>NC_134718.1:38129705-38432735 GCF_049634645.1 Pelodiscus sinensis | reverse complement strand
TAGGAGAAAAGTTAGTGCTATCAGTATTTGGAATGGGGTCAGAATTAGGAAATTGGGATGCTGTATTACCTTCCTATGACAGGGTCAGAGCAGAAAGTTACAAAAAAGTAGTGGAGGGGAAGTATATTAGCCTTGGACTGAGGAGATCTCTGTTCCCAAGGTAACAAGGAGAGTCCGGTCTAGAATCAGAAGGGGCAGTTGAATACCTGGGGCTAATTTACCAGTCCTGCAGAGTCAGGCCAGCTTGGGTTGATTAGGATACTTGGGGTTAATTAAGGAAAACTTCCACACAGTGTCACTTGTTATGACTGTATGCAAAACCACAATCCTCCTTGCTCTAAAACACATTTCTGGATAAAATTTCAAACCCCAACTATATTAGAGACAAATGATTTTGTCATCTGTAGACTACATGAAACTGATATGGACTAGATCTGTAAACAGAACACATTTCTGCCTTCTTTCCAAATGATTCACTCTTTCCAGGTGACTAATTACATCCATTAAAAGGTTACAGAGCAACACACCGACAGGAAAGTGATGCAAGGTTGTTGGTTTTTAAGAAACAGGAATGCCCTAATAAAATCTATGCTTCTTCAGTAAAATTTTAATTTTCAAGGCGTTTTTGCACTTTCTGGTTGCAGAACTCCAAAACTGGAAGTGGGGAAGTTGGAGGAGACAGGGACATGCCAAGTTGCTGGCATCCAATCTGTAGAGCCCTACTTATCCACAGCTCATTTTTGTGGGAATGGATGTGGATACAAATTTTGCATCTGGAACCTTGCAAATTTGCGGAGATCCACTTTATATCCATGGGTATCCGCATCTGTGGATCGTTTTTATAGCTGCACATTCGGATACCAGTTTTGTGCAGGGCTCTACCAATTTGCCGTCAGTGGATACATGTTGCTTGCTGAGCCTTGTAATAACTTTTGCATTGGTTCATAGAATGGAAATCCTCCCATTTCTGTATTAATAAACATGAATATGGAGCCAACCTCCTTGTTTGCTTCTATCCATTTTGTTTCAGTTCCTGGTTACAAGGTGGGCTGTTCCTCAAAGAGGCATGGAAAAGCTCCTCTCAGTAGGGCCACAGAATATGGTGAAGCTGCTCCTGTAGGAAAGCCGTTCTGGGACTGGTGTCAGCAGCAGAGTCACTTCACTGGTCTCATTAGGTGCTTGCTTCTGTCTCCAATTCTTTCCATGCTAGATTCTGGGGCCAGCGCGTCCTCATTCATGCTGACCAAGTCACCGTGCTTGTCTCTAGTTTCATGAAATCTTTCTGTATCACTTGGGTCTTTTTTCTGCTGACTTGATATTTTATATAATAGTCTGGCATGAGTGTGATTTTTAAGTAATAACTTGTTAAACATTTAACAAAAATTCAAGCCTGTATTTTCAATACTTTGCCAAACTGTAAAAGGTCTGTTTGTGTACAGAATAGGCTGTAATTTACTATGAAGTGCGCTGTAATACTTGTACCTGTATATGAATTATGCTGTAAAAACAATTGTGTTGAGTTGAAATACTAATAATTATTCATTAGAAAAGAACAGTTACAAATAAATGTTTGTTTTTTTATAAAAATTAACCTATTATTTGTTTGCAGTTTACAACTACACATTGAACCTCTCTAGTCCATCACCTTCAGTAACTGACTGGTGCCAAACCCCATGGGAGGTCAGTATTGTCTAGCAGCATTACCAACTCTTTCACTGCTTACTGGACTCTTAAAACATATTTAAGGATAAATTAGAGTTAAATAACAGCACAGAACACTGAGAGCCAAGACTGTAAGCTGTAAACAAACATTATGAGATCATGGGAAACTTAGCCACACTCATGATAAATAGACATCCGACTAATTAAAATCATGCTGGAACACAGATGTTTCCGGACCAGAGAGTGCTGGATTAGAGAGGTTCAACGTGTAGTTTTTATTGTAAAACCAATTCTGAGTTTTCTTTTTTCCCTCCTTCAACTCTGCTTTTGCTACCCAAACTGGATTGGTTTGATAGCTGAAAATCTTTTCTTCAAAGTTTTCAGAACTATTTCTGGGATGTATTAACGAAGGATGTAGAATCCCGGTTAATCAGTTAACTGGATAAACATTGGGACTGGGGCGGGGTCTGCAGCTTCCCAGCCCCCACAAGAGCATCCCCTTTTTGTGGTGGGCCCCAGTTCCCCGCGGACAGAGGCTGTTTTGGGTGCAGCAGGCGGGGAGCTGCTCCAGCTCTGACTAGTTATCAGTTAACTAGAATGGGTAAGGGTAATGCTCACTGGGGATGTTAGTGTTTACTCAAGCACATGGCTAACTGATGACCCTGGGCTAATTGGTTAACTCTCTTGGTTACACGGAGCACCTCCCCGCCACCCCCCGGCCAGTGCTCAGGGGGAGACTCAAACCCCTTAAAAAATTGATAAGAGCAATCTTTCCTAAGTGTGGGGTATTGCTTCCTGTTCCTTCCCTTTCTCAGAGGTACTCTAAATAGGTGTGTACAGACTTATTAATCTTTCTCTTAGTTTCAACTTTCATTTTTTATAATGTGATTCTTGTGTCTAGCTGCTATGGTTGCAAAGAAAACCTTGAAAACATGACTTGAGCGCTATCAGTGCAACAAAGCCTGCTTGAGTCTTTTAAGAGTCTTAAGTGATCCAGATGAGTGGCGTGGTGCTGTTGTTCTCTTTGGCTCTCATCACTAGTGCCCTACACAGTTACAAAATTTTGTATCCACATCCACAAAAATGAGCTGTGGATATCTGCATCTACTTTCGCAGATGTGGATACCCGTAGATACAAAGCAGATATCTGTTGATTTGAAGTTCTACTCATCACCCTCTTCAGACTGCATAGGGCTTAGCCCTTCGGCTGGATCACACAGTCCAAACTAAGAATGTTTGAATGTAAGTGACTAATTGTTTTAATTGATAGCAGATGCTTATAAGTTAATGGTGTCGGTTACACTCAGCAAAGCCTGCCTCCTCAGGAGGTGGGCAGGCAAGAGGAGATGATTTTGTTGCTGTCTCTGTTCCTGTAGAGGAGAGCTGCTCCAGCCCGCACTGGCTAACGGTTAATTGAAAACCATAAGCTGACTAACCAGTTAACCTTTCACATCCCTTGTAATGGATTAATATAAGCTGAGTACCTGCTGACTACTGTTTTTTTTTTTTTTTCAAAACCATTGAACAGACTGCAGTTTATTCTACAAATTCTCATTTTCTTTCTTTTCCCCTCTTCTGTGTTCATCTGTTTAAATTTATCCAAGGATTCATATTCTCATCAACCTGAAGTGGAGGGTACAAACTGTCAAAAGTAGGTTGAACAACAAGCTATCAGAATACATGTATGTTTGGAGTAAGGATGTTAAGGACTAGTCGACTATCCGCTAAGCAAATGCTTATCAGCTAGTCGAGTTGACTAGTTGATTCCCCTCTCCCACTACCTCTATCTGATAGAGGGGCAGCAAAGAGGCAGGGGGAAGAGTGGGAACTTCTAAGTGGCAGTGCTGCACAGAGCCCGTACTGGGCTCTGTGCGGCTCTGCCCCTTTGAAACGCTGCCTCGTCGTTTCAGTGTGGCAGTATTGCACAGAGCTGACCCAGGGCTCTATGCAGCACCGCCCTTTGAAATGCTGCAGCAGCATTTCAGAGAGGCAGCACTGCACCGAGCCCAGTATCAGCTATGCAGCGCTGTCCCTTTGAAACACTGCCGTGGCAGTGACTCTGGGCTTCCTCCCAGCTGACTCCGGGCTCCTTGCAGCATTTCCGTGGAATCCGGAGTCAGCTGGGGAGTCCCCAGCTGACCCCGGGTTCTGGGAAATGCTGCACGGAGTCCAGGGTCAGCTGGGACTCCCCAGCTGATCCTGGGTTCCGTGCAAATGCCACATGGAGTCTGGGATTAATCCACAGCTGACCCGAGGCTCTGAGCGGCGTTTCCATGGAACCCGGGATCAGCTGGGAATCCCCAGCTGACCCCGGGTACTGCGGAAATGCTGCGCGGAGCCTGGAGTCAGATGGGGAGTCCCCAGATGACCCTGGGTTCCAGAGTGGCGTTTCAAAGCTGCAGCGAGTCGCTAGCCCCAGGCTGCACGCGGAGTTCCGCATTTCAAAGGAGGAATGCGGAAGTGCCCATTGACTAGTTGAATACTCGAGGGAAATTCCATCGACTATTCAACTAGTAAATTACTCATTAGTTTAGTTTATCATGAACATTCCTTCTGTTTTGGCTGCTGTTCACCTGTTTATCAATAAAGTGCCGTAATATATCGGTAGGAAGTATTTACTAATAATTTTGGAATGATATTGTCCATTGTTGATCACAGTCCAGAAGATGAAAAAGTTACTTAAGCGTTTGGAAGAATTGGCTGTAAATCCTAGCATAGAAAATAAAACAGCATACTGCTGGATGTTTCCATAGTAGGCGCTATTAAGAACCTAAGACATGGTAGCCAGTGGTAGGGATGGAAAATCCTTTTTAAGTAGTTAACTGGTTAAACATCATGTTTGACCAGTTAAATAGTAAGGCCAACTGGTTAATCGATTAATGGGGACTGGTGTCCAGGCTGGAGCGGCCCCTCCTGGAACTATCTTTCTACAGAACGTCTGGGCCAGGCCTGCCATTGACAGGTGCCACTCTGCCCAGGCTGGAGCGCCCCTGCCTGGGCTAGACCCTCCGCAGGTGAGGGTTGCTCTGGCTGGGCTGGAGTCCCATTCCCACAACCTGCCCCGGACCTGTTGTGGACAGCCCTACAGGGCTTTAGCAGCCTTCTGCCCATATTGGTTAACTGTAACCCATAATCCCTCACCCCAGGTAACTGGGGTTTCTACCCTAACTTTTGCAAAATGTCTAATTTGAGTAATTACATTTGCCTGCCTAAAGATTCTCGTCATAGCTAATTGGCTTTCAGTCCTAACTTGATGTATATCATGGCTGTGAACTGCAATTCTGTTTTATGAAGTTCTCTAGGAACATTCTGAATTAGAAGTTCCATCAAACTGCATCATTCATGTTTTGTTCTGCCCATTACACAAGCACACACGTTTGTCATGATGTTGCTTATATATACTTGGGCTTTCAGGCTGTTTTAATAAAATGAGAAAGAGTACATTGGAAAAACAGTTGAAAGAATCAGTGTTGCAGGACAAAAATAATTCCAGGGCCTTTGAAAACAACAAAGTACAACTTTTAGAATAGAAGTAGGCAGGGGTGCTGGAACAATTTGTATATAGAAGGATGCAGCGAGCCATTGAACCAAACTGTAAACCCTGTATATGATGGAAACCATTTCATGCCAGAGGGTGAGGCAGCAACACTAATTGCTGTAACTGTGGAAGCAGGCAAACATTTTTGAATTGTCAGACATGATGACATCACAAATTAAAAACAAACACAATTTCATTAGTTATAATTTAATGCATAGAGATTACAACTAATACTTATTTTATTAACATCATGAAAAATTAATTTGATAGCTTGGGTTTGCTGATAGTATAGCATAACAAGATAGCAGAGTTTAAATTGTCCACCTAAATAAGCTAAAGCACAAATATTATAGATCCCATCTCTGAGTTCACTTCAAAATAGTATACAGTATGCTGAAATGAAGTCTTAGGTTTTTATGGCATCTGCATTTAACTGAAACCCTTGACACATTTGTCATCCTGTTATATTTAACATAGAGGGTTTTGCATTTTCTGTTTGTGTACACACTTGAAAATGGTTTGGTTGTCTTAAGTTTAACGACTTGTGTTTAATGGCATATGAAGCTTACAGGATTGTATAAAGAAAGTGGTTTCAAAAACAGGGAGATACAGATATCAGATTTTTATTTAAATTAGATTAGATTATTTTATTTAAAGTAGATTTTTCTTTTTAAAAATCTGCTTAAAATAAAATCTGAAATTTTTATAAAACATGGTAATAAATAAATTTATTATAATCTCTTAAAATATTTAAATAAAAATATGTTGAATCCATGAGCGCAAAAACTTTGCATTAAAGGCTGCTTTTTCCAAGTAAGGAAAAAATCAGGAAAGTTACCTAATTTTTGAGGTCAAGCTTTGTCAGTGTGCTCCAGTAGGTCAGTCTATCGTTTCAAAAAGATTTAGGTGAAACTAGGCATTTCAGCTTCAGTCACTTTCACTAAGGCATATTTGAAATTTTTCCCAAGCTACCCTGGATAATTAGTTCAAGTCACTGACTACAGTTAATTCCTCTCTTTAGCTTATAATTGAGTTGTGAATGTGAAACATGTTTTGGATGCATAAACTTCTCATATCAAAACATTTTAAGGTCATTTTTTCTTTTTAAAAATACACTTTATATTTTTGATAATTACTTGACTACACTTTGGTTTGTTATGAAATATACTTGAGGCATAATAACAAATGTCAGTCAGTTTTATTAATATACTGCAGGAAAAAAGTTCTATATGATACCTCAGTCTCCGAAGAGCAGTCAGTATGATACCCAGTCTTTGATACCCCATGGAGCAATATGATACCCCATGCAGCAATGTAACATTCACCTTATAAGGTGTGTGTTCTCTGTAGTTGCATTTTTAAAGCCATCTTTTTATACTCGTTTATCAGTAAACATCACCTGAAACTGGAATTAATTAGTTTTTTTAGCTTTGTTTCCAGTATCCTGGTGTAGCCCTTTATCCTTTTTTTAATCCATTCATTACGGGTCACAAAGCACCTTTATCTTTGTTCTGAGCATATACACTCCAGATATTATGGGGCATAAAGACACCTTTTATACATGTATCAGAATAGAATCATAGAACACTAGAACTGGAAGGGACCTAAGAGGTCATCGAGTCCAGTCCCCAGCCCTCACGACAGGACCCAGTATTGTCTAGACAAGGGCTACTCAACTTTGGAAGCCCTGGGGGCCACAGTGGTACACACAGCACATGCCGAGGGCCACAACTTAAGTGTGGTTGCATATACATGCAAATATATATGCAAATATACACAAATAGCTTCTTTCACATTGATGGGCATAAATAGAAAGATTAAAGCAAGACTACACAACACACAGGCCCCATTTAGGTCAGTTCAGTTGATATTAATAAAATGCAATATTCAGGGCATGACAAACGGTGGCGAAATCTAGTCGCCAGACCTGGACTGCGCATGCGCAAGACCCGCATTGCGCATGTGCGCGCCACCGGTGAACAGGGCGCCAGGCTGAAATCTGCTCGCCACGGGCGAGTAGATTCACTGATTTGTCAAGCACTGGCAATATTTACCCGATTTTTCACCCATATGACAGCACTTTTAATGAGCAATGACAGTCGAGGAATTTAACTACTAAAGCACGAATCAACAGAAAACCATTATATTGACTACTCTTTTGTTTTGGTTCCCACCCGTGAGCCATATGTTGAGCCCTGCGTAAACCCAAACTGCACTGTGGTCTGTAAACAAACTGGCTGTGGGCTGCATGTGGCCTATGGGCCACATGTTGAGTAGCCTTGGTCTAGACCAGTGTTTCCCAGTTGGTGCTCCGCAGAACCCTGGGGTTCTGCGAAGCAAAAGTAGAGGTTCTGTGAGGAACTGGCACTCCCTCGCCCCCTTTGAAAGAGAGCGCTGGCTAGCCAGCTTCTTAAAGAAGGTTCACACTTGTTTCCCCTTCCTCCCTGGCAACACAGAGACATAGCGAGGCGGGAGCAGAGGGGAACAGTTGCTCCCAGCTGGCACATTAGGGGGATGCCAGACAGGGGAGATCCCATGTGACCCACAGCGGGGAGGGAAGCACTTACCCTCCCCAAAGGAGCCAGCGCGTGCTGCCTGAACAGCTGGGGCTGTGGCACTGGGTAACTTAGTTCCACAGCCTTTCTGTGCAGGGGGGGAGAGGGAAGGTCAGGAGATCTGGGTATGCACAGCTTCGACTGCAGGCAGTGCTCTCTACCCTGGGACTCCTCGCACGACCCCCCCCCCCCCCCCCGCAGGATGGCATCACGGAAGTAAGTTGCTGGAGTGCAACAGCCCCTGCTGTTCAGGCAGTGCACATGCCAGCTGTTTGGGGAAGGGAAGTGAAGTCGCACACTTCCTGGAACCCAGAGGTGCTGCAGGATTGCCAGGTACTGGTCCCAGCTGCCCCTGTCCCTTGCCCACACCCCTCATGAGTACCCTGTCCCCACCAGCACTGTCCCCAGCACCCTGAGCCCATCATACTCACAGCCTCCTTGCCCTGAGTCCCTCACATATCCAGCCCAAACTCCTGCACCCTCACATCCACAAGCCCAAGGCTTGCTCAGCACCCCAACCTTCTACCTGAGCCCAACACTTCCCAGCCTGGAGCCCCCTCCCCGAGCCAACATCCCCTTCTCCTGCATCCAAATTCCCTCCCAGAGCTTGTACTTCTCACCCCTTCCCACACCCAAATCCCTCATTCCCACCCCAGAGCCTGCACCTCCTGTCTCAAGCCAGTGAGAGAGTGTAAGGACTGGGGATAACCACTGATGGAGAGAAGGGGAACAGAGAGGATGAAGCCTCAAGGAAGGGGTTTTGGGGAAGGATTCATGCATTGGTGGGTTCCTTTTTTTTTTTTTTTTTTTTTTTTTTTTTTTTTGGACAAGCCTAGGGGTTCCTTGAAAAGCTGAAAAGGGTTCCATGGCCAAATAAAATTGGGAAATATTGGTCTAGACCATCCCTGAGACATGTTTGTCTAACCTGCTCTTAAATGTCTCCAGAGATGGAGATTCCACAGCCTCCCTAGGCAACTATTTATTTATCTAACTATGTTTCTTTTGCTATGAGAAAATAGTAATATGTCCTGATACAGTTTTCCTGTCTACTTAAACCAAAATTTACTTGAGTTTATGCAAGACATTATAGGATACTTAGCATTAATTAACAGGATTATAATAAAATCTGAGCTATATAAATGCCATATTGGTACTTGATGATATGCATACTTAAAGGTTTGGAATATTTGTTGGGAGTAGCATTATCTGCATAATATATATTGTATATTAGCCATTTTATGTTAGTCAACAGGTGTCCACTTGTTGCCTAGGTGATAATTATAGTCAAGGAGAAACTTGCCAGATTGATATATGAAGCAGTGGTGAGGGCCTTTATATGTGATTTACAGCATCTTAACAAACTGCATGAGTGACAAAGTACAATGGGTACAAGTAAAACTAATATCCCTTGTAAAACAAGCAATGCTTTCAAAGTCACCTCTAGCCAGGTGTTCAAAATCTTTATTTCAAGATCCCCTCATGTATAAGGTTATTCAAGGCTAGTTTTGCTTTCTGCATGTCACTGCTAGTCTGAATGTGTGTCTTTTTTCTGTTTAGTAATGCAGTAATTTTCAAACTGTGGGTTGAAACTCTCAAATGAGTCACAAGCCCATTTTAGTGGGTTGCCACGGCTGGCTTAGACTTGCTGGAGTCCAGGGGCAAAGCCTGAGCCAAATCATGTGGCCTTCGGGGCTAGAGCTCGAGGGCATATGCCTTGGATGTGAGGCTCAAGTTACAGGCCCTTGTCTGGGGCTGAAGCTTTTGGACTTTGGCACCTCCTGCCCAGGCCAGTGAGTCTTGGGCTTTGGCTTAAATGTCCCTCCCACCTTGCTGTCCAGAGTGCCAAAACTTGGATATGTTCAGGCTTAGGGATGTTAAGTAGCGATTAATTTGCTAGTCAAGTAGTAGCTGGAATTTCCGCTTTTGAAATGTACAAAAGCCCCAATGGGGGCGCTTGTGCATTTCAAAGTGGAAGCGCTGCATGGACCCTGGAGTTAGTGAGGGACTCAGTCCCATGCTGGCCCCAGGCTCCAAGCTGCTCTTCCTCTTTGAAATGCACAAAAGCCTCCTCTGGGAGCTCTTGTACATTTCAAAGAGGAAGAGCAGCATGGAGCCTGGAGCCAGTGGCGAGTCCCAGGTGATACCGGGCTCCAAGTGGCACTCGTGGTCAGCTGGAGAGTCCCCAGCTGATCCCGGGCTCCACGTGGTGCTGCTGCTTTGAAATGCCACGAGGATACTGATGCTAGGCTCCCCGCGGCATTCAGAGCAGGAGCGCCACATGGAGCAGCCGACACCGGGCTCCATGTGGCGCTGCCACTTTTAAGTACCTCCCTCTTCCTACCCCCACCCGCTGCCTCTGTCTGATAGAGGTAGCAAGGCAGGGGGTGTGGGGAGCGACTGGTCAGCTATCCTGTCGACTATCCGACTAGTCGGTTACATCCCGACTCAGTCTTCGGTTCCACCCCCGGAGGCCATGTAGTAATTTTATAGTCAGAAGGGGGTTGTGGTGCAGTAAAGTTTGAGAACCCCTGTACTACTGGTTTTAAATTTAAAGTAAGCAGATTAATATGTACATTTAAAACTTATGCATAAGTTTAATTTTCATTCTGGTATTCAGATTCTCTGTAGGTAACAGTTGCTTTGAGAAATTATGGTAGGCATTGTTATAGTGTGTCCCAAAGTTTTGCATAAATGAGGGGTAAAACAGGAAGTTGGTTTAATGACATTACAAGTGGGCTCTCCGTATAATTAGTTTCTACACAATACTGTGTATTCATGTTATAGGTTACTTTGCTGCTGATTGTCGATGTTTGGTACTTTTTACTGAGTAGGAGGCAGGACTGCTAGCTTCTGAGCTTCATTGTATTGAGCAGAACCATTGTGAGCACACACTGGATTTATGATGTCAAAACCATCTGTGGCTTAACAAGCTGTGTGCAGTGCTCTTGAGGTTTACCTTACCAGTAGCTACTGTAGGTCCAGTTATTAGTTGTTGATGCAATCTTCTAGATAACCTACTGAATGGATGGTAACCAGTTTATCAAATATTGCTGTGGTAGGATCCAATTTGATATTTAAGTTACTATCTAAATGCATCTTGTCAAAAATAAGCAACATACCATTTTTTAACATACTAAAAAGTACAATTAATACAAATCTGAAAATTCTAGGCTATATAACTGCTTAAATGAATATTAATAGTTATAGTGTACACTCTTAAGCTATGTCTGCACTACAGCATTATTTTGAAATATCTTATTTCAAAATAGTTAATTCGAAATAAGTTATTTTAAAATAACGCGCCTACACACAAAATGCATTTCGAAATAGCGTTTTTCTATTTCAAAATAGCGCGTCCACGCTGAGTGGACTGAATTGCATTTAAGGCCGGCCGGAACCAGTTCCGGCCGGGCACCAGGTCAGGACTTACCTTGTATGGCTGCTGCCTGAGGCTAACTGAAGTCTGTGCTTAAAGGCTCCCCCCCACCCTCCTAGACAGCCAGTTCTCAGGTTTCCTTGCTTGCTTGTCTACCTCGATGATGTCAAATAAAATACACGAACTGTCTTTATTTAACAAAACTGGTGGGGAGGGGAATGAAACTTGGAGAGACTGGGGAAAGGAGGGGGGAGGGACCTGGAAGGAGGGAGCTGGAATGGGGAAGCAAGGGGGAGGGGAGGCTCAGCGGTGGGGGTCTCGCTGGGAAAACCGTCTCCTAGCACCGCAGATGTGGGGGCCTCGGCATCCCCAGGGGGATAGGAAGGGGATGGAGGGTGTGGAGGAGGTGGCAGGAGAAGGGGGAGGGGGAGAAGGAGTGGGAGGAGGAGCGGTAGCTGGGGAGGCAGCAGGCGCTGGAGCGGCAGGAGGCAGCACGCTCTGCACCAGGCCCTGCAAGTGTTGGCAGATGGAATGGCCCTGGGCAAGCTGCTCCCGCTGGAGCTCCAGGTCCTCTTGCAGCCAGTTCTGAAGGGTGTGGTGCAGAGCTCGCAGTGCTCCCAGGTGCTGCTGTCTGTACCCCTGCACTGCACGGGTGGGCCTGCGGAGCCCTCAGGTGCAGGAGCATGTCCCAGGTGAGGTGGTGCGCCCTGCACGCTCAGCAGGTGCGGCTGTGGAGAAACAAGAGAAGTGGTCAGTTATTCCTGGGGACACAGTGCGTGAAGCCCAGCCCCCTTGTGGAAGGTGAGGATGACCAGTCCCTGCACCATCAGAGCCGATGTGCTTGCGCACAGGCCATGTTCGGAATGTCCTGCTATCCCCAGGAGTGGGAGCTGCCCCGAGAGCGCACCCGTGCCCCTGTGCTGTGTATAGTGTGGGTGAGGTGAGGGGGAGATGTCCCCTCCCTCTGTGTAGAATGGCCTTGTGGAGAGAGGGCGTCCTGCTGTGTCCCACCCCGGGGTCAGGAGTATGTCATGTCTCTTCACACATGCGTGTGGCTAACAGGCCAAGGCCCCAGTGTGGCAGCCAGCTGGGGCCACGTGCCCAGGGGTGGCATTGCACATGCTCACACGTGCACAGGTTGCTGCGTGATCTGTGGTAAGCAAGGTCCATGTGTGCGATCCTTGATCTCCCTCCCTGCCCCTCAATAAGGGGACAGTGATGGCACTCGCATGTTGTTACCTCCTCGGATGACACTGGTGAGAGGTCTGCTGGGATGGCTCGGGGGTCCTGGCTGTGTGACACGCTCCCTCTGGGTTCCTGGCACTCCTGCTCCATGCTCTGGTCAGGGCCCTCTGCTCCAGGACTGATGACCCCTGAGGTGGCATGGACCATCCCACCCCCCAGGATGCGGTCCAGGGTGTCAAAATAGGGGCAAGTGTCTGCCCCTGTTTGGGAGCTGCCCCCTGTGGCCTTGGCATAAGCCTGCCGCAGCTCCTTTATTTTCATGTGCACCTGCTTCTGGGTGCGCATGTGGCCTTTGGTGGCCAGGCTGGCAGCTATCTGTCTGTAGACGGCCGTTTTCCTCTGTCTAGTGTGGAGACTGTGGACATTGGAGGCCTCCCCCCAAACGTCAATGAGGTTCACGATCTCCACACTAGACCACGAAGGCGCCTGCCTTCTCTGGCTCCTGGGAGCTGGGGGACTGGGCCTGGGGAGCAGTGGAGGGCTGGCTGGCACTGGCTGCCTGGCTAATGGTGGAGCTACTGGGTTGGGGCAGCGAATGCTGGCTCTGTGCTGGCAGGCCTTGGAGCTGCCACAGGCACTGTGGCCAGAGTCTACCCCTTTAAGGGCTCCAGGGGCTGGTGGAGAGAAGAGGAATTTTTCCTGGTTGTGCCCAGAGTGGCCACCAGGGCACTCTGGTAAGGGCTGGAGGCCCCCTATTTTGAAATAAGCGTCTACACAGCGCTTATTTCAAATTAGCTGTTTTGAATTTGGCATTATTCCTTGTAGAATGAGGTTTACCAAATTCGAAATAAGCGCTCTGCTATTTCGATTTAATTTCAAAATAACCGTTTGGCTGTGTAGATGCTAGGAAAGTTATTTCAAAATAAGGGCCATTATTTTGAAATAACTTTGCTGTGTAGACATAGCCTTAGGTAGTAAAAGGCTGTAGCAAATCTCATGTTAAGGCTCTGGTTAGTTGTAAATCAACTAGTTTTAATGGTTAGGGGACTGCACCTTTCTTTAGGAACTAACTGAAGTACCAATAGAAATTGATTTAAATTGATGCTCTCCACTTGGTGATTTAAACTGGTGACTTAAATTGCCTTGATTTAAATCAGTACATCCTGTTCAAAACCAAAGTAGTGCAACTGGTCTGTTTTGGACATCGGAAAATTATTCCCTCTCCCCTCTCCTTTTCTTAGATACAATATGCAGTCGTAGGAGAAAGTAGGCCGGTGCACTCTGGGGAGCCATTTCAGTAAGAAAGTGGCTGGCTGGGGGGACACTGCAGGTATAGGTGCGCAGGCTCCCTGTTGGGCTCCTGCCAGCAGTGTGGATCTCCCAGCCTATCCTGCTCTCCCTGCACTGGCTGGAAGCAGCACAGGCACACATCTTCTCTTTGGCCTACTGCCGATGGCGGGGATGGGGAAGGGAGCGGCAGGAGGTCTTCACTGGTTGCCTTGCCTTGCCTGCAGGTATGGCCTCTCGGCCACAGATCCTATTTGGCCAGGAACAAGAGCAGCGAGGGGCAGGATAACTGACAGGGCCTGCCCCACTCCTGATCCATCCACTGCCACTCCCAAAATTGTCTATCCTGACCCCTGCACATCTCAGTCCCCTGACCTGAGACCTTCTGCATCTTCCAGTCCCCTGCTCTCAGCCCCACAATGCAATATGACAGTACCTGTAAGAAATTTAAGTTACTTTCATCCCTGGATAGGTATCCAGTTTAGTGCTGCAAACCTTCACATTCATTTAATTTCAAGCATGTGAATAGTACTTTGAATTGAAGCATGTGCATAAGATTCTGTAGGACTGGGGCCTTAGCTTGTTAATAAAATGTTCCATGAGGTAGCGCCACCATAGCTAAATTTGCTCCCAGATTTTTATTTTTAACAGGGATTAAAACCTTTTATAAAACCTGTGTTTTGAGAGAGAGAATTAATTTCAAAAGTTTCTTGTAGTTCAGGAACTGCTCAGATTTTCTAGGGCACTTGAAGGGGGGAAATCCAACACT
The DNA here is from genome assembly GCF_049634645.1 of Pelodiscus sinensis. Classification (NCBI taxonomy): domain Eukaryota; kingdom Metazoa; phylum Chordata; order Testudines; family Trionychidae; genus Pelodiscus; species Pelodiscus sinensis. The sequence continues at coordinate 38,418,363 of NC_134718.1, read as the reverse complement.
TGTCTAGGACGTTAGAAGATGCCATTCAAACCCACCATAACAGTTGGGCTCTTTATTCTCTTGTAGGTGCTTGGTCAGGAGAGCTATTGGATATGGTCCTTCAATTTTAGCACTAGGTCCATGCTTTTGTAGCCAGAGATTGCAGTTCAGTCTTTACAGATGTAGATAGGAATTTGAATTATTGTCACCCTCTGGTTCGTTGGGGTAAGCTTCTGTGGTGGGCACTTAGTAACTAATACTAGAATGATATGTGTCTGTCTGACATCACAAACCAATGTGACACACATACCATGTGTGAGAATATCCATAGCTGGGTCATTTGCAATAAAACCTTGGCTACTGGGTTTAACAGCCTGTGCTTCCACTGCGTGAGCTGAAGGACATTAGGGCCTCAATAGGTAGGGTAGCTAGACTTTCAATTTCATTGTCAACTCTTTCCAAAAAAAACATTAAGTACGCTGTTTGTTCAACTCCTTTTGATGCAAAACTTTAATGGTGATCTCAGCTGTATGAAATTAGAATAGCTTTGCAAATGAATGGACTGTTACAATCAGAAGTGCTGATCTTTTGATATGAGAATATGAAGCTTTTGCATGAGAGAGTGAGTAAGATTAAGATGGGTTATGGATTGCTTTATCAAAGGAGTAGGCAATAATTTTTGAAGGAGGGGTGACCTCACAAATTTCAGAAGTAGTTACAGGCTGCCTGGAAGGGACGGGGCGGGATCAGGAGGCTTCACGTGTTCCCCCGCCCACAGATCTTGATTGGCCTGAGGGTGGAAGAGCATGTGAAATTTTTGCTCCTTGTACCTGCACTATCAGGGGTGTGTGGTGCCTAGAGAGAACTGCCAGCTGTTTTGAACAGCTGGGGGTCCCTCTAGGTGTTGAGCAAGCCCCTGGAGGCAGGAGGAGACTTTGCATTCTGTCATGTCCCCAGGCCTCAATTGGCCTGGGTGTGGGCAGGGTGGCTGGGAGCCGGATCCAATGGCTTGGTGGACTGGATCTGGCCTGCGGATGCTGTTTTGCCCGCCCCTGCTTTATCAGATGGAAGTGAGTACTTTCTGCAGCATAACATGTTACCAGTGGCATTGTGAAAGTGGAATGATGCATGCTTGTCTCTTAATGTGTTTGCATGCCTTCAAGCAGTTAAATAGAAAGGGTTGGGTCCTGATGCAACCTTAATTATCACTAAACATAGTTTTTGTTTATTATATGATGAATCATATTCTGTTCCCAATTACAATAGTGTGAATCTATAGCAGTTCCATTGTCTTCTATTGAATTGTTCCAGAATGTATAGTCTTGGAGCAGGATTAGCTCCCTTATAGATCTGGCTAAGTAAATTTGTCATAGCCCTCTTTTATTATTTATTGTTAGTTTTCAGTACAGTTGCCTCTGGTAACAATAATCACCTAAGAGAAGGTAGGGGGAAGCCAATGAATGCCATAAGTTAAAACATGGATTTTCTATGAACATATATAAGTTTAGTTTATCCTTCTAAAAAGGGATTGTGGTTTTCAAGTAAGACCCAGGCCAGACTTTTTTGAATGGTCTTCCTGTGTGAATATTTGTTCCTGTTGTTTATTTTTTGAGGGACATTAAATAATTGCTGGTCTTGTTAAAAGCCTTTTTGTAAACTTTCTGAAGATTTTGCTTTATTAAAACTTTACATTAAAGCACAGAATTTCTAAATGACTGTTCACATTTAAATTGGAGTGCAGAGAGAGAGCTGGGTAAATTTTAAAATTTCTGTTCAGCTTTATTTTTACTGTGAATTAGAAAGCTTAAAAATATATGTACTGACAACAATAAATTAGTGCCTTCATATTTTTGCATTAGGGACCTGATACTACAGTCACTGAATGGGTAGGGTAGAGGCTTGCATCCTAAGCCAGCTCTGTCAGGGCCCAACTACAAGTGTCAGGCTCTATGTCGGGTCTGAAAATGTCTTGGTACGCTTGGTTAGGGTCAGCTTGCTCAGATCAGGTTTGAGTCTGGATTGGACTTCAAAATTAAGCTCAAGTAGACCTCTAGGGCATAGCCCTATTGACTTTAGGACAATGTGTGGGTGTAATTGTCAGTACAGTTTGAATTGCAAGATCTGAACCTAGGAATGCAATTTTTTGCTTTGTAAATGCAAGTGCAGACTTTAGTGGCTGTTAGGGGTATTAAGTAGTGGTTAATTAACTAATAGAGTAGTCGATTGAATTTCCATTAACTACTTGATTAGTCGATAAGGGGGGGGGCGGTCGCTGCCCTTGCTGCGGCTCTGCAGTTTAAATGTAGTAGGAGCTGCGCATGCAGGCAGCCTGGCTCTTACTACATTTAAAATGCAGAGCTGCAGCAAAGTTAGCGCCTGGGGGCAGTGAGAGATGGGACTAAGGCTCTACCTCCCCTGCCCTCTCTGCACTCATACAGAAGCAGCGGAGCATGGGGAAGTGAGTAGTTGAGTAGTGATTCGAGTACCTGATAAACCTAAGGTAGTGATCTACTTGAGTAGTTGCTTACATCCTTAGTTCGTGTATGTGCATTTTTATGGATAGACATATTACCACCAAACAGTGATTCTTGCTTCACCACAGCAGTCTTGCCAGCTTTGATTTGTATGGATTCTCCATGTAACTTTAATCAATCAACTCCTCCACTGAAAATATTATAATTATCCTAATAATAAAATTGAGATGTACAGTGAAGAAAAAGAGCTGGCATGACCTAAGCATGACAGTTACTGTCATGTCTTCTGGTGGTTTTAAGAATGGGGGCTTTAGACATGTATTCTGCTAGTTTTTATTCTCCTTTAGACAGGAAATCATCACATGCCAAGTAAGGTTTTCATAAGGTGGATTATTTTATATATGGGAACATTTTATTGCTAAAGCCACATTTTTAAAATTCATTGCTATATTTTGTGTTTTCAGGGTGAGGGCAGCACTGTTCCTCCTTGGATGGCTGTCTGTTGAAGTGAGATCTCTTTGGACACCTCTCAGTGTTAATTTTTCAGTAAGAGAAAAGAGCAAAGCTCTTCAAGGAGCTGAGGTAATTCTTGCCTTTCTTCTAAGCTTGAAAACGACTAATGATTATGTTGTGTATGTTATATTGCATATCAATGACCAGTTTTAAAATAAGGAAGTAAATATAAATATAACTTTTCATATTGTTGTGCGTTCCTTAACCGGGACACTCTGGTCTGACAACATCCGGACTGTGGATGTTCCTGGACCATCGAGCCCAAGGTACAGGGAGGTTGGGCTGCGGAGCAGGAGCGGTGGGGGGTGGAGGGCATGGAGACTCATCTGGGAGCCAGGTGGTGAAGGGGCGGGTGGTGCAGCAGGGATTTCTGGCCCCTGTGGCCAGGTGCTAGCAGGGGTCCAGCAATGGCAGCTGCAGAACTCTGACCCTAGCCATGGAGCTTGGGGGCCAGAAGTGGCAGCAGAGGAGGTAAAGCCCTGGTTGTGGAGCTCGGGGATGGGAGCGGCGACTACCGAGCTCCCGCAGTGGCAGAACTCCAGCCCAGCCGTGGAGCTCCAGCCCTGGTGGCATCCAAGGAGCTCTATCCTTGGCTGTGGAGCTCCGATCCCAGTGGCAACCACGGCTAGGCAGGCAGCAGTGGGGCTAACTGGAGCCCTAGCCGGGGCAGCAGGACAACGCGGGGCATGTTGAGGAGGATCTCCCTGGTCCATTAAATCCCTTCATTTGGGTCTGGTTAGGTTCTGAGGGTGCCGAACAAGGGAGGTCCAACCTGTATTGCAAATGTCCCCATGTTATATAGAGGTCAGATCCTGCTAATTAAAGTCAGTGAAGATTTGACACTGACTTCACTGCGAGAGGGTTGGATCCAGTATGCCCAAAGGCATCGTACTCTGCAAAGAATCAGAAAATTCATAAATAAGTCTATGATATTAGTTACCTCCTCAGGCAAGATGTGGCAATTGGTAAATGTAAGATGTGCTAGGTTTTACAACGAACTTTTAGAGCAGTGGTTCTCAAACTTTACATCAGGACCCCAGAGTGGGTCACAACCCCATTTTAATGGAGTCACGAGGACTGGCTTGGATTTGCTGGTGTCTAGGGCCAGAGCCCAAGCCTGAGCCCCACCATCTGGATCCAAAGCTGAAGCCCAAGGTCTCAAGCCTGGGATGTTGGGGATCAGGTTACAGCCCGTGATTTGGGATGAAGGCTTGGGCCCCCTCGCTTTGGGTTGTTGAGGTTGAGACAGACTCAGGCTTAGGTTCCCCCCTAAGTTACTTTTGTCACGAGGGAGTAGCAGTGCAGTGACGTTTCAGAGCAATATTCTGGTAACCCTGATGTAAGGGGAAAGTGTGTGTATATTACATACTCACTGGTTGTCAGTTAAATTAATATTTTCCAACAATCATGTTATAGTTATGACCCACTATAAATACAGAAATATGTGTGTGGGGAAACTTATTGCAAATGCTGACTTGTTAATGGCAACCTTTGTATATTAAAGCTCTCCATTATAAGTTTCTGGGCCTCAGGTGGCCTTTTGAGTTGTTTAGGAACAATTTATAATTCTTGATAGAGCTCACGAAAAGGGGGGACTATTTTTTGGACTTAATAAGAAGGTAGCAAGAAAACTTCTGAATGTGTTTAAGTGCTGGAACAAATGTATATAATCTTGAAGACACATCTATTTTTGTGTACAGATGAATATGTTCTCAAGATTCCATACATTTGTAATTTTATACTTCCATCTGGAAGTATTTTAATGGGATATCTCAAAATCTGATTTGGGTTGGATACTTTTCAGGATTGTTCTTTCTTACTGGTATGTGAACATTGTGCTTCATAGTGCAATATCTCTTATGGGGATACGGGTTGCCTCGAAAGTTGTCTGTGGCTGACGGGATGTTGCATAGTTTTATTATTATTGCAATAAAACAAACTTTATGGCACAGTGATTTCAGTGAAGTCATTTGTTTTGCAATTAAGTTACAAATCATCTGGACTCTGCTGTGCATGTCCCATTTATGGCAAATTCATGGAGGTAACTGTCAAAAGACAGTTGCCGACAAATTACTAAGTAAATGCAGATAGTTGATACGTAGTCTCTTTTTAAATAATGTGTTTCTTTTTTCATACTTTACATACCCTTTGACATCTTAAATTTTGATGGAAGCATATGCTTGCCACCTTTGCTGAATGGGGAGCCAAGTTCTTTGGATATATAAGACTTCTCCTTGGAGGAAACATTTGTGCCATTTGCAAAGTTGCTTTGTCTCTTAAGAAAGTACGTGATCTGTTCTATCACAGTAACAAAAAGATGGTTGTAAATATTTGTATTTTTATAAAAAAAGCATCTGTCGCAAAATTATATTTCAGCAGTTTAGTTTACTGAGTCGGAAAAAGGATAAAAAGAGGCACATGCAGTAGTAAGCATATACAGCTATTTTTGTATACTTTAATACATTAGTATCCTATGTTCTTTGATGATATACTGTGAACACTGCCATTTAATTTGGCTCTGAAGTTAACTTGTCGGGCCTGTTTTCTCCTGCAATAATTCTCCAAATGAGAAGGCAGTTAGTTGCTCAGCTTCCTCTTGTTAAAGGTTCATTGCAGGTTACTACAAAGGAGGAAGCATCTTCCTCTCAGTCATGTGCAGGCAAACTACTTACTCAATTCTGTATTTCTTACACTGAGACGATTTTGGTAAATTAGTCCACTTCAGCAGGGATTGCAGAATCAGACTCTGTATTCACTTTCTTGCTAGTCTTAGCATGCATCTCTGTAGACATTGTCAATTTCAATTGAAATGTAATAATCAGTTACAGTTTCAGTAGAACTTAAAAGAAATGGTATATTTTGATGATAGGAAAACTCAAAGTTTGTGTGTTCACAACTTTTGAGAAGTATGATGATACGTCAACTAAATACAATTGACAAATGCTTACGTACCAAATGTTTTTATTTGTGCTTACAATCCGTAGTTATGGTTATAAAATTGTTTGCAGTTATGGCTCCAGTGTACAACAGATTACTGTTTCATAGGGTTTATACAGTAACTGAACATGTTAATTCTGTGCACATGGTCTGAAGCCAGAAGCAAATTTGTTCATGTTATTAAAATAATGTTAATGTGTACTGAAGTTATGCAGTTAAAATTATCAAAAAGGGTACATAGTAACGGCCATACTGAATCGGACCAAAGGTCCATTTAGCCCAGTATCCTCTCTTCTGACATTGGCCAGTACCAGCTGCCCCAGAGGAAATGAACAGAAAAGATGATCCATTCGCTGTTGTTCATTACCAGTTCCAACAAGCAGACAGTAGAGACATCATCCCTGCCCATCCTAGTTAATGGTCATTGGTAGACCATCCTCCATGAATTTATTTAACTCTTTTTTTTTTTTTTTTTAACTCTGTTATAGTCCAGGCCTTCATAACATCCTTTAGTAGGATATTCCACAGATTGACTTGGCATTATATGAAGAAATACTTCCTTTTGTTTGTTTAAAACCTGCTGCCTATTAATTTCGTTTGGTGCCCTTAGTTCATTTGGTAACCCTACTGTTATGGGAAATAGGGATGTAAGCGACTAGTCGAATAGTTGACTACTCACTTCCTGCCCCCCACCCCCGCTGCCTTCGTATCAGAGGCAGCAAGGGGGAGAGGGGAAAGCGGGAGCCAGCTTAAAAGCCCCTTCCCCCCAGCATCATCTCTGCGGTGCATGGGGGCAGGTCAGGAGAGGGTGCTGTGAAGCAGCCTCTGCCTGCGGTGGGCTCAGGCTCACCATGAGCAGAGGTTGCTTCGCATCCTGCAGAGCAGCCCATGTCTGTAGGGAGTCCCATTGGGAGCTGGGACCCCTGCGGACAGGGGCTGCTAGACCTGGCACGAGCTGGGACTGAACATTCCCAGCTTGTGCCACATCTGGGACCACTGTGGCTCTGCATTTTAAATGAAGTAGGAGCCAGGCTGCCTGTATGCCCGGTGTGACAGCGCGTTGGGGTTTCCCGTGTCCTGCACTCCCGTAGTGGCACGAACAGACTCCGCCAGTCAGTAGGATTGAGAGAGTTTATTGCTTCTCCCAGATACAGCACAGATGTAATCTGGTTATAGGAACGGGGGCCAGGCCCCCCCTTGAGATAGGGGTGGCTGGACCCTAAAATCCTAGCCCCTTCTCCCCTGCTTCCCAGACAGAAACTCCACCTCTCTTCCAGCCCTGCCCCATAGCCAGGTGTTGGTCTCTGCCTTCCTCCCTTTGTCTCTCTCCCTGGGAGGCTGAGCCTGGGTGTCTGGGTTAATACACATTTGGGAGAGTCAGTGAGAATCTCACATCACAGCTCAGGGGGACCCCAGGTCTCAGAGCAGACAGCACCCCCACTACGCCACACCCGGCTCTTACTGTATTTAATCTATAAAGCCGAAGTGGGGGTAGCTCTTGCACCTGGTTTGAGCTGGGACAGAGCGCATTCCTTATCAATTAATTGTGAAGTTAATACAATTTGTATTGACTGCACAATTAACCAAATACTGCCTCTTAACATCCTTAATGGGAAGGAGTAAATAACTTGTCCTTACTTTCTTTTTCCATATCAGGCATGATTTTATAGACCTCTATCATATCCCTCCTTAGTCATCTCTTTTCCAACCTGAAAAGTCCCAGTCGTCTTTATCTCGTCTTTATTTGCCATTCCATATGCCTAATGATTTTTGTTGCCCCTTTCTGAACCTTTTCCAATTCCAATATATCTTTTTTGATATGGGGTGACCACATCTGCGCACGGTGTTCAAGATATGTGGGCTTACCATGGATTTATAGAGGCAATATGATATTTTCTGTCTTATTATGTATCACTTCCTTAATGATTCCTAACATTCTATTTGTTTTTTTGATTGCTGCTGCACATTGAGTGGATATTTTCAGAGAGAGGTTTATTTGTTTGAATCAGGAAGTCAAAAGACTTCTATTGTGGAAAAATGTTTACAACAGTGGGGGCCTCTGAGGAGATGGGAGAAGTCACTGAGATGGGAGAAGTCACTGAGGGTATGTCTACACATCAGAGTTAATTCAAAATAACAGCTGTTATTTTGAATTAACTTTAATAGCGTCTACACAGGCAAACCGCTATTTCAAAATAAATTCGAAATAGCGGCGCACTTATTTCAAATTTGGTAAACCTCATTCTATGAGGAATAGCTCCAAATTTGAAATAGCTAAATTGAAATAAGCTCTGTGTAGATTCTTATTTCGAAATAGGGGGCCTCCTGCCCTTCCCAGGGTGTCCTGGTGGCCACTCTGGGATGAACCAGGAAAACTCCTCTGCTCCCCCAGCCCAATCCTGGAGCCCTTAAAGGGGTAGACTCAGTTTGGTCACAGGGCCTGTGCCAGCTCTAGGCCTGCCAGCCTAGAGCCTGCAGGCGCTGCCCCGACCCATTTGCCAGCATGAGCCAGCCAGCCAGTGCCAGTCAGCCCTCCTCTGCTCCCCAGGAGCAGGCTGGCAGCTCCTAGGAGCCTGCCAGGTGCTGCAAGAGGTGGGCGCCTTCTTGGTCCAGTGCGGAGATCATGGACCTGATTGAGGTTTGGGGGAAGGCCTCCAATGTCCATGATCTCCGCACTTGATGCAGGAATGCGGCCATCTACAGATGGATGGCTGACAGCCTTGCCACCAAAGGCCACTTGCGCAAGCAGGAGCAGGTGCTCATGAAGATAAAGGAGCTGCGGCAGGCCTATGCCAGGGCCACAGGGGGCAGCTTTCAACCAGGGGCAGATCCAGACCCCTTCCCCTACTTTGAGGCCCTGGACCGCATCTTGGGGGACCAGATGGTCCGTGCCCCCCAGGTGGTCATCTACCCTGGGGCAGAGGGCCCTGAACAGGGCGAGGAGGAGGAGGAGGAGGATGGCCAGGAGTTGCAGGAGCCTGGAGGGAGCATGGCACTCACCCTGGAAACCCGAGGCATACCAGCAGCAATATCACCACTGTCTTCTGAGGCCGGGGAGGCCTCAGCATGTGAGTGCTATCACTGTCCACTTGTGTGTGTGTGTGTGGGGGGTGGGGGGGGAAGAGGCAGAGAGGGAGGGAGCCCAGGGACCACGCGTGTGGGCCTTGCTGAGCACAGATCACTCAGCAACCTGTGCATGCGCCGTGCCAGCCGGGGCATGTAGCCCTGGCTGACTGCCACACAGGGGCCCTGGCCTGTTACCCACACACATGTATGTATGAAGGCACATGACATGCTCTGTACCCCAGGGAGGGACACTGCACAATGCCCTCCCTCCACAATCCCCCTCTACACAGAAGCAGGGCACATCCTCCCCCCCCCCCCCCACACACACTATATACAGCACAGGGGCATGGGTACAGTCCCGGGCCAGCTCACACTACTGGGGATAGCAGGACATGATCGTGCAGAGACCTACTGTCCTCACCTTGCACAGGGGGGCTGGGCTTCACCCACTGTGTCCCCAGGGATAACTGACCACCTCTCTGGTTTCTCCATAGCTGCACCAGCTACGAGTGCAGGGCGTACCACCCCACCCAGGATATCCTCCCACACCCAGGCCAGCAGGCTCACCCGGAACCAGGAGGGATACCAGAGGCAGCACCTGCGGTTACTGCAAAGGCAGGTCCACAGCCAGGAGCACTGGGTGCAGGAAGACCTGCAGCTGTGGCAGGAGAGCTTGCGGGAGTTGCATGAGCAGGGCTGTGCCATCCACGACCACCTGCAGACCATGGTGCAGAGATTGGTGCTGCTCCAGCCCCTGCTAGGGTTGCCAGGTGTCCGGTATTCTCCCAGACAGTCTGATATTTTCAGCTCCTGTCCAGTAAAAAAAATTCAGAGAATACCGGGCACCTAAAATGTCTGGTATTTTCTGAATTTTTCCCTGGCCAGGAGGCAAAAATGTTGGGCACCTGGCAACTTTACAAACACTCAGTGCCCGGCCTCCTCCTGCCTCCCAGCACCCCTAGTCCCCCGACCCCAGCCCCCATGCTTATCTGGTTCCTCAAGGCTGCCTGCACAAAATGGCTGCTGGCCAAAAAACCTAGGGGAAGTAATGCTTTCCCCTGGGTCCTAGTGCTCAACCTCTCCCCTGTTCCTATCCTTGCACTCACTCTTAAAGGAGACATGCTTTAATGCTGTTTTATTTTAATTTTATTTTGGCTTAATAAGTCCTTGGAGTTGTCCCCGCCCCCTTTTTTTTCTCAACAGCTTTGGTCTCCCCCTGCCCTTTTTCCCCCCCTTCAACAGAATTTTTTCCTGTTTTTTTGTGTGTGTGTGTGTGTGTGTGTGTGTGTGTGTGTGTGTGTTGGGGGGGGGGGGTTCGGTATATTTGTTTCAACCATCTGGCAATCCTAGCCCCTGCTACTGCTCCAGTTATCGCTCCTCCTCCCACTCCTTCTCCCCCTCCCACTTCTTCCTCCCTCCCTGCCTCTCCCCGGGGATGCCGAGGTCCCCATACTCACAGTGCTGGGAGACAGGTGGGCCGGCAAGACCCCCAACCCTGAGCTTCTCCTCCTCCTTTCTCCCCTTGCCTCCCCCTTTCAGCTCCCTGATCCCAGGTTTCCCCCTTCCCCTCCCACCCTCTTCTCCCTCCACCCCAGTTATGATCAATAAACAGAGTTTGTTTTTGGGAACACATGTTTTTATTTGACAACAGGAAGGGGGTTTATGGAGGGGATAGTGGAACGACATGAGGGTTGAATAAGGCACAAGCCCTCAGTGGTGCATGCCAGGGAGACTTCACTCCTCCTCTGTCTGGAAGCTCTCCCGCAGGGCCTCCTGCTTACCAGTAGCCCCCCCCCCCCCCCCCCGGGCCTCTCAGCTGGCAGCCGTGCGGGGCTGTGCGTACAGGCCAGTCAAGTGGTCAGCCTCTGCCATTCAGCCTGGCAGGAAAGACTCCCCCTTCTGCGCACACAAATTGTGCAGTGCACAGCATGCTGCCACCATGTGTGGAATATTCCTCTCGGAGAGGTGAAGGCAGGTAAGGAGGCATCTAAAACAGGCCTTCAGCCAGCCAAATGCCCCCTCCACCACAATGCGGGCCCTGCTAAGCTTGGCATTAAAGGCCTGCTAGGAGGGGTTGAGGTGTCCCGTATATGGGCTTCATGAGCCAAGGTTGTAGAGGGTAGGCCGCATCCCCCACCAGGCAGACAGGCATGTCCACGTCCCCGACCCTGATGTGGTGGTCGGGGAAGAAGGTCCCGGCGTGCAGCCTCTGGCACATGGAGGAGTTGCGGTAAACCCGAGCATCGTATGCTTTGCAGGACCAGCCCACGTTAATGTCCACGAACTGGCCCTGGTGGTCAGACACAGGGTACGTCTAGACTACATGCCTCTGTCGCCAGAGGCATGTAGATTAGGCTACCAGACATAGGAAAATGAAGCGGCGATTTAAATAATCGCCGCTTCATTTAAATTTACATGGCTGCCGCGCTGAGCCGACAAACAGCTGATTAGCTGTTTGTCGGCTCAGCGCGATAGTCTGGACACGCGCGGGTGGCGACATCAAAGGTATTTGTCGACCACCCAGGTAAACCTCATCCCAGGAGGCATACCTGGGTAGTCGACAAATACCTTTGATGTCGATACCCACGCGTCCAGACTATCGCGCTGAACCGACAAACAGCTACTCAGCTGTTTATAGGCTCAGCGTGGCAGCCATGTAAATTTAAATGAAGCGGCGATTATTTAAATCGCCGCTTCATTTTACTATGTCTGGTAGCCTAATCTACATGCCTCTGACGACAGAGGCATGTAGTCTAGACATACCCACAGCCTGCAGGGTGACTGAGAAGTATACCTTCCAGTTGATGTACAGGGAGGCCTGGTGTTCCAGGGCACAGATGGGGATGTGCATCCTGTCGATTGTCCCACCGCAATTGGGGAAGCCCAGGGCGCCAAACCCCTTGATGACCGTGTCCACATCAGGGAGGCGGATGTCTTTGCAGAGCAGCACTCTGTTGATGGCCTTGACCACTTGCAGAGGGACACACAAAACCACCTACAGTCACTGGGGTGCCAGGGTGGCTGAGAGTGCTCCTTCCCTGCCACTGCCCCATGCCCTCTCCCCAGGAGCAACCCTCCCTGCAATCCTGGCCACTGCGGGCAGTCGGTAGTGTGGATGGGACAGAACAAACCCTCCCGTGGAGGGGACTTGCACCCCCTCCCCCTCTTTTCCCTAGGGCAGCCTATCCCCTCCTCGCACTCCCCCTCCCCCCGCCACAGTGGCCGGAGACTGCCATACCTGCATGAGCACTGCTCCGATAGTTTGGCGTGGGGAGAGCCACTATTTCCCCACGGATTGGTAGCTATCTGGCACGGAGAGCTTCCAGAGGGCAATGGCCACATGCTTGTGGAAGGGAATGGCGGGTCTCGTGTGTATCTTGTTGCCGCAGAGCAGGGGTGGGCCACTCACAGAGCTGGAGGAAGGTGTCCTTCTTCATCCTGAAGTTCTGGGTCCATTGTTGGTCTCCCCAGCGCTCCAGGACGATGTGGCCCCACCAGTTGCTGCTGGTGTCCAGGTGCCAGATGCAGCGGGGCACGCTTGTGTCTGGCCACTGCTCCTCCACGGCCCCAGGCGGGTCCGGAAGAGGACCTGGGGGTTGGGCTGCCCCAGAAGCTGCCAGGCAGTCTCCAGCACTTGCTGCCAGGCTTGCAGCAAGACATCCAAAATGAGCACCAGAGTGCCCAGAGGCAGCTCTGGCTCCATGGTGCCGAGTGCTGTGGTGACCCGAGTCATGGCAACCAAAGCAATCGGGGGAAAAAAATGCTTTGATATCCCTCAGTGAGGTAGGCAAGCAAGTAGGAAAACCTGAGAACCGGCGGTCCAGGGGATCCCTTTAAGCACAAGCCTCAGATAGCCTCAGGCAGCAGCCACACAAAGCAACTACTGAGCTGATGCCCTGCTGGAACGCTATTTCGAAATGCATTTTATGTGTAGATGCGTTATTTCGAAATAACTTATTCAAAATAAGATAAGATATTTTGAAATAATGCTGTAGTGTAGACATACCCTAAATTATCAAGTTACTTTGTTCTAAATCAGCACTACTTACCTTATGAGATGAATATGTTACAGACAGTTCACAAGGTGACTCATCTCCACATCAGTGTAAAGTAAAACTTTCTCAATGCAGGAGTTGAAATATTGCTCAGAAGCTACTGGTTGGACAACTAATCCTAGTAATCTGAGTGGCTGCCACCTCAACTTTCCTCCCCATGTCACTCTATAGGGTCCTCCCCATTGCTACAATTTGCAGTGTTTGTCGACTTTGTCTCTTCCTTTATAGTAGGCTGTCAGGACTGTTCCCCACTCTAAAACTCCCAAGTGCAGAAGGTGGGAGCCCACAAAAGACCTTAAAAATTCCTGACCTCTATAGGCTCTGCTTACAAAAACTCCCTGGAGTCACAGATTCCTGGCCCTGGGGTAGAGGCTGCCACCATTAAGTGAATTAAATAAAACCCTGAAAACTAGAAAGCAACACTTGAACTTCATCCCAAGGGGTACCCCAAGCTCTTTTGCTTTCAGGAGAGCTTGAAGAAAGAAACAAAAAACACAGAAAACAGAGGAGTTTAACCAAACAGCAAAATAAAGAAAAATAACCTGATTGTGACTAAATACACATTTTCCCTCTGCTTGTGATTCATAGTGATCCTGTGTCTCTTCCTATCATAGTGTGGAAGAGGGTGCTGCCATCACTGTTCCTTGTTAGTTGTCTTGGTCTCTCTGCTTCTTAGTCCCACCCTTAAGTTCAGAGCTGGAAAATGACGGAGAGAAGCTGTGAGACCAAGACGCCGCCAATGCATTTTTTGGAGAGCAGAATCTCGCCTTGCTAACTGTGTCCTTCCTGCTTGTGTATATAAGCAAACTGTATAGGAGGGAGGTAAGCTAACACAGCAAAAATAATAAAAAAGCTTGTCCAAGGAAATCTGGCTTAAAAAAATGGAGTAAAAATATAAATAAAAAAACAAATTCTGACCCTTAAGATAGTACATAAATATTAAACAGATTTCAACGGGAAGTATATTCACACATCTTCAAGCAGAATGTGGTCTGTGATGGGCTGGTGAGGCCCGCACTGCTTCGGGGGGTATCTTGCCACTCCCCTGGCGAGAAAGGCGGGGCGGTGCCGTGGCAGGTCCCGGTGCCCCCGACGCCTGGCTCGCCAGGGCCGGAGCTGAGTGCACCCGGATGCATGCGGCCCCGCCGCGGAGGAGGAGGAGGGGCTGAGCCACGCCGATGCACACCGGTTGAACATCGACGGAGCGGTGCAGCCGGCTGGCCCTGGGAAACGGTGCAGGGCGTGGGCTGCTGGGGAGGCGGGGCCTCCTGACTCCGGGTCCACTCCAAGCGGCCCGGACAGAAGTGGCGGGGTGGTTCAGGGAGCAGGAGCTGCAGACCGACCTCCAGTAAGGAGGAGATTCCCCCATGCTGGAGAAGTAGGAGGGGGACGACTGGGTCCCCAGGACACCAGACCACGCCGGAGGGGGACTGCGAAAGGGTAAGCCCCCACGTCTTACCAACAAGCCCGACAACCAGGGAGGGGGAGAGGAAGCAGTCTGGGGCAGAGCGCATCTGGCGCCTATGGGCAGACGTGTTTTGGGATCAAACCCCGTCTGTCATGCAGGGAGAGTGTTAAACCCTGCACTTAGGGCCCTGGGTTGGGACCTGGTGGAGAGGGCAGGCCCGGGTCTCCCTTTTCCCCCTTTCCTTGCCTCGCCAGTAGTTGTACGACTGGGAATGCTGGTACAGGTGGGCACTGGAACCCAAGGAAATTAAGATGCTGCCCTTCTGAGGGCTACCCTGAGGGGCGAGGCCCCCAAACCCTAACTCGGACACAACAGTGGGTTCACTGAGCCCTCCCCCCCACCCTCTGCTCGGCTGAGAGGGGGTGTTCACACCCTTAAAACCCGTCCCAAAGGCTCAGGACCCTATAACCCTAACTTAGGCACATTGGTGGGTTTGCTGAGCCCCCCTGCTCGGTTGAGAGGGGGCACTCGCACCCGTAAAACCCATCACATGGTCCAAAAAGCTTAACTCTTTATACATCTTTCATCTTTTTGAATCTGTCCCTCGAGTTGTTTCTTTAGGCTTCCTGAAGGTGTTTGATTCACAATAAGCTTTACCATTACTAAATCTTTAAAAGAGTCACTTTGTTTCTCTGTTGGTTGGTGTACTCCATTGGGAAAGATAGGTAGGAGAACTTGCAGAAACAAGTATACAGATCCCTTCAAGGGTAATTTGGTCTACCAAGCAGCTATTTAAAGGGCTCTCAGTTATAAACCCAGGGCATCAGACTTAGTAACATCTCACTCCCTAGTACCTGTACTCCCCCACTGAACCTCTCTCTCCACAGCGGGGAGACCCTCTGTACATGGCCCACCCCACCAGCTTCCCCAGATATTGGTCTCCCCAATGAGCGCCTGTGCATTCAGATCCCCCATCACCCTGTCTCCCCACTGACCTGTGTACACATAGAACCCTCTCACCCACACGTGGATCTTCCCACACTAAGCCCCTTCACATTTGGATTCTGCTAGGTTAAGCCTGCTTGCCCAAACCTGGTGCTTCTGGCATAGAGGGACAGGGCCCAAAGTGTTTCTGGGACAGATCTGACTCTGGTGCTAGGTCAGTTGGGTACAGCCTCACTAATGAGTCTGTGTCCCAGAGGAGAGCTGCAGGGTGATCTTCCACCTCTGTGTAGCCAGGAGTGTGTGTTTTCTCTTCTTCCTCCACATCCCCTCCCCTGCCATGCTGGAACCTGCAGAATTTTAAAATATTGTGTGCAAAATTTTTATCTTTTTGAAACAGAATTTTAAATTTTTTGATGGCAGAATTCTGCCAGGAACAAAATTCTGTTGGTAAAAGACACAAGCTTTGGAGGAGCACAGATGGTGCTTTTCAGATGGTTTTTTTTTCTTCACTTATTGATGATAGCTTGTGTATGTGTTTTGTTATAGAAGGAAAGTTGTTCTGGTTTGTATTTCACATGATTATGTAATTCAGCTCATAAAGATTAAATCATGTGCTTTACTAGCAAAAGGGAGGCAGGGTGATTGTGCTGTGTGAGACTAAAGTTCAAAAGTGAAGGTGGACTGCTTAGTGACTGAAGAAGATAGCGGTGTGCCATAGGAGTAAGTGAGTGGTTCTGTTTTTCTTGATGCTGTATAAGCAAATCAGATTCTCTCAAGGTTATGCTTGTCGGGAGACAGAAGTTTGGGTCTGCTGAATATAATGACCCTGTAAAAGACCCTGACTTGAAAAATGAAGTAAGTTGTGTTGTATGTTGTCTTAAAGGGATTTGTTAGTGGTTTTATTATTAATGTTTTTGCTATTTTTTGTATTTGTAGTGGGAGTTGAGAGAGAGGGGATTGAAAACTGGATTGTTTACAATCTGAAAATAAATTGGCAGTGAGTGCTAAGGAATAGTAACAGGTGAGATGAGGTAGCCATCATCTGATCGGACTACATGTAGTCTAGAGTTTGAGGAAGAGCATGTTGTAGGTTTCAGATCTGATGAAATTGAGAACTCTGAAACTTTGAGACTTTTTTTCCTTTTACTTAGAATAGTTGTGGACTCTTTCCATCAAAACCCCATCATTTTGGAACCTAGGCTGCATAGTTTTAGTGCACTCTTTCTGTTTTGAAAAATAATTTTTAATAGATTTATTTTTGTCTAATAAAATAGACACCTTTTGTACATGTGCAATTCTAAATGTCATCTTTCTGGTTAAAGAAATAACTTAAAATTATTCGGAAACCTACTGACAGTCACCAATAACAGTCTCTCAGCAGAATTTCTCTCCCCCATAATAATCATTCCCTTTCAAGCCCCCAACTAAAATGCTTGTGTAAAGGAAAAATCTTGTATCATATCTTGAATGTTCAAATCGAGGGTATTTCAGTGAGTTCCATATGTGAAGGCTTTCAATGAAGAAAGCCTCTCTCCTCCTGTTTTTAAGTGAAAGAGTTCTTACTTAAGTTGATTCTGAGTGTGTTACTTTGCATGGGGAGAGGCATTTTCTCAAGTAGGAAGATACTAAAAAAGTTAGGGCTTTATAGGTCAAAACAAACATCTTGAGTTCTGCCTGGAAGCTAATAGGCAGTATTGATATGATGAAAGCAACATTAGTTGGTTGAGTAGTTTTTTGCTAGAGACTTTGCTGTTGAAATACATATGTGCTTGGGAAACAAAATCTTGTGCAAGAGAAAGTAATTCAGAAAATTACTTTAATAATTGTAATTCACAATTAGGTAAGTCTAAAGTTCTTTGTTCTGCCACTTGTTACAACATACAGGAAGGTAGACAACCTTAAATGTTAGTTCATGTGTGTGTTTGGGCATCTGTGTTTATGTAGTCAATTTGGGCTTTCTGTATTATATTAATATGTTACTTATTAACACTGAAGAAACTGTGCACTGTTCAGCTGATGCCTCTAGAGGATTGATGCCCATGAAGTTAACAAATATGTATAAGTATTACAAAGGCCAATCTTGCAAAAAATGAAAAAAGAGGAAAGCTGCAGTAACATTTTATAAATGCTGTATTAAGGGAATGATTATTCAGTTCTCCATTCCCATCTATGTATTAGCTTTCAAATCAGATGTTGGTATCCACAGTAGATCACTATTTTCTGCAGGGATATTGCTTGTCTTTCTAAAATCGTATTCCTGTATTGAAAGCACCATATTAAAGCAGATATCAAACTCCTGGAGATGCCAAATGAAAAAGTAAAAATTGAATCACTTTTCATGATAAAATTTTTATTTTATATGGATTGTACATGTATGCTTAGGGAAGTGGAACGTTAAATTTAAATTAATATAATAAAATAAGTAAATAATTATAACAAAATCCAAACACCCATATCCTCTGTACAGTGCAAACCTCGCCTAACCAATAAAATAGAGAAAAGATAGGAGGAAAAAACCAATTGCCTTTTCTAACAAGGGAAAAGAAGTGGATAACACTTATTCTATAATTCTTTAAAAACACAGTAAAAATATTATCTTAATAACAATCATAGTTGAGGTTGTGAAACACAAAAAAGAGGGAAGTCGAGAATGACAAACGTGAAGCCATCTTATAAAATCCCTTCATATTGAAGTCAAAAGAATGAGTAGAAAAGCAGAGAGAGAGAGAGTTCCATTCTTTAGAGCTCATTGCTGGAAAGACAAGCTAATCAGGGATGTGGCGTTGAGATCCCTAAAATGCACGTGGTGTCAGAGTACAGATAAGTGTTAACTAGTTGGTTTCTAATATAGGCAAGGCTTATCCAATTTGGGGCTTTAAAAACTATTTATATCAACTTAGAATCAACCTGATGCTTTAGAGGCAGCATGAATGTAACATGATTGCTCAAACCAGTTGTTGCATGCTCTCAGCAAGCTGTCAGTGACAGAGAGGGGATGGAACTGCAATTATCAAGCCCTTGGTCATGAGGGCATGTTTAGGTAATTTATTACAGATTAAATAACTATGCTTATGCAACTGAAGAGACTTTCAATCAGTGTCTGACATATAGTTTATCATTGACAGGGGATGGTAAAGGTTAAGCCAACATTCTTATTTTTCCACATTACTCAAGGAATGAGTCCCCCATGAGTGTTTCATCAGGGTCCCAGTGCAGCTGTACTTGAATAGATACTGTGTCACCATCACCACAGCAGAACAAGATGTATATACTGTTAAATTGCTAGCCTGTATAGGCATCAGTATTTAATTAGCTAAAAATATGCTGTGGTTAAACACAATACATATATTTTTCTGAAATAATGCACGTAGAAAGAAATTGAAGGGATTCTCAATTGAATTTTTTTAAGTTGACTAATTTTAATGACTGTCACAGTACCGTCTACAGTACACAATATGCTCTGAAAGTGTTTATAAGCAGTTATTTAAAAGTATATAAGGTTTGTTTGCTTCTTGGTTGATGTTTACAAAGTGGAGGAACTGTTTGCCTAAGGAGGGAAAATATTGGTATACAACAAAGTGTTTGAGATAATATTGCATTTAGACACATGAAGCTGACCTGTGCCAGCTGACTCGGCTAGCGGGGTTCAGGGCTTGTTGAATTGCAGTGAAGATGTTTAAACATGGATGGTAGCCTAAGCTCTGGGACCTTCCCTTTTGCAGAGTTATGGAGCTCAGGCTACATGCCAAGTCTCAATGTCAAAATTGCAATTAAACTGCTCCTTAATCCCAGCCCCGTAAACCTGAGTAAGATGTCATGGGCCAGCCGTGGGTTTTTAATTGCAGTATAGACATATCTGGAGAGACAAGGTGGATGAGGTAGTCTGTTTTATTGGACCAACTTCTGTTGGTAAGGGAAACAAGCTTTTGAGCTTCCACAAAGCTCTTCAGGTTGTATTCTTTGACACTTAGTTGTCATATATGCAGAATAAAGAAGATGGGAAATAAAAGAGAAATCTTTTTAATTTCCAAGTAATAGTAATCATTGGTGTGTCAAGTACAGAAGGTACACAATTTTCAGACAAATGTGACTTCTCTCCCCAAATAGATAGTGACTCTCTAAAAATAAGAGGAAAAAGATTCTGGGGATGCCTCAAGTTAATATTAAAAACTAACTTTGTACTACACTCAAATTAAAATATGGTGTAAGTTTCAGGTTCAAATATTTATAATCTAGTTTTTCTTAGGGAAGGAAGGAATGACTGGGATACTATCACACATGCCCTCTTTGTGCCTTAAATCTCACTCATAGCTTCTCCCCAGAGTTTTCAATTTCCATCATGAATGTCCTAGGAAAGTGATGGCCTGGGTAATAAGTGGGAAGGCACAAAGGGGCAC
Organism: Pelodiscus sinensis; assembly: GCF_049634645.1. NCBI lineage: Eukaryota > Metazoa > Chordata > Testudines > Trionychidae > Pelodiscus > Pelodiscus sinensis. The sequence continues at coordinate 38,398,589 of NC_134718.1, read as the reverse complement.
ATGTGTCCTAAATGCCATGGGGCGGGAGGGGTAAGGAGCCAGACAGCAGCAGGTGGGTACATAGTCCTTTGGCATCTGGGGGGACTAGTAGGAGGGCCTGGTGCCTGCAGCCAGGGATCCTACATTGGCAGCAAGGATCTTCCCTTCCCCTTCCCCCCCCGCACTCACCAGCAGCAGCCACAGAAGCAGAGAAACGTGGTCCCAGCTCGCTTTGGTTTCTTGGCTGTGTTGCTCAGGGAAAGGGTGGAACTGACCCTGAACTCACCAGTAGGAAATGGAGTGACAAAGCCAGAGTAGCAGAATGAGAAAGGGCCATGTTGTTTCTCCACTTCCTCTGTCATTGCCACTGACTGCGGTGGGGGGGGGGGGGGGGGAGAAGGGCTGGACTCCTGCTCATGGTGCAGGACCCCTGACCCTGCTAGCCCCCCTGAGCTGCATTGCTCTGGGGAGGGGAGTTGGGGAAAAATCGAGGCAGGAGTGGAGCAAGAGCAGGGAAGAGGCAGGACCTGGGGTGGAGAGGAGTTGTCCTGGACCCTCCCCTGGGCTGTGGTGGTGGCCGGTGGTTCACCTTGTCTCCCCCTCACCAGTCACTTCTGGTGATGCCCAACCTTATTGCAGGAAGGCCACATAAACCTAACCATAGCTTTGTGTGGGCCAAACAGATTTTACATATTTTAATAAGATTTAAAGTAATCTATATTGATTTATATTTAAGTTCAGCTTGTTTTGCAAGTAGACAAGTTGTTTCTGGGTACAGTATTGTTTATTTAACAGTTTGTGTAAACTAAAATATTGTAAGTATGACGACAAAATGCCAGTGGATTAGCCATTAGTATATTATGTTGAAGCAGGAGTCAGGGCTTATGAACTTGTCTATGGGCCCCTGAATTATGCCTTCATAATCCTAGCCACAAGAGTTTTATTTCATTTTCTTCTCAGCTTTCAGGCCATACAGATTCCCAGTTTCTCAATCACCCCCAAAGTCACAGTATTAAGACCAGAGATTTTTATCTCTGATCAAAATATCCCTTTCTTCTCTCTTCTCCACAGCTTGTTTAATCACACTACTTTCGCACTAAACACAGGCATAACAACGGGGGCAATTTATAAACAGCTTGTGACTCTGAGGAATAACATGCGAAACTGACATCATTTATGGCAGTAAAATCTGCCAGTGTGACTACAGAAGTTAAAAGTGAGCTTTAAAGTTTGTCCAGTGTAAGTCAAATGTGAAATTCAGTTACTTAATGTGCAATCAAAATTAGTCACTTTGGGAGAGAATTTGAGATGGAAATTAGTAGGTATGAATCTTTCTTTTTTATTCCATCCATATCTATCTTTCTTTGTCCTTTTCCCATTGAAATATTTGTTACTAGGCATTGCCTGGGTCCTTCAGAGGAGGGCTTTGGGGATGTGTGTGTGTGTGTGGGGGGGGGGGAAGCAGGAGGCTGGAGGCCTGGGGTCTGTTCTCCTCCCCTCTTCCAGGCTGCCCAGAGCTTGTTCTCTTCCTCCTCCCCCCACCATTCCTCCCAGCCCACCCCGGGGCCTGTACTCTTCCTCGCCATGCTGCGTCCAAGGGCTGGGAAGAAGGGAAATGGTTTGGGACGGGGGACTACTTACTGGTGTGCTGGCAGGCAAGATGGCAGAGACCCAGCCCTGCTAGCCAGTCCCTTGATGGTACAGCTGCCCAAGTAGACAGTTTAATCAACTATTCGACTAGTCAATGGATTAGTCGATAAGTGGGGAGCTGCTGCGACTCTGCCTTTTAAATGGATTAAGAACTTTTGCTTATTGGATAGTTGACTGGTTGACTAGTTGCTTACATCCCTAGTGGACACTCTGCAGGACAGCTGTCCTCTGTGGGCTCGCTACCACTCTCATATTGTGTCCCTTTGAACAGCAGCCCCTCCCTTTGCATGTTATAGATACGCTGACCATCTGCCCCAATTTTTCCAGGACAGTCCCAAATTTAAATACTCTGTTCCTGTGTCCCCATCAAGTAATGCAATGTCCTGGAAGCCTCGACGGACATTTCACTACTTGATGGGAACACCAGCTTGTGCAAAGAAGTGACCAAGAAATGGCTCTGTGCCATTGCTCCTCATGTGGCGCAGCAGCCTCCTGCCCCCCACCCCAGCAGGGCACGTAGGCAGCTCTATTGGAGCTTTGCTGGCGGGCAGCCGGGTCAGCTTCTGGTGGTGTGTGACCCCCTCCCTTTTCCCGCAGGACCGCTTCTGCCGCATGGGTCCCAGTCTGGCGGCACAGCCTCCTCCTCCTCCAGGCCGCTTGTTAGTACAGTGGCCACCGTCACCGCTGTTGGGGCTGGGTGGGTCCGAGGCAAAACCTGGCGGAGCTGCTTCTGAACCTCCATGCCTTGGAGCCCTGGCAGGAGCCGTGTGGAGCCCAGATGGGGTGCTGCGGGGCTGGGTGCACTCAGGCTCGGCAGGTGCTGGGGCTCCCAGTAGTGCTATTTTTAGTGCTGCGGTCCTGGTCCCTACAGATGGCCCCAGCTCAAGCTGGAGCCAAGGTGGGCTCCAGCCGGGGCAGCTTCACTGGAACGGTCTTTGTGCGGCTGCCGTTTTACTCCAGCTGGAGCTGGGCCACCTGTGGGGACCAGGACCGCGGCACTCAAAATAGCACCACGCATGGCCTCTGCTCCTGGCACACAGTCTCACTCCGGGAGCAGATGGGGCTTGGGCTTTCGGGTCTTCTGGGACCAGGACCACAGTACTAAAAATAGCACCGTGGCCCTGGCTCCAGCCTCCGCAAACTGCTTTCCACGTCGAAGGCAGAAGGTGAGGGAAGGGGCAGGGGAAGATCTAAGGGTGAAGTGGAAGTGAGGAGAGAAAGTGACTTGTGTTGATGGGAGCGGGTGGCAGGGCAGGAGAAGAAAGGGACAGGCATCAAGGGGCAGGATGGAAGAGAGAGAAATGCCAGGGGGCCAACAGGAGACAATGAGGAAAAGGGGAAGACAGGGAAGGTGTCAGTGGGGGTGTCAGGGTGATGCTGAGAGAGGAGATGGGAGGGACAATAGGGGCAAAAGGGAGGAAGAAAGAAGAGGAGTGGGTGCCAGGAGAAGAGGGTTTGAAAGGAGGGGTGGCCACGAGGAGGGGAGGGGATGGAGCAAGTCATGTGCGAGGGCACAGAGAGGCATGAGGGGAACTGGGGCAGAGGGTGGTGAGGGGTGGGCATCAGGGAGAAAGAGGGAAAGGAGGGCAAGGTCAGTGAGGGAAGGGGGAGCACCAGGAAGGTGCAGGTGCCAGTGGATTGTGGGGGTGAAGCAGAAGGGCAGACACTGGAGGGGAGGAATGGGCACCAGAGGACAGAGGAGAGAGGCAGGGCATGTGGGGAGAGGGAGGTGTTAGGCATGGGGAGGGGTAGCTACAGATGATCACAGAGTGGGGCTAGAGGAGGAGTGGACATGGGGAAGAGAATGGCTAATACAGGGGAGTGGGGCAGATCCCTGGAGGGCAGAGGGGAGTGAGAAGGGCAGGAGCCAGGACAACAGAGGAGGGTGAGGGGTAGGAGGCAGCAGGCATCAGGCATCAGGGGAGCAGATTGGGCAAGGGGAGGGTAGGAGACATGGCAGCAGAGAGGAAAAGAGAGAGTTTTATGATATTTATTAATAACTTGGGTGGCACACATCTGAACAAGCACACATCAACTCAGTATTGGTGCACAAGACGGTCTGCTCATGGGAGGAAAATCTTAGAGGGAACACTTCCCGCAGCCTATCTCCCCGAGATAATGCAATGCAAGTTGGGTTAATGCAATTGCAGGATAGCTGCATAGGGGGTTCTGTAGAGGCCAAACCCATCCCTATTGTAGGAGGATGGTGGGAGGAGTTTTTGGAGGGGTCACACGACATCCTTTACTTCTGGTCATGTGCCCATTTCGACCCTGGGAGTGCTACCTCCAGGGGTAGGACTTCTTGTGGCAGGGGGTGTGGCTAACGCGGGTAACAGGGTGTGGCTAATGGTGGTTAGGGGCTGTGGATAATGGAGACTAGGCACGTGGCTAACATGTTCCTAATTTTGGTTCAGAAAATAAGGTCACCATAGTTATGGAATACTGTCTTTTCCCCATGGTTTCCATTTGTCTTGGTGTAGCCAAACCCTAACCTTGCTTTAAGTTAGAAGAGGAAGTTGCATTTCAAATTTGGTGGCCCTAGCTCTTACCTTTTAGAGGAGTTCTTGAACAAACAGACTTGCAGACACACGGACACACTCTAATATATTTATTAACATGTTAATTTTTAATGACATTAATAGCATATGTCTAGACAGAGGGATGCATAGGCTGCAGAGGGACCTGACAGTGTCTGGTCAGATGCAGTAATCTAATCTGCCTCTGGAGGGAAGAGAAGAAGGAGAGAGGAGAAGAGTTTATGGCTCCCATCCCAGCACTGGTGAAGAGGTAGGGATCCTGAACCCACTAAGGATGTTAAACTGCAGTTATCTGGCTAATTGTGTAGTAGAGACAGTTTGTATTGATGCCATGATTAGACAATCAGAGCCACAGCAGGGCAGCTCCAGGAGCTGGCTCGAGCTGGAACCGAGCAGTCCTGGCTTGTGCGGCTCCAGGAGCTACCCACACTGCAGCTCTGTATTTTAAGTGTAGTAAGAGCATCCTGGCTCGCGCTGAGTCCAGCAGCCCCTGTTTGCAGTGGCCAAGGCTAACTGCGATTAGGGGCTGCTACCAGATCCTTGGTCCGCCGTGGGCAGCTTTGCAGCAGCCTCCATTATCTTTCCCTCCCCGCCCCCAGATAGAGGCAGCTGGGTGAGGGATGCAAGCAGCACCGTGGAGCTGATGCTGGGTGGAACTGACTTTTAAGCCAGCTCCCTGAAGTGGCTTCTTTCCCCACCCCTCCTCTGCAGTCTCTCATAGAGTGAGTAGTCGATAAGCTTATCCTTATCGGGTAATTGACTACTCGCTACAATCCCTAGAATTATCCATTGCTCACATTTTACCCCTCATTCTGGGGGCTGCCCCCTCCTCACCACGCCATGCCCGAAGCCTCCTCTAAAGGAGGAACGAGAAGTAGGACTGAGTGAACTTTTATAGGCTCTGAATTTGTATATTGTTTTATTTTTGAGTGCAATTATGTAAAAAAAAAAATCTACATGTTTAAGTTCAACTTTCATGGCAGAGATTTTTACCCCACACAAGATTGTTTTTTGTTGAGATGCTCTTTTTCTTTTTTATAGTGAAAGCATCTGTAATAAAAATCATACAGTGAGCACTGTACGCTTTATATTTTGTATTGTAATTGAAATAAATATATTTGACAATGTAGAGAATATCCAAAATACTTACATAAATGGTATTCTATTATAGCATAGGTATGTGATTAAAACTGTGATTAATCACAATTCTTTTTTAATCTTGCGATTAATGATTTTTAATCACTTGATTGCTCAAATTACGGGGTCTATTGCCACTCTGCACCCAGGGGCCCATCTGCTGCTTCATGTATTTGGTAAGGATGTTAAAATGCATTTGTTTAAGTAATCGTGTAACCACTGAAAATGTTGGTTACACGTGGGGGGGCAGGGTTACATGATTAGATGTGAGGGGCAGGCAGCTCCACTGGAGCTGGTGTGCGTGGATTCCTGTGTGCATTGACCCCACCTGCCCCTTTGCGCGGCTGCCTCTGATACAAAGATAGTGGCATGGGGAGTGGGGCCTGCATGTAACTGTGCATGTTAACTGATGAGCCCAGGCTCATTAGTTAGCCATATACACTACTAAACTTTCACTTCCCTAGTACCTGGGCTCTGTTGCTGACCTGTGCCCCAGACTCCAGCTGCTGCCTTGTATGCTAGCTCTTTGTACCTGGCCTCAGCTGGGGAGGAGGCAGAACAGGGTAAGCAGGGGATGTCAATACCCCCACTCTTAAAAATGCTTTCCTATTTTAGCTAGGTCAAATTGTAAGACACCCTTGCACAGCTCTAGAAATAGAATGAATGGAAACTCCTGTATCCACAAAAAATGACTGGCCTTAAAATATTTGTTTTTCCAGGCTTGGATGTACTCTCCTGTGTGCTCAGAAAAAATAACTAGTTTGTACTGCTGAGCAGTTTTTTTCATACAAAGCGTCTGTTTTTATGCTTGTGGGAGGAGAGACTGCTATAATTTTTTGAGGCTGGTCTGGATGGGAGAAGTGCTGTCATTTTCTAAACATCCCAAACATTCAGTAATTGAAGAGTTAAACCCAGATAGCTAGAAAGGGTTAGCAGGGCTCCAGGAGAACCAATGACAAGAAAGTGTTGAGAGTTGAATTGAAAGGGAATCTGCCTGCTGTTTTTCTTTATGGGAGTTTTAAATCAGGAGCCACAGGTATACCCATGCGCAGAAAAGGAATACCCATGGCTAGAAATAGACTAGACTTTGAAAACATGGGTATGTAAGATTATAGGGAATGTTTATTTAGATGCGATTAGATTATTTTCTTTGTTTTGTTGTTTGGTTAAACTCCTCTGTGCTAAGTCCCTTTGCTGACTCGTGTGCTGGCACTGAGGGGTTTGGAGCCCATACACTGCACTAAAAGCTGAATCCCTTCTGGAAGAAGTTGAAGAAGTTTCTAAGAGATATCTTCCTGGGTTCAAGAAGAAAGGTTTGTTTTGTTTTGTTTTGTTTTCACTTGGGTGGTGGTGGTATACCTCCCAAGATCAGGAAATCTGATATTGGGGTGTTTTTAAAACAGAAGCCTCTAGAGGCAGGCTATTTTTTAAGGTTTCTTTTGTGGGCACCCACTTTCTGCACTGAGAGTGACAGAGTGGGGAATAACCTTAACAGAGGATGTGATATATATCTTCATTTAGTATGGTCCTTAAAGGTTACAAGTGAAACTGAACAGAATAAATATTGTGCAAGTAAATCTAGTTTGGAAAACAATTAGTGAAGGACTAGATTAAGGGAGTGGTTATACACTGTAATACAGTACACCTCTTAAATTGTTATGTTAAGCCAAGATTTATTGTTAATCCTTACAATTACAGTCACCCTGCCCCACCAGAAGCAGCAAAAGCGAGGTGGGGAAGGTGGGAGCCGGTGCCTGTGCTGGCTCCCATGGTGGCACCTGTCCCCCCCGCCGCCTCTCATAGAGGCAGCAGAGTGGGTGGGGAGCAGATGGGAGCCACCTTAAAAGTTTGCTCCTTGCGAGTACTAGTTCCTGCCTTCTCCCCCTGCATGTAAACAGAAAATTGTAACTGTATTCCACTCTCTCTTGTCATTGCCCACTGAAGCCCACAATGTAAAATACAATATTACGGTTTTCACTGGGAATGCTGCAGGAAACACTGCAGATATTTTGATATATTGTTTTTCTGCTGTTACTCTGTTACATTGGATTGCCCAATGTGTCTTGTGTAACTTTTTCCCCCTCTCTTGTGTAAAGAAAAATGGAAAGCTAAGCTTTATTTTTTTTTAGTGTCATGTGATGGAATTTTTGATTGGAATAGTACTGAAACTAGGCAGTGGAATACAGTTCCTTTTTCATGCTGTGCAAAGCAGTTGGTCTTTTTAAAGAAAAAGTGAAATTGCAAATGTTGTATAAGTATTCTGACTAAGAACTGTCTTTTTCATAGGAAACATGTACATGGCAGTTTATTGCTGTTAGAAGTAAAGTCATGTTTAACAAATTTGTAAAACTGTGTAGGCTCAAATCCTAAAGCCTTGCTTTTTTTTTCTGTTAACTGTACCTCTGCTATGTGATGCAAGTACTGTAAGTAGCTTTAGGTGATTATATAGAATGAAGTTTTTTTTTTCCTTTGGAATTAGTTTCCTTTCCTCTTAAGACTGTTAAGCAATCTTAAAGAATCTCAATTTCATACTAAAGATTGCTTTTACTTTCTTTTCACTTTTTTTTGGTGTGTTACACAATGTTTTCTGTCACAGTGCCTGCTTGCTTATTTAGTTCCCTTAATTGCCCCAAATCTACTCCAGTTGAAGTCAGAAGTAAAAAAGTAGACAAATTTTGGAGACAGCACAAATTAAAGCTTCACTGTATATATCTGAATGTTCTACAAAGAAATACCTTGTGCCATATCTTAGCAAGCTTTTACAATAGTGAAAAAAATAAGGTGCAAGATACTTCATTGTTCCAATCCTGGCCACCCAGTGAATTTTTTTTGGATTTTTTTTTTTCAATTTCAAAAGTGTACTATTTAGTAGTGTTTTGCTGCAAATATATATGGTAGAGCCACTGGAATGGCAGAAGATTATTTCTACATCACTACATCAGCTTTTGTCTCCTTGTTTATTTTTTTAGTTTGTTTTAAAAATGATAGTTTGGGAAAAGGATGGTAGTGGCTAATTCAGGGCTGGGCAAGATGTGCCCTGGGGGCTGGATCTGGGGCTCCTAACACTTTGATCTTGCCTGCAGACTACATCTGGCTGCTTTCTAATTTTGTCTTGCTGCACATGCCACCCAGTTTACAGGCTGTATCTGAGGCACCTGGATTCTATTTTAATGGCTCATGGGTCCTGGTCATGGCACTACCTTGTCAGGGGCCAGAGCTGTGAGCCTTTTAAATAACTGCAGCAACCCTGGGTGGCTGAAGGCCATGCAGTAGTGACAAGGCCAAGAACTGGGAGCCCTTTGCTGTGTTTTTACTTCAAAGCCTCCAGCCCCAGACAACGTAGGGGAGAGGGGGAGAAGGTTAGTCCCTGGCCCTTCAAGGGTTGAGCTGGCCCATGACTATGTACCAAAATTTATTAAGTGACCTCCCTGCAAAAACTATTGCCAACCGCTGTGTTAATTTGACTGCTCATGGAAGAATTTGACTGGTGGGTCTAATTGTGGTTGGACACCGCTTAAATTCATTGGCAGAGTCGCACAAGAAATTAAGCCCCAAGAAAGTCTGTAGACAGAAAAAGAGCATTTCTCCTTTGCGTTTTCACTAAACTTCAGTAAAGAAGATCTGAATAACTGAGTGCCCGTTGGGGTCTAAGTCCTATAGGAAAAATGTGTTACATTATCACTACTGCAGGAGCAGTGTATGCAGAGGAGGGACTGCAGGGATTGTGATTCTGAGAGTACCCTGGTATTTGATAAGAAAGTGCTACATCTTGCTTTCTTCAGTCCTTCTCATTTGATATCTCTGTTTTGTGCTTCTGCAATTTCACTTCAAGCAGAGTAAATACTATGGTCAGAGTTTAAGGCACAGGTGGGGAACCTTTTTTGGGTCGGGGTCTACAGGCCCACAGAAAAATCAGATTGGGGGCCGTACACAAGTGAGAAGCAAAAAAACAAACACCAACCCTCACAGTCATGGCCCACAGCTGAGAAGGAGAAAGGCACTCGTCATATTTCCCTTGCATACCAGGGTCTAGGGGGCCCCAGGCTAGTAGAATTTGTGTGCTCCAGCCCCACAGTGGGACAGAGGGGGTAGGGTGCTGGAGTGCCAGTTCAGGTTCCCCAATGCTGGGGGGAGGGAATCCCTAAGCCTCAAGGGCCAGATCCAGGGAAGCCAGGGACTGCATCTGAAGTTTTCCACCCCCAGGCCTGAGAATCCCTACCCTGATTTAAGAGATTGTACTCTTTGCAAACTACAAACTATAGTCAGTGGTGGAATGGGTCAGAAAAGGAGATATCACTAAATGGAACAGCTTTTAACTATAGAAACAGGGCCCCGCTTGATGCTTTGAGAGCTGTAACATACTTAATATTCCTGCCTTCTGACTTTATAGGATCAGGACTGCTAACTTAAATTTTACCAAGTTATAGGTCTCTTAGGCTACTTCTACACTGCACCGTAGTTTGAAGTAAGATACGCAATTTGAGCTATGCAAATTGCGTATCTTATTTTGATCTTATTTTGAAATACTTTGAAATTAAAATTATGAAATAAACTAACCCGCTATCCCAAAATGTCCCTTATTCCTCATGGAATTAAGTTTACAGGGACACTGGAATAGCAAGCCCATTTTATTTCGAAATAACGGGCTTGCTGTGAAGATGTGGGATAGCTATTTTGGGATACTCCTTGGGAAGAAGGTCCTATCTGAATTTTAGATTAGATACAAGGCCATGAATCAGTTGAAACTCCGGCCATTTATCTTTTGTCTGTTGGTCACTAGAGAATCCAGTTTGAATCAGAATATACAAGCCTTCTCCAGAGGGTATATTTCTCTCAGGAGCGTATAATCTTGTTCATTTGTCTTAATCACCATCCATTATTTTTAGATCCTGGGGGAGCTGTGGTAATCCTTCCTAATCTTGAGGCTTTCTACTGGCAATCCTTCATAATTTAGTCCAGTCCTGGATGAGGGAGTAACCCATTGTTAGGTTGATCCTCACCTTTGCTCTCTCTAATCTATTTAGGGAAAAAAGCGATAGTTTATTGTAGTTCATCCACAAAATAAGTTACTGAACTTTGTTGGATGCCCAGGAAGAAAATCAGGTTACCAAAAGAATGTCTGGGGTAAAGCAACTTGGCATTTGTTAAAATGAGGTTCTGTTGTGGGGAAATATATTTGGAACTGATGCAGAAAGCATTTCTATTAGACTTTGTTCATGTGGATCTATTAATCCTAGTTTAAGAGGAGACATTATATGAGAGAGCAGCTGTGCATTTCCATATTATTAAACAACAGCATTATTATTTGTTAGTTCAGACAATGCTGTGAATGGATCCTTAGTTTGTTGTTCTCCAGCTGGGAATTTTGCTCACTTGTTGTTTTTTTCTATGGGAAAGTCTGTTTGTTATAGTCTAAAGGAAATGTAATGTCTATTGTGGTTTTGGCCACTTACTGAGCTCTGCTACCATCAGTGTGTGCTATTCTAAATTGCCCTTGTTATACCTTGGTATAATAACATTATTTTTTTCCTAGACTTGTTTTTTTTTTCTGGCTTTAAATAGCAAAAAACTTCACACCTCATGTGATGGAGGGGAGGGTGCTGCCCTTTTTTAAACATCCCAGCATTCAGTAACTGAAGGAATAAGTCCAGGAAGTGTTGGCAGGGAGCCAGGAGAGCTAATGGGAAGAAAGTGTTGAGATTTGAAATGAAAGGAAATCTACCTGCTGCGGTACTTTTGGGAGATTTAAACCAGGAGCTGGGGGGTGGGGAGCAGAAGATGAATTGAACCACAGAGATACTCATGCCCAGAAAAGGAATACCCGGACCTAGAAATGGACTGGACATGGACATTGAAGATATGGATATATGATAGGGAATGTATTTAGATGCAATCAGGTTATTTTGTTTGTTTTGTTGTTTGGTTCAACTCCACTGTCCTAAGTTCATGTTCCCCTCTCCCTCCCCATACACTGTAACTAAAGCTGAATCCCAGGGAAGCAATTCTCTATGCTTTAATCTGTTCTTTTCTTAGTTGCTTTATAACACGTAGCAACCAAGTGTGCTTTGCCAAGTATATATTTTTGTTTTGTTAATAAAATTACCTTTTTTGGTCTATGATCTGATTCTTGTGTCTTAGAAGGTAATAGGAGGTCTGTGTATACATGCCTAAAACCTAGAGATCAGCCATTAGAGATTACAGTTTGTTTTCTACCCCCCGTTCGCCCTCCAGATCTTCTCTGGTAAAAGAGGTTGGAATACTCCTCTGAAAGAAGTTCCCAATCAATTTCTTCCTGGTTTCAAGAAGAAAGGATTTTTTTTCACGTAGTTGGCAGCAGCTACCTTCCATGATCAGGGAATCTGTGACTTTGGGAAGTATTTAAAAACAGAACTTCTAGAGGCAAGGTATTTTAAAAGTCTCTTGTGGGGCCCCACCTCCTGAGTGCCAGAGTGAGGAACAGCATTGATACCTCCTATAGATAACTTCTGGTAGTAAATATCAAAGCTAATTCTAATTCGAAATCAAAGGTAATTTGTCTAAATTGGTAGCCCTGTAATGGCTGGCCTGCAAGGGAAATTCAGTTTTGTTTTCATTTGCTGTTCCATATTGGAATTTAACTGTTCTCTTCTCCTATACTGGGGAGAAAGCTAGTAGTTTAAGGTTTCTCAACTTGCGGGTTTTATCTACCCTTCTTTTTCTCCTTCTCTCTCATTTTTGTAGCAGAGTTTCATGAATGTTCTGCTGTGTGTGTGTGTGTGTGGGGTGTGTGTGTGGGGTGTGTGTGTGTGTGTGTGTGTGTGTGTGTGTGTGTGTGTGTGTGTGAGAGAGAGAAACTTTTTATATTTGTAGAATCAGTGTGGAAGCATGGAAGTAGCTACTAGGTTGGTTGAGTATTCTTTGTTTAGAATTAGCACTGGCTTTCGTGGTCTGTTGCTGTCCAGTTTTAAAGTTCTCAGCCATCTTGAATTTACAAATTACCCCAGTGCAGTGTACAGTGGCAGCAAGTCCTCTGACTATGCCATGCCAAGCATTATAGACTATTGTGATAAGACATAACTTAACCAAGCAGCACCCTTACTTTGCAATTAATTTGTATTTGTAGTTTTATTGGTTGTATGAAGAAGACTGCACAGATGGTAGATTACTTGGCCAAGCTGCCTTAGTTCTTCAGAACCACCCACACAGCAATATGATCAGAACACACAAATAATCCCCCCTCTACACCTCCTTCCAGCGTGCGCGCGCGTGCGCGCGCACACACAAAATCACCACCAGTTCTAATGAACACAGATCTTATAGGATTGTCACTCTGTTTGTGTCCTTGTAAAGCTTTGAATGTCTGTGTCAATATGAAGTGATAGAAACAGCTACAAGGAAGGCCAAGAGTTCTTTGTGTTAATTATATTGCCATGTTAAATCATCACTGGGCCCTGTAAGAACCAGATGGAATGATGGAGTCCAAAGGTTCTGTGACAGTTGGATTGTGACAGTTGATCAGAGAAGGTGGGAGTAACAGTTACATAGGCCGTGTCCAGACTCAGGGTTTTTTTCGGGAAAAGTAGCCTTTTCCCGAAAAAACTTCCCCTGCGTCCAGACTCAAGCCGCGTTCTTTCGAAATTATTTCGAAAGAACGCGGCTTTTCTTTCGATGGCGGTAAACCTCGTTTCACGAGGAAGAACGCCTTCTTTCGAAAGTTCCTCTTTCGAAAGAAGGCGTTCTACAATGTAAAGAGGCCGTCTTCGAAAGAGAGCATCCAGACTCGCTGGGTGCTCTCTTTCGAAAAAGCGGATTTCCTCTATCAAAAGATCCGCCTGCAGTCTAGATGCGATCTTTTGAAAGAGACTCTTTCGAAAGATGCTTTCGAAAGAGCCTCTTTCGAAAGAAGCCTGCAGTCTAGACATAGCCATAGGGTAATAAAGATGGGGTTATACCTCCAGCTGGGGGATAGCTCTGTGCTCAAATGTAGGGAAATAGGTATAAACGGCAACATTGCTCACTACAGCACAGCACATGGAGCCGAGACCCCATTTTTAATTTTTTTTAACATGACTTTTTGAATTACGCCTGAGTGACAGCATGGACTTTCTACTTCTAATTTCAAAATATGTTTCTGACCTTTATGGTTGTGGTGAGAACCTAAAAACTGTGAATCACACATAAGCTGATATGCCTGAAAAAATCTGCAGCGTATAGTAATTGTGCCATGACAGAATCTTGCTAAGGCTGTTTGGGATACCCAGAAACAGATTCTTGAAAAAACTATCACAAGGATACTGGCAAGACCTGAATGCTATTGTAAGGATTCTGAAAGAAGCAGAAATGAAGAACATTCCCTGAGCCTTTCAGAAAAGGCACACTTCCTGCTAGATGACAGACATGCAGGAATTGCTCTGTCAATACAACCAGACCAAGAGCTTTCTCTTTGAAAAGCCACACTCTCTTCACACAGCAAGATGCCAGAGCTGGCTTCATGGCATGCAAAAGCTTATTTTTACACACATTCTGCTATCAAGCCAGGACACTAGCAGCCCAAGGCATTGCATTAATTCCAAAGAGTTTTGGCCACCAAAATATGGGCTCAACTCAGTAGCCTTGAAACAGGTGGATAACACAATAGGATAACTCAATAATCACACTTCTATTCTTGTGAATCAGCAATTCTACTGGACACTTGCATCAATCACCTGAGGAAAATCTTCCATTGTCAGCCTTGAGGAAGTAAAAGAAGGACTTGCCATGGTGAATAGAACCCTGAATGGATACATGATTTGGATGTAAATATCCATAGATATAAAGTAAATATCTGTGGAGATGCCGAGGTCTAGAGGCAATCAGTGAGCCCAGCAGGGCCATGGCCAGCAACTGGGTTGGGAACCTCAATAATGAAAGCAACTGCATGTTGTGCTGCTAGTTGCAGAAGCCAGCCTCCAGCCTGGGCAGTTCCTCTCACGTCAGTGCTGCCTGCGGCCTGCCCATAGAGTGGGGTACGAAGCTCATTGGCAGTTGTCCTTGGTCACACTGGTGTGTGCAGTCAATTCACACACTTCCAGATAGTAGTCCTATATTTGCGGTGATTTGGGACTCCTGTACACAGATATAAATTGAGTATTCACACAGGATTCTAGGGGGAAAAAAATGGAAGTTTGCAGGCCCTGAATAGTCTGACAGATTTCTTCCATCATCCTGGCACCAATTACTACAGTGACCTTAAGGACAGTACAGATTTATCAGAGGCAGCAGCGAGGTGCGGGGGAAGAAGGGTAGGCTGCTATGGAGCCGCCTCTGTCTGTGACGGGCCTGGGCTCACCAAGGACAGAGGATGCTCCCTGGGATGCTGGTGCAGCCTCTAACCATGGGGGGACTTGGGGTCCCCCGCAGATGGTGGCTACTGCCACCCCGCACTGCTGCCTCTGATACAGAGGCAGTAGCACAGGATGGTAGGGAGTTCTGTGGGAGTAGGGCTGGGAGTGTACTGGCTGCTGCCCTCTTCCCCGGGGACTGTGCAATAGTTGTGTAACCGATAATATTTGTGTGGTTACACAATTATTCGATTACATAATATCTTACACCTCTAGTATCTATTAGTGACTCAGTTAATAATGTAATGTAATATGGTCAGTGTACAGCAATATTGATTACAAAGATAGCAAACATATCAATTGAAGTACACTTACATTTGTTTGCTTAAGGTGTTGCTAACATGGAATTTTGATGTTTTTCTTTGCATCCTTCACTTTTAAGTAGGTCACTAGTGGTAGGAGCTATTTGTTTTAAGTCACTGTTTCCTGAAGAATAGCAGCATGAGACTGTTCAGGAGAAACCTCTGTACAACTTTGATTTTTGTCTTAATCAAAGACTTATTAAAAATCCTTGCCAACTTTTTCAGTTACATAAATATTAATGACAGAATAGATTCTCTTCTCCAGGCAACAGCAGCCACTAGCACCCTGTTAATTCAACTTCTCTGTTCCCTTTTCATAGACACATGCTATGAATAATTTAGTCTTCTGCTAATTAAAGATGAATGTAAGTTCAGCAGGCTGAACATATAAGCAGAGATCCTGTAAAAGA
The DNA here is from genome assembly GCF_049634645.1 of Pelodiscus sinensis. Classification (NCBI taxonomy): domain Eukaryota; kingdom Metazoa; phylum Chordata; order Testudines; family Trionychidae; genus Pelodiscus; species Pelodiscus sinensis. Next base: position 38,383,215 of record NC_134718.1, on the reverse strand, counting down.
CACGCATTTCCTTCCTTGGTAAATAGAAAGGTGTGCTACTACGTTCAGCTGTAAATTTGGCAATGGAATCTTTTTTGAATTCTTGTTAAATGATTTGTATTTAACTTGATGACTACTGGCTATCGGTTGCAAATTTCCCCAATATGTACCAGTACATTAAAAAAAAACGATATCTGAAAAACATATGGAAGATTGTTTATTGTGAAGATTAAATCAAAGGATTTAATCCCATATTTATTACATCTTAAATTGTTAGCTTTGTAGCCCTTTGGAGGTACCTCTTCTGCTTTTGTATAGCATCTAAATGCAGTTCTGATTGGGATGCTTGAGGAAAAATTGGCTTTAAGTATCTAGTGTCTATTAAACTGTCTGGAATGGCTCGTAATTGTGAGTGCCTACTCTGGGGTAATAGAGATGTAGCTGTGGTAGTCTGGTCTTGCTGAAACAGAGGACAGGACTATACAGCACCTATGTAGGTGGTCAGAAAACAGCAGACATCCCAAGCTCATAGTGTATTCTATCATTAGATTTCACCAAGCCAGTTATAAATGTGAACTCCTGGATCTCAGTACTAGTTTCATCATAGAGGCATTGACAGTCTTCTTGACTTTCCATTCTATCCAGAGAAACTGAACTTTCTGATAAAAGGTCACTTAAATAAAAAAAATCACACCACATCAAGTTGCTCTCAGTCCCAAGAGACTACGGTAGTTACTTAGATCTTAATATATTTAAAAAGCACACACACAGCAGAGGTGAGGACTAATCATCTAATTCCCAGCTTGCACCCGGTCCCTTACTATATCTGCCTTCCCTGCCCTGGCCCCCGGAGATGGTGCTGGCAGGAACTGGCTTTTAAGCTGGCTCCCTTCAGAACCTGCTCTTTCTTCTCCTCTTTCCCTCCCCCTTGCTGCTTCCTTGTGATAGAGGCAACAAAGGGGGGGAGCTACTAGTTGAGTCATTACTCAACTACCCAATAAGCATATGCTTATCGGGTAGTCAACTAGTCGCTTACATCCTTACTATACACCATGTAAATGTTTGCTTCTACAGAGACGTGAAAACAATACAGGTACCATTGCATTATTTTCAGGAAGTTTTAAACACAAATTACATTCTTACACATTTAACAATCATATTTATCTATACTAAAGCATAAGTGAATTGGCCTGGCTTCGGTACGTACTGCCTTGGTCTGCCAGCATTAGTGTCATATTCCTGTTACACCTGCAAATATTCATTTCCTCTGTAGTTTATTTATTATAGTCATTTAGTTATACAGGTTGGACTTCTCTGATCTGAACCCTCAAAACCTGACCAGTCCTTAAAGAGAATTTGCAAGACCAGGGGAGGTCCCCTGCCACTGGCTCCCAAGTCCCTGCCTGATGCCAGCTAGCTATTGCTCCATCAGGCTCCCTGCATCCCCCTGCCCTCCCTCCTGCTCACTAGCTTGGCCAGGCTGCATGCCCAGCTGCCGCTGACTGCTGTGGCGCTCTGGCCTCAGTTGTGTGCTGCTCTGGAAGGGCTGCCAGCCCTGCTGATCCTTACTTTGGTTGGCTCTGCTGCCATTAGGCTCCTAGGCTCTCTGATCCAGGAGCATCTATGGTGCTGGGCCAGAGAGTGCCGGTTTTTGGAGAGATGCAAACTCTATCATTATCCTCTGATAATTTTTTTTTTTTTGTGGATTACCATTTTCAGACTTCAGGAAGATAATTTCATGTGAATGCATAGAAGAAATATTTAGAAAATTGGATGCGGGTGGTATTGTTTATTTAGAAATAATGGTAGCTGGTTACTAATTGTAAATGCTTATTGTATTCAAGGTAATGTAAGCTCTTTAGAACAGGCGACTGAAATAAATAGCTTGTAAGTATTTCAAGGTTTTGGTATATTTTGAATAAACTGCATATTTTACAATAAAATAGGTAACACTTGCATAGAACACAAAAGTTAAGTAAATTTTTCTTGCACATCAGCATATTGTAAAATATTCTGAACTCTTCAAAAAAAAAAAAGCTGTATTTGGTTTTGAGTGAGACTCCATTTTGTACATATGTAAAATATAATCAAAATGAGTTCAGTGGACACACAAGAATACAGTTTTAAGTCTCATTTCAGTCTCATCTTTTGGAATACTGTTACACAGTGAAAGTGATTTTAAGTGGTTCTTTGGAGACCAGAATGTATTGGTTTCCTTGTAAAGCTTGTCTGTAAGAAAAGCTCAAATAAAATTGTAGAATAAGCCTTAAGCACTCTGAAGGAGTTAACAGAAAGGAATATTCCTATTAGAAAGCAGTCCTTTGTATAGACTTCACTACATCATGTTAGTAATGTTTGAAAAACACTAGAGATGAGGACATGCATGGCTTATATTCCATAGATGTTTAGTATGGACTTTCCTGTAGCTGCTGTGAACCATATAGTACTGGCAACTGTTGGAGCATGAGTACAGGATTAGTTATTTCACTGGTCTGATTTGGTATGGAAGTTCCATATTAATTGAGGCCCCACAGTCAAAGATGTAAGTGATTTTCTATTTGAACCTGGCTCTGTGCAATATCTGTAGGGCCTGTCCTTTGCCTCTTGACTCCAGTTGACAATAATATGGCAAGACAAGCTGGATATAAGCCCTGTATTTTTCTGGTTTTGTCCATCCAGGTTTTCCCTTCTCATAGACACAGGAATAATTTTCATAACCTTACGTACTAGGGATGTTAAAAAGCAGGTGATTGGGTAACCATGTAATTGCTGAAAATTTCAGTGGTAACACGCACCTGCAGCCAGCCCCCCTCATTCATCCTCCTCTTAATAGTGCTGCTTGTTTTTGAGGTACTGCAGTCAACTGGTATAAATTTGGGTATCTCAATTGACTTTGGGGAAAACTACTCTTATTTTATTCCAGATGAGGATTTGTTTCATTGTGTTGAAATTATCTTTGAAGCTGCTTATCAGTTCTCACTAACGAACATTTACAATCAAATATAAATATATGCTTTTAAGGTTTTCATTGGAAAATTGGCAAGTAGCAACAAGATTGGCTTCAGAAATCTAGACAATACATTAGCATAGCTATAGATGTAGGTCTTAGAGTCCTTTTTTATTAAATGTTATGTTGTCCCTTTTATTGTCTTGGGCCTTATCCAAACTCCATGTGGATTAGTTGAAAGATTCTCATTGACTTACCTGTGAGTTAAGGCTCCAGATGTGTAAGCATCAAAGCAAGTATTGTAAAAACTGTTCAAAAAACTGAATTAATCATTGTTCTTTTCAGATGTAATGAAATGTGATGCACTGATATTCTGTGCCTGATGAGTGCTTTGCCCTTTTCATTATATTTTCTTCGTCTTTGTGCCTTCATCTTACCCTGTTTTCACAAGTTGACATTCTTATTCTCTTTGACACATACATATTTTCCCATATCACAAATTCCATTAAATAGGTTTTCTAGCACCACATTCTTTCACACCGTTCCCTCCGTCCCCTGATTATCCCATAGCTTTGTTATTAAAAAAAAAATTAGGAAGGAGGAAATTGCATTATTTCACTGTGCCATTTTCAAGATTCTGCATCTGTGCTGAATAAGGATGTTAAGAGGCGAGTAATTGACTAATCATGTAGTCAGTACAATTTGTATCCACTATATTATTAGTTAAGGAAAGGTGCTAAGTTCCTGCTTGTGCTGGTCTAGGAACTACCACCACTGCGATTCTGCAGTTTAAATGTAGTAAGAACTGGGCTCGCAGGCAGCCTGGCTCCTATTACATTTAAACTGCGGAGCTGCAGCAGGGGTAGCTACTGAACCCAGTGCGAGCCAGGACTGAGACGGGGTCCTTAGGCTGGCCATGAACACAGGCTTCTCCAGTAGCAGCTCCAGTCTGCGGGACCTCCCCTCTCCCGCCTACTGCTTGCTGCAAGTAGAGGCTGGTCTGCATCCTGCAGAGCAACCCTTGGCCACGAATAGAGACTGCTGCCTGAGCAGCCGCTGCCTGCAGCTGCTTCAACTGTCCCATGGATGAGATCCACGGAGCCCAGGGCAGCCCGAGGGACTTATCTGGAGGAGGGCGGTGGCAGCAGGGGTAGGCATCCCCTTGCACTTACCATGGTGTCAGGAGCTAGGATGACCCAGTTGCATGTTCTGCCCTGCTCTGCCACCTATCTCCAGCCCACGGCACCATGTCAGCGGGAAGGAGAGCACCCCGGTCTTGGCTGTGGGCTATGAGAGGGCAGACCAGGGTGCTGGGTTCTGACTCCTGCTGTCTTGGTGGATGTTCAGATTTTAAAACGTCTAGAGGTCTGTGGCCCCTGTTTGGGGAGGTATGCATGCCCCTCCCTCTTTAATCTCCAGCACCTAATCCCTGGGAAATTGTGGCAGGCTCTCAGGCACATATCACTGCTTCAATTATGCAAATCACATTCTTGGCAACCATTACTTTTGTAAGGGAAACCTAAAATTCCTGAGCACTAGATGCATCTCAAAAAAGGAGTGGGGGAGAGAGGGTAACCAGTTTAGTCCAGTTGAAGTTCTGATCCTGTTGCAATAAGATGGTTTTGGATCATCACATGATTTAAGAGACCACTATCACATCCACACTTGGTGTCCTTTTCCAGTGTTTTTTCTTCAGCTTTAACCACTACACAAAAACTAGAAAGAATTCTATGTATGTATTATAGTTTTATTAAAATGTATTTTTTTCCAAATGGAAATGTTTACAATGCTTTTTATCAGTGTGGTAATGCATTTGTAATACTGTAGATTTGTGGCTGTTTCTGACATAAATGCTGTTCTCTGGGGATTTGTGTTGTCAGTTTCTCCTTTTTTATGGTGCATTGGAATTTGGCAAGCCAGAGCTGCATTATTTAAAAAATGGGTTAAAGTATAAATTTTAATTGCTGAAAATTTTTAAATGCTATTGACATGCTTATCTTACATGTATTTTTAAAAAAGGTTTAATTGTCTTATTTGTCTAAGTTTTATTTTATTTTCCAATTGAGTTTTTTGTACTAATTATTTGTATTATGGTGGTGCTTGAGGGCCACCATGGAAAGCCTCCCACCCCAGTTGTGCCTAAGCACTGTGATGTCACAGATGTTCTTGAACATCCCTGGCTGAACACTTGCCAGACTGCTTCAGGGGCGATCAAGATGCTGAACAGTGCATGCTTTTTGCTTGTTTGGAGTTGTGCAGAATTCAGGAACTGTCCCTGATTATGGAACTCTGCAGATAAACCCCAGGTGCAGATCTTATGCCTGACACCTATATAGTAGTGGGAATCTCCCACAGTCCAATTGCCTAAGTCCTGAAAGTAATGTTGAGTCCTTTATGCCTGCTCTGCAACCTGAAGTGTGGAGCTTCCTGGTTTATAGCTCAACTCTGCAGAAGCCCACAACAGTGAAAGCAAACAAACACACAGACCAGGGCTGCTCAACTTTGGAAGCCCCAGGCACCACAATGATACTCACTGCACATGCCAAGGGCTGCAATTTAAGTCTTGTTTGCATTTACATGCAAATATATATGCAAATAGCTTCTTTCACACTGACGGGCATGAATACAAAAAATACAATGTCACAGCGCTCCTGGCACCTCTTCTGTGGGGGCTAGAAATGCCGACACCCTGTACTCATCTGTTCCAGCCAACCCAGCCACTTGCGTCGTTCAGTGCTCACCCCGCCTGGAAGACGCCTCATCATGTTCAAAGGATCCCACCCGCAAGCTGCATGTTGAGCCCTGCATAAATCCAAACCGCACCATGGGCTGCAAACAAATGGGCCGCAGGCCGCATGTTGAGTAGCCCTGACATAGACTTTGCATGGGAGTCTCAACATCATTTACTCTTTACTTAGCACAGATCTAGACAAAATAAGAAACACCACTATACCTATTGTATAGTGTGGGAAGGTGAGAGGCAGTGCCCCCGCGGCTGGTCGTCAGTGGGAGGGGAGGAGGAGAGCGTCCCGGCTGGCCAGCTGGGGCTTGGGGAAAAGGGGGTGCCAGGGAGTCCAGTATGGTGGGTGGCAGCAGGGGGCTGGAAATGACCTCCCCTTATCCAGAAAAATCTTTCATTCAGAACCAGTCAGGTCCAGAGGGTGCCGGACCAGGGAGGTCCAACCCCTATCCCCCCCAAGTCCGCTCCTGCACCCTCCCCCTTGCCAGACTCTGCATCCTTCCTCCTGGCCAGACACCTACCCCTAGTCTGCTCCTGCATCCACTGTTGTTCCTGCACCCTTCCTCCTAGCCACACACTGCACCCTCCTTTGCTCTTGTTCTCTCCACCTAGCCAGACACCCTATTCCCAGCCAGCTTCTGCTCCCTCCCTGCCACCCAGACCTTGCAACCTCTTCCCCCTTCTGCCTCCCCACCTCCTTCCCAGATCCCGCACCCCATCCTTGTCACACACACTGAACCCCTCATTTTTGTTCCCACCCCAGAACCTAAGGGGGCTCCATAAAAATCTATCAGAAAAGTAAATCTGACCTATAGGAAGACCTGAACCTCATTCCTCCCTGTCTCTTCCCCTTGCCGCTTCAGGCTTGAATGCCAGGGGAGTGAGATGTCTCAGTTGGGGGCCATCTTGGTGAGGTGTCGGGTGTTGGGGATTTTTTTTCCTCCTCACTTGTGTGGTCTCCAGCAGATTTTTCTGTGGACCAATGGCTCCGACCTAAAAAATGTTCCTTGCCCCTGCCATTAATAAAGAAAATATTGAAACCTTTTTTGTTGGACGTAAATTAATATTTTATTTGATTTAAAATGAAGTTTGATAAACTAACATGAGAGAGTTAAAATGTTTATTCTATTTAATCATTTAAATTAAACAATTCTCCCTAACTGCAGTACTAGAACAATGGCTCAGGTATCATTATGTAATTAACAGTGAGTTTCCATTAGCACAGGCCTGGGCAAAATAAGGCCCATGAGCCAGATAAGCCGGCCAAGTCACCTGATCCAGCTCGCGGAGGTAGTGGGGAGTCCCAGGCAGGCTCCCCAGCTAGCCCTGCTTGCCGTGCAGAAATGCAGCTGCAGGGCTCCATTTCTGTTTTAAAACTGGAGGGGATGGGGAAAGTTTTAGGAGCTGCCCTGCCCCGCCCCCAGCACATTCCCATTGGTCGGTTTCTGGGGAGCTGCTCGTTAGAATAACAGGCAGCTAAGAAGAATCACGCTCCCTCTCTTGGGCTCAATTATTCATGAAGCACATGGCCAGGCGAGCAGGCTAGCTGCCTGGGATGGGAAACATTTTAAGCTCTGCAGGCAGGCAGGTTAGTTTGGCAGCTGACAAGTAAGTCTCTTGGCCATAGCCTGCTTCTGGCACCCGAGCTCTTTCCTGCCCCAACTCTCTGCTTCCCCCCCCCCACTCAACATACCCAAACCCTCTGTCCCCCTCTTATACCTATATCCCCTCCCAGATCTGGCACCCCAATCTACTGCCCCAGATCACAATCCTCTCCTACCCTAGGTCACATCCCAGACCCCTGCACTCCAGTCCCCTGCCCTAGGTCACAACCACCTGCTTCATCCCAACTCCCTCCCATACTCTAGACTCCCTTCTGCACCCCAGTCCCTTACCCCAAGCTCACCTTCTGCACCCAACCTCCTTTCGAGACCCCACATCTTCATTAATATCACGGAAGGGTGCGGCCCTCAATTTCCAAAATCTTGGAGTGGTCCCCCATCAAAAGTTAATGCCCACCCCTGCATTAGCAACTGGTGGTCCTTGGAAAGCTTTACATTGAGCCAGGGGGTCCACAGGCCAACAAATTTGAGAATCACTGAAATAGAGATACACCTGGCTTCTCCCCCCGAGAGACCTCTCCAGGCTCCCTCTTGCTCCAGAAGAGCCCACAGAGAGATCTGGGCTGTTACCACAGTGGTGAAACCATTGTGTCACTCTGGTGTGGATGATAGACAGACTTTTTGTGAGTTTTCCTCATCCAAACAGTTGATGATTTAAACCATATGTTAAGATGCCACATGAAAACACTTGGTGTATCTACAGAGAGGCAGGGTGTATCCTCTCTCAAGAGAGGGCTGTGTGATGGTGAACAAGCCATTTGTGAGCTCTGTGAAGAGGTGAGATGTTTTGATTTCCAGCTTCAAGGGATCTATTCTTCTGTGTTTGGGCTGCACATTGCCTAGTCTTGAATGGAATTAGCTGTGACAACACATTTCTGAGTTATTCTAACACAAAGGGACCCTGTGCTAAAGACCCCACGTCCAGTGAGAGAAAGTGCTGCTGTCAGATGAAGTAAATTCAAAGTTTCTCCAAATTTTTTCAAAGATCGCCTCTACGAAGTAGTGGGGCTTTGACTGACTGGTCCCTTATATTATTGAAGGATGACTAAATATTAACCGGATCTTCTTGGGTAATATCAACAGATTGCTTTGAGCTCAATCCTAGCTTAAAATTAAATTGGATCAGGCACTTTGTAAGCAGGTTGGGAAGTGGCCTCATTTGGCAATTATTATTAGATATTATTTATATAATATAGGCATGGCCATCATGGTACTGACATACATTTCTCAGTAGCTTTACATATATAATAGCCCAGCCCCACTGATCTCCATGGGCAATGTATCATTCAAGTAGTTGTGGCGAGGGTTAGTGAATGGTCTTCTCCACCTTTAATTGTTGTGGTTAGTTTGGTATTGTCATTCTGGTTTCTGGAGGACACTTGATAATTTTGCAGTAACTTCAAAAAATGCTGTTGCAGTACATCTTATTAGGGATGTAAATGGGTTAATGGGTTAATGTTAGGTCACACTGGGGCTGCCACCAATTCCGAGCCCTCTCTGGAGCAGCCCTTGTCCACAGCAAGCTGGACTCCCCATAGAGAGAGGCTGCTCTGGTCACTGGCGCAGTCCCTGCTTTTGGGGCCCCCGGGTTCCCCAGAGACAGGGGTTGCTCTGGACAAGAGCAACCCCTGTGTGCAGCAGGCCCTCTGCGGGGCTGGAGTAGCCTCCTCTCCGCAGCAGGTGAGGAGCTGCTCCAGCCCCCTCTGATTACCAGTTAATTAAAACAAGTAAGCATCATCCATTAAGAGGACTATGGAAGTTGTCCCATGAAATTGTGGGATAGTCCTGGATGATGCCCAGGTTCTGAGTCAAATGGGGCTGCATCTACACTATAAAGTAATAGCTCTTAGATCCTGGATCTCATCTTGAATCGAGGTTGGACCCCCTAGCAGTGCAGTACCATGGGACCCTAGTTCTGGACTCTCAGTTAATGCAATTGCAGTATAGTTACATGGGGGGCTTCTATGGGCCCTAAGCCCGTCCCTATTAGTAGAGGATGGTGGGAGAAGTTCTTAGAGGCATTGCATGACACCCTTTACTTCTGGTCATGTGTTAATCTTGACCCTGGAAGTACTACCCCAGGGTGGGACTTCCTGTGGCAGGCAGGGGGGCCTAAGGGGTCAGGAGCATGACTAGAGGTTTCAAGGACCGTGGCTAAGGTGTCCTTATTTTTGGGTCATAAAATATGGTCACCATAGCTATAGTACACTATAGTGTGATATAAGACCCAGGATTAGTAGACTTGTGGGGAGGAGGGGAACTTTTGGACCTCTAGCTGATGCTGAGGAATAAAGTATGATCCTAAATGCTGCCATGTTAATTTACCTATGATGCTTTCTATATATAAAAAGGGCAAAATTGAGAGGCCTCTTGTGTGCTGTTATGTATCCTTTTCATATGTTTCAGTGAAATCATGAAAATGCTCAGTTTTCCTATCTGTCGTTTCCCATATACCACCTTCATGAATTACATTATATATATTATATAAAAACACTGATCACTGGGTGCAAAAGTGAATTCATGGATATTCAGTGGGGAAAATGAGCCACCGTCATATGGAAGTCAGTGGGCTTAGATTGAGTAGTTAGACTGTACAGGGATAGAAGAAAGTGGGGATTTCTTCCAGAGTCCTGTCTCTGTGAAATAGATTCCAGTTATTCACATGAGTTGACCTCATGGCAGTGAACTCGATGGAAACTGGCACCTGTGGGCCAGAAAAAGAGCTGCTTGGACATGGCGGACTGGATAAACCCAGTGTCTGCAGGCTGGAGCAAGAGTAGACTCTGAAACAACTTCAGCCATGTTGGGTCAGACTGGATTTGAGGATGAGATGTAGGTGGGACACGTCTAGCCACCAGCAGTTTGGGAAGCCATCGCCAGTTGGTCAGGTAATCCTTACTCCTTTCCAAATAAAATTAGCTGCATTTAGGGCTGGAGAGGGGAATCAGGCATTCGGTTGGTTTTATTTGTTTCCCCAGAGCTGGAAGGGTTAATACTTCCCAGTTGGGAGCTCAAGCCATGCATTTTGTTTATTTTTTAGGGGATGCATAGGTGCCATATTGAAACTGGCCCTTGTTACGACTTATATTTGTCAGACACATCACACTGTAAAGGATTATTGTGACAGCTGCTGGTTCTGTGTGTCATTTTCTTTTAGCTTTTCCCTCGTCCCTGAAGCCAAACACTTATTTTGTATACAGTAGTCAGGACTGGAGAAGCAGTTTTTGAATATATTACCTAGTTTTATTTTTGTGGTCTGAAAGAAAACTTAAAGAGGAAGATATTCAACTTTTATATTAGCAGAAGTTTAGAACTGACATAATCACATATTGCAACGATGTGGAAGCCTAATATTTTAGAATCATTTGTCATAAGTGCTCTCCATGTTTCAGAGATCCATGCAATACTTTGAAGATGGAGCAGCAGACTTGTGTTAATTTGTCTGGTTTTTCATAGGGCTGACTGTAAATTATGATGCACATGGTGTGTGTGTGTGTGTATATATATATATATATATATATGGCAAAGTTTATTCAATCAGTGAATCTACAGCCTTTTAGAAAGGAAGCGTACATAATAGCAACACTTACTTTTGGATAATTTACTATATTTCTTACTTGTGAAATGAATAGTCTGTTGTCAATAGAGGGAATGCTAATGGAAATGAACATCAGTAGCAGATGGTTAGATGGCTATATGGCTATTTAAGGTGGATCAGATAAGAACATAAGAACGGCCGTACTGGGTCAGACCAAAGGTCCATCTAGCCCAGTATCCTGTCTGCCGACAGTGGCCAGCACCAGGTGCCCCAGAGAGGGTGGACCGAAGACAATGATCAAGCGATTTGTCTCCTGCCATCCCTCTCCAGCCTCTGACAAACAGAGGCCAGGGACACCATTTTATCCCCTGGCTAATAGCCTTTTATGGACCTAACCTCCATGAAATTATCTAGCTTCTCTTTAAACTCTATTATAGTCCTAGCCTTCACAGCCTCCTCTGGCAAGGAGTTCCACAGGTTGACTACACGCTTTTATTAGTTTTAAACCTGATACCCATTAATTTCATTTGGTGTCCTCTAGTTCTTCTATTTAGGGAATGAATAAATAACTTTTCTTTATCTGCCCTCTCCACACCACTCATGATTTTATATACCGCTATCATATCCCCCCTCAGTCTCCTCTTTTCTAAACTGAAAAGTCACAGTCGCTTTAACCTCTCCTCATATGGGACCCGTTCCAAACCCCTAATCATTTTAGTTGCCCTTTTCTGAACCCTTTCTAAGGCCAAAATATCCTTTTTGAGGTGAGGAGACCACATCTGTACACAGTATTCAAGATGTGGGCGTACCATAGTTTTATACAGGGGCAGTAAGATATTCTGGGTCTTATTTTCTATCCCTTTCTTAATAATTCCTAGCATCCTATTTGCCTTTTTGACCGCCGCTGCACACTGCGTGGAAGTTTTCAGAGAACTGTCCACTATAACTCCAAGATCTCTTTCCTGATTTGTCGTAGCCAAATTCAGATTAATGCAGTGTGTAGGAAGAGACAAATCCAACATGAATTTCTTTTAGATCTGATGGTCTGAGTATTTGGGCAGAAGTGAGATTCCAGTGATAGGAACATACAGGTAAAAAAGTTCATCCTTAAAGAATGAAAGAGCTTATTTGTTTTCAGATCAGGTATTTTCTTACTGAGGCTATGTCTTCATTATAGACTTAGGAAGGAAGTTAGGTCTGCAAACTGCTATTAATGTTTGTATCTTGCTCAGTTGTGTGTGTACTTGGTTCTGTCATCACTGCACATGCTCACCAGGAATGTTCGTGTGGATGTAAAGTGCAGTGTGCCACAGGGTAGGTCTCCCTGTGAACCATCTCAAGGCAGGATGCCTTTGTGTAACCACCTGCAGGCGTCTTTGAACCTGAGACCTCTGGAGCTTAGTGTAGGAGCCTCTACAACAGGGGTGGGCAAAAGGACCTCCTCGGCCCGGATCTGGCTCACCAAGTGATTGGATCCGGCCCGCGGAGGCCCTGCTGCTCCCCCGCCCCCAAGCCAATTGGGACCTGGGGGTGGGGGAGTGCATTAAGCTTTCACCACTCTGACCCCGCCCTGCAAGCAGTATGCAGCACTTGAAAGCGTTCCGTACTCCTGGAAGGGCGTGAGGAGGCTTTGCACGCTCCCTTGCCCCTAGGCCTTAATTTGCTCAGGGCAGGGAAACGCGCGAAGCCTCCTTCCGCCCTGCTAGGAGCACGTGGTGCTTTGAAGTGCCACACGTTACTCGCAGAGGGGGAGGTGGCGGAGAGCGGAGGAGGCTTCGCACGCTCCCCCAGTCCTAGGCCTTAATTGGCCTAGGGGCAGGGAAGTAAGAGAAATTTCCTCCCACACCAGGGGCATGGGCAGCTTGGGGGAACTTGGGATGGGGGCAAAGACACTCTCTCACCCCCAGACCAAACGTTGTCTGGAGGTGGGGAACCTGGAAATATCTTGGCTCTGCCCCTTCCTGTGCGACCTGGGGCCACTTCAAAAATTTTCAAAGTGGTCCCTGGCAAAAAATTATAGCTCCACCCCTACTCTGCAGCTTGAGCTATAAAGCCATTTGGCTCTCAGCTTAGGTGGTAGAGCTCACACATTCTTATCTCTCACTATAGTAGTGTAACTGCCACTACATGGGTCAGTGACCACACCCACTAAGTGTGTGGGTTACATTTGCAATGTGCCATGAGATAGAAATGATACATCTAGGAATTTCTGTGAGCTGGGGATCAAGTTCAAAGCATGTAACTTTCTTCAGCTGTGTTAAGCAGTTACGATGTTACAGCTAAGGTTCTGCAGCTATTCTGCTCTAGTGAGGATGCTTCCTACATTGATGGAAGAGGTTCTTCCACTGATATAGGTAACGTATCTCCAAGAGGGGGAGGATAGTTCAGTCCTAGTGGCTGTTTCTACGTTGTGCATTAAGTCAACCTGTCACATAAGGCACAGCATTTTTCACAATCTTCAGTGATATGGTTATTTAGTTTTTGGTGTACACCAGACTACCAGCTTCAGGGGGTAGCCGAGTTAGTCTGTATAGGATAAACTTAAAAAACAACAAATGGTCTGGTAGCACTTTATAGACTAACAAAACATGTAGATGATATCATGAGCTTTTGTGGGCACAGCCCACTTCTTCAGATGACCAGACCACCAATCCATAATGCCACCCTTATCCCGTAATTTTGGTGTCTTTAAAAAAAAATCATAAATCTGTTTGGAATCATGGACCTTGCAGAGCTTTGTGTTGTTCTTATGAATGTTGTAAATGAAGGTCAGAGAATTTTTCTGTATTTGCATGCAGACTACAGCATCAGGGAACACGATGATTTCTTCAGTGACAATTTTGTAAGGTGTATAATGAGAAAAAATTCAAGACTTTTAGTGGCATTCACAGAGCAGCTGCAGATAGTAGAGAGCTGCTCCAGTACCTGAGAAATAAATACTGACTGGTGGGAATGCAAATCTAGGATGATGAGCAGTGGCTGCAGAACTTCCAGATGCAAAAGGCAATGTTCCTGGATTTATATGCGGAACTCGCTCCAGCATTCCACAGAATTAGAGCTGCATTGACAGGGGAGCAGTGAGTGACAATCACATTCTGGAAGCTTGCAAACCTGGATTGCTACTGGCCAGTGAGAAGTAATTTTGAAATTGGAAAAGCCAAAGTAATGGCTATTGTTATGCAAGTGTCAGGGTGGATTTGATTTAAATCAAATTTATTTAAATTAGGGATGCAATAGCGTAGTCGGTTAACTGATTAACTGATAAGCAAAAGCTTATAGGTAAATGCTACAGATTACATGCATTCTCTCCTCCCCTGGCCAGTAAATTTTTTAGCATGTTGTCTAGCAACTGGATCAAGTCCGTGACCTACCCCTGCTGCAGCTCTGCATTAGTGTGTTAGATAGGCTTGCCAGATGCTTTCACCAAAAATCCCAAACATGGCAGGAAAAAGTTTGGTTGAGCAAAATAACCCCCCAAAAATGGGAGAACTAAAAAAAAAAAAAAAAGGTCGCTACGCATTTCACATGTCTGTTATTTTTTTTTTATTTTTTATTTTTAAACCAGACGGGCCAAAAATAGCAGGGGCCAAAAATGTCAGGGCAAAAACTGGACACCTGGCAACCCTAGCGTTAGGGGCATGCAGTCTAGCTCAGTTCCAGTTTGTGCCAGGTCTGGTAGCTTCGACTTCCGCCCCTCTCCCCCCAAACGGGCTGCTGCCACACCGCACTACTGCCTCTGATACAGGCTGCAGGCTTAGGGGAGCTGGTTTTTAGACTTGCTCCCCTTACAGAACAGCTCTTGCCTGGCACCTCACGCTGTTGCCTCTGATACAGAGGTAGCAGTGCAGAGTGGCAGGGGGCTCCTTGGGAGTGGGGCCAGAGCGCACTGACTTCTGGCCCCACCTCCAGGGACTAAAGAATAGTGGAGTAACTGATAAGCAGGGCTCGACAAATTAGTCAATCTACTCTCTCGGGGCCAGTAGATTTTAAGCCGGCATGGTGCCGCAATGCGATCAGCGCATGTGCAGCACGCCAAACCGTGCGTATGGTGAGCGGGGCTCGCCGCCGCTTGTCAAGCCCTGCTGATAAGAATTCATGAGGTTAATCAACTATTCAATTAACCAATGTTTAGCATCCCTAATTTAAATCATGATTTAAATCACTAGTCAGGAAGACTTGACTTAATCATGGTTTTCTACATAAAAGTGCACTTTTGTTGGTTGTTATAACCTTCACAACTCAGAGATAGATGTAAGTTTCATTTTTAAGAAGTTGTATACTATACATTGTTCAACAGTGATTTATTTTGAAAACTTTTCAGATTAGTTTTACAGCTATATCAGGAAATGAATGGTTGTTTGGTTATTTCATTTACCAGCGATAATTGAAGCACATATTTATGAAGTAATTGGAAGGTGAACTATCTCCAATTCAACAGGTTAATCATTAGTATGCAGAGGATTTTCTTGCCATGATATATTAGGAGGAGAACATCATCTCACAGACATTGACATTGTTTTATTTAACTAAAACAACAACATTATATATTCTGGATTTTTTTCTTCAACAACAGATCATATAATATTGTAAGAAAACAAGCATATAAATTTTTGAATATAAAAATTCAGGTATGTAAATCTGGTTTATTTTTGTAAAAATTGTTTTTAATTACAATAGTTTAAATGAAATATCTAAAAAATTATTAAAAAATTATTAAATCGACTGTGTCAGCCAGGTCAACACGAGAAACTTAAAATATTGGCTTCTGCAGCTGACTCAGTTGCCTTCATCTTCATTTTCCTGTTCATAATCTGGGAAAGAAAAACATGCTTTTCTGTTTTTTCAGGTCCCAAATGGTTTCTGAATTTGGAATAAATTAGTCTGAAGGAAGAAGATATTCTTTCTACATCAGCAGAAGAAGTGACTGCTGTTAAAAGTGAGATTATCACTTCAACAGTCTCTGAATCTAAATGCTTAAGTAATTTCTACTCGTTCACTGGTGTGACTTTCTTTAAATTATCATCAGCAAAAATGTATTTCTTGAATGATTCAGTCTTAGCTTCTAAATTTATTATAGTTGGCATTATGGAGGGATGATTGCTGGATGCCCATGTCATAGCCTACTCCTCTTTTTCAGCAGTTAAGGTTTGACCCTGGTACTGAGTATGAGAGCATTTGTAAGCAAATGAGCTGGAAATAGTGCTTGTCCCATTCATTTTTTAATGCTTGTAATTTAACTTTATCATTGCATATTTCTCTTTTTAAGCTCTCACTCAGTTCCTTCTTGATCTCAATAGTGTCAACAATAAAACAGCTATCTCCTTGCATTTCATTCAAGGTTACAGAAATAGGCTTCAGGGTACTCAGCATGTGTTTAACATTTCTCTTCAGCTCAACGTTGAGAACTTTGGCTGTGACTGCCATCTATTTTTTTTCACGATTTTGTTCACAAACCGTCATCAGATTGGGCCAGTTCTTGATACAGTGCTTTAAATAGTCCACTATGGAATTTCATTGCACAGCTTGTGGGACAGATAGCTTGGTTCTTCCTGTTTTTTTTTTCTGAGGAGCTGGTGCAAAGTGGTTCTTAAGAAAGTATTTTCCAGTTTCAACATTAGCCTTTATTTCTGGAATAAGGAAGTCTTTGGCCAGGAGGTGCTTCAAATAAGCACTTGCAAGCTTATGTTGTTAGCTTGCGACTCTCTTCTGAATTTCTTCTCATCTTGCATACATTTGCACCATTGTCTGTGACCAAGCTGTATATAGGACATTTGATTTTTTCCCCACTTTTTTATAGTTTTTACTGCTAGTATTTGTAAGTATTCTGCTGTGTGTGCATTTCCTGGTGTATCAATTGTTTCTGTAAGGAAAACATTCCCTTATGTTGTCACACAAGCACATAAAACAGGATCATTGTAGACATTGCTCCACCCTTTAAGACTCAGGCTAACAATTTTACCCTCTAGAGAACACTGCTCAGTTTCTCTTTTATAAACTTTTATCCATCCAACAATTTGCCTGTGACATCTGCTCTATTGGGTAGACTGTATCCTGGTCTTAATGACTGAACCATATTAATGAAGTGTGGGTTCTCAGTCATCTGGAAAGGAGAGTTTGTTGCAAAAACAATTTTCATCAGTTACTTCTTTTTGTAATCTGCTGCTTCTTATCACAAACTAATTTATGGTTGTTTCTGGATGATGGAAAAAAAATTCTGTTTGCTACAGGTAATATACTTGTGACTGGTGACATACATGATGTGACTGAAACACTATCATTGGCAGATAACTCTGAAACTATAGAAAATGATAATCTTCTTGAAGGTGGATAGTTTTCAGATTTCTGTATGTTGAGGATGGATTCTCGTAAACAAAGTAAGTCAGTGCAGTTGTTTAAAAATTATTACCTTACTGCTCATTTAATATTACTAGTTGCATTCACTGACACTCAGTACTACTTTAAAGGTGAAATTGTAAAAGGAAGATCTGCCTATTTCAGCTATTTATTTTTTTATCACAATTTTGCTCAAACACGAGAATTGAAGAACAGTGCAGAAGGAAGACAGGCAGGAATGTGAACGACTAGTTGACTATCCAGTAAGCAAGAACTTATCGGATAGCTGGCACATAGTTGACTAGGCACTTCCCCCACCCTCTTGCTGTCTCTATCAGAAAGAGTCAGCAAGAAAGGGGAGAAGGAGGAGGTGCTTCAAAGTGGCAGTGCTGCATGGAGCCTGGGGCCAGCTCAGAGTCCCCAGCTGACCCCGGGTTCCATGCGACACTGCCTCTTTGAAATGCTGTGGGGAGCACAGAGCCAGCAGGGGGACTCTGGGGCTGTTGCTACACTTAAAGGTGGAGGCGCCCTTATTGACTAATTGAATAGTCGATGCAATTATTCAATTAGCCACATTTCCACTGATGGTCCCTAGCTATCTATGCACATCCTTTTCTTCCCACAGATCCAGGAGACCTTATATCACCTATCACATTGAAGAATGCATATAGCATGTGGAGCCAACATGGTTGGCATTTGCATTAAACAAGTTGCTTGGTTAGAAAAGGCATTACAAAAATGTGCAGGTGTACATGTGTGTGGTTTCCAGTCTTTATGATAATGGAATTTACAGTTGTGATGAGAACTGTTGGATGGTATCTAAAATTTGGGATTTCTTAGAAAGACTTGTTTTATTGCAATAACTAATCAAAACAGAGAAGTAGATCAAGATTCCACTTCCCATATGTTCTGAAAAACTTGGTCAGATCTTCTGTCACAGTGATTACATATGCTAATTTATGTAATAAAAACTTTTGAGATGTTTGTGCTAGTATAGGCTATATGGAAAGCAAAGGTGCGTGTTTTTGTACATGGAATGCCTTTAAGTGTCAGACTTTACGTATTAGAATTTGTATTGTTTTTTGGTGAGAGATCTTTCACTTCGTTAGTTGGCTGTGAACCTGCAAAATGTAACAGCTAGATTTTTTTTTCTTTGGATTAAACAAAGTTTAGATGTATTTTCTTTTACAATTCATTTAATTGATTGTTCAGTATGCAAACATTTCTGAATTTCAAAAGCTGTATGTAATTGTGATTTAAGCCACTTTGCTCTCAGGGTTAAAATGCAATCAGTCTCCTCTATTTACATTGTTCTTCTTCCTAGGGAGAAAAGATATGACTATTAAGAGGATTTGTTTAACTTTCATTGGAAGCAAGTTATGAATTATTTTATTGAAAAATGTTCAAATTGATAAGGATTTTAATGTTTTAAGGTCACTTTTGGTATTGTGTATCAGAGGGGTAGCCGTGTTAGTCTGAATCTGCAAAAGCGACGAGGAGTCCTGTGGCACCTTATAGACTAACTGAAGTGTAGGAGCATAAGCTTTCGTGGGCAAAGACCCACTTCGTCAGATGCACGTCATGCATCTGACGAAGTGGGTCTTTGCCCACGAAAGCTTATGCTCCTACACTTCAGTTAGTCTACAAGGTGCCAGAGGACTCCTCGTCGCTTTTGGTATTGTGGGTTCTTATTTTACTTCATTCACCTATGTTAGTTGGATTTGGATAAGGACGTAAGTAACTAGTTGACTATCCCAATGTTTCTCAACCTTTTTTTTATACAGTACCCCTTTTTTTAAAAAAAGTACCCCAGGCCCCCCACTCTAACCCAATGCACTCACTCCTCCCACAAAGTCAGAGTGGTGGGGTGGTGGTAATGTGCGTCTCCAGGTTCAGCCTCCCTCCCCACTGGTGCACCATAGGGAGGCTGCTGGAGGGGAGACGAACTAGGAGAAGCGGCTATGGAAATGATTTTTTTTTTTCTCCCTGCCCAAACCCGCCTCCCAACTTGGAACTGCACTGGGTCTCACCGGAGCTGCCACTACCCCAACCATGCGCTTTTCCCACCAGCGTTGGGGCGTACGTGCAGAGCGACTGTTAAAGTCCGGGCGCACGGCTCCAAACATTCAATTTGACAGTCATGTCTTCCCCTCGTCTCCCCTCACCAATCCCTTTTTCAGGGTAAAATCCCAGACACTTTTTGCCAGATTTCCACTTGCGTTGATGTACCCCCCAGACTTCTCTCGTACCACCGGTTGAGAAACACTGGACTATCTGATAAGCAAATGCTTATTTGATAGTTGACTCGACGAGTCACCTCCTGCCCCCCTTGCTGCCTCTTTCAGAGAGAGGCAGCATGGGGGGAAACAGGAGCTGGTGCTGAGGGGTAAACCAGTAAAGCTGGTTCCCCCTAGCACCGTCTCTGTGGGAGGCAGGAGATGCAGAGGGGAAACAGCGTGAGCAGAAACTGCTTCAGTTCCCACTTGTGCCAGTTCTCACTACCAACATATATGCTTTCGAAATGTACAAAGAGCCCTGTGGAGCTTTTGTATGTTTCAAAAGCAGAAGTGTTGCAGGTAGCAGAGGATGAGCAGGGATTCGAGCAGTCCCACTCGCCCCATGCTTTTTGTGGTGCTCTCCCGCTTCTTTACTGTCTCTATGAAAGGCAGCAAGGAGGGGACAGGAGCCGGTGCTGGGGGGAGCTGGCTTAAAAGCTGAGTCTCCCCAGCTCTGTCTCCGGGGTGTCCTCTGCCTCCCCCCTTCCCTCTGCCTCTATCAGAGGCGGGGGTGTGTGTGATAGGGGCTGCATTGCAGCAACATCCCCTATCTGCAGGTGTCCCAGTGGGGAGCTGGGTCCCCCCACGGATGGTCTGTTGCCGCCAAGAAGTCCCTGTTGGCAGTGGCCAGGGCTGGGCCATTGGTATGGGTTGCTCACGGAGCAGCTCTTGCCTGTGGCTAGCCCTGGCTGCCATGAACAGGGGATGCTCCGGTACCAGCTCCTGTTCACGGTGGATAGGGCTGTCTGCCGTGATCAGGAGCTGCTGGATTCAGTGTGAACTGGGACTGAGCAGCCTCGGCTCATGCTGATCGCTGCACCTCTTTTTTTAAATGCAGTAAGAGCCCAGCAGTTCTTGCTACATTTAAAATGCAGAGCTGCAGAGCGGGTGGTTCCAGAGCCAGCATGGACCAGGACTGCTCAGTCCTGGCATGAGTTGGCTCCTGGAGCTACCCACACTATGGCTCTGTAGAGGCGCTTTTTTGACTAATCGTATAGTTGATACAAATTGTATTGACTACATGATTATCCAGATAATCCCATTTTAACATCCTTAGATTTGGACCCTCACCAGTCTTGTAGTGGTACCTTAGCAATATCACATGTAGCACTCTAATTATGAAGGTGTAGGGCTATATTTTGGCATCATAGGTTATGTCAGTTGTTGTATTACTACAGATGAAAATTAAGAAGCCTGTTGAAGTGTTGATTTTGAATTTAAATCTTATTCCACTGGCTCCTTTGTAAGTTTTCTTCCCCTCGTTTTGTGATTGTAGCTATTTGAGGAATTGAAACAACCACTGCTACCACCCAGCAATAAGGCTGTATCTAGACTACATCCCTTTTCAACAGAGGGAAGTAAATTCGACACTTCAAAATTGCAAATGAAGTGGGGATTTAAATATCCTATGCTTCATTTGCATAATCGTGTCATGGCGCTCTTTCGAAAAAGTGTCCTTTCAAAAGTAAAACCATGGTCTAGACCAGTGGTCCCCAACCATTTGGGGTTGCCGGGCGCCAGGGGGCGTGGCCGTTCGCCCGCCGGGCGCCCGGGAGGGGGCCCCATAGCCAGGGGCGGGGCCCCCCCAGCCGCATTCCGGGGGCCGGCGCTCTCCCCTCAAGCGCCGCGCGCCCGGGGCCGGCGCTGGTGCTCTCTCCCTCCCCTCCCCCAAGCGCCGCGCGCCTGGCGCTCTCTTCCCCCCTCCCTCCCCCAAGCGCCGCGCGCCGGGGGCCGTCGCTTGCTCTCTTCCCCCCTCCCTCCCCCAAGCGCCGCGTGCCCGGAGCCGGCGCTAGCGCTTCCTCCCCCCCCCCAAGCGCCGTGCGCCCGGGGCCAGCGCTGGCGCTCTCTCCCCCCCATGCGCCGCGGAGGGTGAATCCGCGGCACCCCCGGGACCGACGCTCACCGTGCGCCATGCGCCAGGGGCCGGCTCCGGCACCGTGCATGCGCCACGTGCCCGGGCCAGCCCTGAGCACTTGGCGGGCGCAGACAAATGCCCCCGCGGGCGCCATGGCGCCCACGGGCACCGTGTTGGGGACCACGGGTCTAGACGCAGTTCTTTCGAAAACAGCAGGCTTTTTCGAAAGATTTTGAGGAGTACAGGATCTTTCGAAAAAGCCTGCCATTTTTGAAAGACTGTGTCTAGACCGTGGTTTTATTTTTGAAATGGTGCTTTTTTGAAAGAGTGCCATGACGTGATTATGCAAATGAAGCACAGGATATTTAAATCCTCCTTTCATTTGTAATTTCAAAGTGTCTAATTTACATCTCTCTGTCTAAAGAGGGATGTAGTCTAGACACGGACTTAATGTCTTAAACGTTGGGTTGGTGTATTAGAATTGTAAGCTTTACCTTTGAGAATATTTTATCATTTAGTTGAAATAAAATGACCATTTTAAGAAGATGATCTTATGACTGAGGTCAAAATTCAATAGCAGGAGATTGGAAATGAAATTCTGTCACCAATGAAGTCAATTATAAAATCCTATTGGGGGGTTAGGGACCAGGATCTCACATCTGACTTGCTTATACAAGCTGTGTAGCAGAAATCAGTCCGTCATTTTGGATCCAGTCATATGGCCCCTGCTTATGTGAGTAATCCTATTTATTACAGTTGGGTTATTCCTAGGATTGAGCCCTATTTCTCTGTACCTGATGGGTCGAATGGGAACAATATCAACTACCTTAGGGCACGTCTACACAACAGGGCAAACGCTGAAATAAGCTATGCAACTTGAGCTGTATCAATTGTGTAGCTTAAATCGAAATAGCTTAATTCAGCTTTTTGTGCTGTCTACACAGGAGGAGGTTGAAGAAAGAACACTTTTCTTTTGACTTCCCTTACTGCTCATAAACTGAGAGTTACAGGAGTCAAAAGTGAAAAGTCCTCCTACTTGACATAACTGCTTGATGCGTGAAGGGAGACTATGTTATTTCAGAATATCTAATGCTGCTGTGTAGATATAGCCTTTCAGGATTGTTGCGAAATTGAGTTCATTAATGGTTCTGAAGTCAGACTTTTGGTCTCATGGAAAGCACATGATAAGGTGTTATGCATAGTCAAATGTTGCAAGAAAATTACTTCATGCAGATGCTCAATTAAAATTTCAGTGTATTATTAAAGAGATCATGTAATCATGTTGGTTGTTTATACAGGCAGTCCCCAGGTTACATACAAGATAGGGACTGTAGGTTTGTTCTTAAGTTGAATTTGTATGTAAGTCAGAACTGGTACATATTGTACCCCAGGTGTCCCCAATTCAGCTGCTGCTGAAACTGACCAGCGGCTGATTACAGGAAGCCCGAGGCAGAGCTGCTCTGCCCCGGGCTTCCTGGAATCAGCCGCTGATCAGTTTCAACAGCGGCTGAATCTGGATGCCTGGGACAGAGCAGCTGGGGCGCTGCCGGGTAGGTCCCCGCAGCGCTGCACCTCGGCGCTCTGGGACCAACCCAGCAGCCCCCCAGCTGCTCTACCCCAGGTGTCCTGATTCAGCTGCTGCTGAAACTGACCAGCGGCGAGAAAAGCCTGGTCTGCTGGGGCGGGGGGGAGGGGGAGAGGGCGCACTAGCTGCGCCCCCCTCAGCAGACCAGGGAGACGCGGAACGGCTTTTCTCGCCGCGGAGGACGCGGGTGGCGGGACCGCCCAGATGCGCCGTGGTCCCGCCGCTCGCGTCCTCTGCAGCTTTGCTCCGTGTCTCCCTGGTCTGCTGGGGGCGCCCCCCCAGCAGACCAGGGAGACGCGGAGCAGCTTTTCTCGCTGCGGAGGACGTGGGCGGCAGAACCACCGCGTCGCGTCTCGGCGGTCTGCTGTGGGGGGGTGCAGCTAGTTCGGGGTTTCCTCACCCCGTTCTTAAGTAGGGATCCGACGTAAGTAGGATCCACGTAACCCGGGGACTGCCTGTATTAGTGATGTTTAGTGAATATGGGAGTCAGCATGAGAGATACTTAAATGAAGTTCCTGATGTTCCTGAGAACTTAATACAGGCAGTCCCCGGGTTACGTACAAGATAGGGACTGTAGGTTTGTTCTTAAGTTGAATTTGTATGTAAGTCGGAACTGGTACATATTGTAGGGGAAACTCTAGCCAAACATTTTTTTTAGTTTTGGATAGCATAGGGAAAGGTTAACTCCCCTCTAATGTTTGTTTTGCTGTCTGTTCCCCTGTTCAGAAGATTTCACATCTATTTCTGTCCCTGTGACAAACTCAGGACTAAAGGAGTAACTAATCAAATACCAAACAGCTCTGCACCATGCTTTGAGCTAATAGTTTTATTTCCACACACCACTCAGGGTTCTAGGAGGAGGGTCCTTTTTTTGCTAACACAATGAGGCCAGCACTTTGTTTGTTTTGGTGGAGTCTTTGTTTGCCCAGGGAGCCCAGCATGTATAGGGGGAGAAGGGGCGGAGAGGCTGCTTTTGTCTGCTGTTCGGCAGCCTGTTGCTCAGGGGAGGGGGCAGCCTGTTGCTGGCAGGGGGAGAGGGGGGAGGCGTGCAGGATGCGAGGCCGTGGGGGGGGGGCAGCGGGCGTGGGGAAGCACTTTTCCTCTGCCCGGCAGCTCTGCGGGATCCCTGTCCCTGTGGCCAGCTGCTGCAGGCAGAGGCCAGTTGGAGCCGGCCGAAGAGGAGGAGGAGGTGGATTCTAGGACCCAGGTGAGCGAGCCCCGGGGACGCTGCTGCGCTCCGGGAGCCCGGCATGGGCATGTATAGAGGGGAGGAGGGGCAGAGAGGCTGCTTTTGTCTGTTCGGCAGCCTGTTGCTCAGGGGAGGGGGCAGCCTGTTGCTGGCAGGGGGGTGGGGGGGGGCAGCGGGCATGGGGAGGCACTTTTCCTCTGCCCGGCAGCTCTGCGGGACCCCAGTCAGAGCCGGCCCGAGGAGGAGGAGGATCCTAGGACCCAGGTGAGCGAGCCCCGGGAATGCTGCTGCGCATGTGCGGGAGTTGCCTCACCCCGTTCGTATCTAGGGATCCGACGTAAGTCGGATCCACGTAAGTCGGGGACTGCCTGTATATGGCTTTTGTTCCATCAGCTGTTTCCAGTCTATGAATTTATGTACATAGTTACAGAACAGCTTATATTTAGAAATATATATAGCTTGCTAAAATCTCTCTGCAGAAGGCTGTTGTTTTACTGTGGTTACAAATAGAAACTGCTATTTTTAATAATTATATTTTTCCATCCTGTGCCTAAAATCTCTTTTAAAAGTGAAGTTATAAATATACTACATTAATTAACTGAAGTGTTAGCATGTGGTTGACCTAAAAGCTTATAAATTTATAAGTCTAATGAGCTGCACATTGTGAAAGCTTTTGGACACAGATTAATGCCAAATTCTTCTGGCCTTCTTTTGTCAGTCACTTCCCTTTTTAAATATTATATATACAGTAGTCCAAATTCAGATGTAATGACACCAAACAGGAACCTGCCCTGCAACAAAATTCTGAATGAAATGACAAAAAGAGAATACATTTTGGAAAAGTATATGAAATGCTTTCTCCTCTGTTTCTGCATGTTTAGAAAGAAGTCTCTGCAGGCTTTATTGCCTGCCTCTTAAGGCTTAGGTGTAAAACAATGCACAGTATTGACTCTTCTTGGTTTCTGTGGTTGATTATTTTTCATTTACTTTAGTTATGGACATTGTGTTTGAGTGGTTTGACCTGTTTACATGTGAGGGTAATTATGTAATTTTATGGTATACCATTGGTTTTCTGGATGTTGGGAGTCATAACTGTGTGATATTTGTGCTTAGCAACCTTAGCTGTTAACAGCTTTTATAAGTCAGATATACAACAAACATACATACATTAATATATTAGAAAAAGTTAAAGCATTCCTTTGTGACAAGATCTATATCCTTTTTACAGTTGTACAGAAAGTAGATAATTATCTTTGTTTTTCTTTATGCTCAGAACTAGCTTTTAATCAACGTAATGGAATAGAATTACCTTCTCCTTGATTTTTATTTACAGACTGTCTGGAATGCTAATGTGAGCTCAGTGTTCTTGTGTTTACAGCAGAAGTTCTACATGGTTAAACAAAAACAGTAGGCTACTTGTGACAATGGAAGTTGATTAAAAGGTTCCTTTATATTGATCCGGGAAAAGGGAAAGTCTATTGCCAACAAAAGGCAATGATAATTTTTTGTCATATTTAAGTTTTCTTGTATTTTAGTTCTACAGGATTGTGGTGTTTTCATGATAAATTGTAGCATATAGCCAAATGGAAAAACTATTTGAATAGTGCATTTCGAGCCTCAGTTCCAGTTGTTAGGTATCCAGTATTGAACTGGACAGTTCGGTATTTTTGCCTCCTGTCGGGTAAAAAATTCAGAATACAGGACACCTAAAGTGTCCGGTACTTTCTGATTTCTTTTTCCTGGCTAGGAAGCAAAAATCCCAGGCTGTTCAGCTCAATATGGAGGCAGCCTGGCAATCCTAGTGCTTACCGGGTTCCACAGGGGAGCTATCCAGCCTCACGCAGGAAGGCAAGATGGCAGGTGGCCTCCTGCAGTATGTTAGGGCCAAAGAGCCTCACCACACATTTTTTAAAGGAGCCACACTGTGTTTTTTTGTTTGTGTGTAATTTTTTTTTTTTTTTTTTTGCTTAACTCTCTGGGTCTTTCTTTTTCTCAGTATTTTTTCTGAAACCATTTGACAACCCTACTGGTTGTATGTGACCCATTGCTCATAAACAAACACTAAGATAGTTTATTTCTGAAAAGTGAAGGAAAGAGGTGAAATCTTAACTTTTTGTGTTTTGTCTTAAAGAAAAGTAAAAATTATTTTCTCTGTTTTGTATTTGTGTGTCTGTGTGCCTACATAAGAATAGTTATATAGTGGAAATCTTGACCTTCTGTATTTCCAAAGGAATTGAACATACTTGGTAAAATTAGGGGTTCTGTTATCAGTATCTCTGCAGAGCATTCAGAGCAAGACTGCAAAAGGAGAGGAGAGAAATTGCTTAGGAAATTGTCTTCTATAGTTTCTAAATATTAGAGGAGCTGAATTTGAGTTTGTGTGAACTCTGAGGTTGTATTTTAGAGCAATTTGAGTTTGGTAAAATTGGGTTATGCTGTGTGTTAGAATTGAGTAGTATGAAGACCTCGAATTAGCTAGTGGAAGAATACATTTTAAAAGAACATGCAAGGCAAAAATTCCTTCGATGAATTGCTGTAATTATCCTATTTCTCATTTTTGTTGTGTTTGTCTAGCTATGACTTAATGATCAGAATCTTTTTTCTCCCATGAATTTTAGTACAGTAGCTACAGTAAATATGTTGAATAGTGTTAATTTGTACTGTAGGAATGATATTCCCCATAATGTATTGAATTTTGCTATGTTCTCTTCACTTTGCTCAGTCCAGAAGTGAAGAAATTGCATGCCATAAATAAAGTGGTAATATATCTTAAAGTATATTTTAATAGCTGACTTTTCTGAGCTTTTAAGCAGGTGGCAACTATTGTACTGAGACATATAAGTTTAAAACAAACCATCTGCCCACAACACTCCAGACGAACTTTGTTGCTGGTCCTAGATGTGTTCCAAACAGAAGACTGTTAAAGTGGCAAGTGAAAGAAAACTGCACGACAGCTGTTGTAATAGTGAATGTGGCTGTTCAGACAAGAGAGCCAGTTGTCTTTAGCAAGTACATTAAACCACAACGCATGGTTCAATTGTCAGTCAGAATTAAAGCCAATGAAAACCTGCACATGACAGTAAAAACCTTAGGAAAAAGGATGAAGAAAATGACACTGCAAAAATGCTTCTGAAGGAACTAAAGCTGTAGGCAACAGCCTAGTGTGTTAACATTTTTTAACTTTATTGTTCAGGAGTTAACATATCCATGCAGACATTCAAATACAGTCACAGAGAAAAGAGAACAGGAATATGTATTTAATCATAGAATACTTCCTAAGTGGAGCACTTTACATTTGTCTTTATTAAACTTCATCCTGTTCACCTCAGACCATTGCTCCAATTTATCCAGATCATTTTGAATTATGACCCTATCCTCCAAGGCAGTCGCAACCCCTCCCAGCTCGGTATCATCTGCAAACTTAATAAACGTATTTTCTATGCCAATATCTAAATCGTTGATGAAGATATTGAACAGAGCTGGTCCCAAAACAGACCCCTGCGGAACCCCACTTGTTATGCCTTTTCAGCAGGATTGTGAACCATTAATAACTATGCTCTGAGTACCATTATCCAGCCAGTTATGCACCCACCTTATAGTAGCCCCATCTAAGTTGTGTTTGCCCAGTTAATTGATAAGAATATCATGCGAGACCGTATCAAATGCCTCACTAAAGTCTGGGTATACCACATCCACCTCTTCTCCCTTACCCACAAGACTCATTATCCTATCAAAGAAAGCTATCAGATTGGTTTGACATGATTTATTCTTTACAAATCCATGCTGGCTGTTCCCTATCATCTTGCCTCCTTCCAAATGTTTACAGATGATTTCCTTAATTACTTGCTCCATTATCTTCCCTGGCACAGAAGTTAAGCTAACTGGTCTGTAGTTTCCTGGGTTGTTCTTATTTCCCTTTTTATAAATGGGCACTATATTTGCCCTTTTCCAGTCTTCTGGAATCTCTCCTGTCTCCCATGATTTTCCAAAGATGATAGCTAGAGGCTCAGATACCTCCATCAGCTCCTTGATTATTTTAGGATATCACAGTATGAAATATTCATAGATAAATACTCCTGAAATTTAAATAAGTAATTCCTTAACATATTGGTATGTTTGCAGATACTATTTTGGATAAATCAGAGCATATCCTGATGCTCCTTCTGCTTTATCAAAATAGCAGTTGATAGTGCTGGAATTGAAGAGAGAGGATTTTTGAGAGTGAAGACGATCCTTTGTCTATAGACTATCTTCTAATGTTTATCACAATAATTCTTTCAGAGCAGTGATAATTCTTTCTATCTGATTTATGCAGCTAATGGTTCCATGGCTGTATTAAATAGTAGAGGCAATGCCCCTCCCCTTACATTCCTTGATGTAACTGAAAAGTGGAAGTGATAACAGCATTTTTCAGAATAGAGGCACAGGATGATTTGCAAATATCAATCAAGGAAAAATATTAGGTCCAAATCCTAATTTTCTTAGGATTGCTAGATGTATGGTCCTTCCATTTGCCCTAAGATCCCTTTTGGCATCTATCTTGAGGATAGCAGATGGATCCCCAGTTGTTTGAGCTTCATAAATTAAGTGGAGCATCTTCCCAATATTGGCTAACCCGACTATGCTGCAGAGAAAACCCTCCTAGTCTGCATGAATTACTGCTAGAGCAATGTTGTTTTAAGTGTGAAATGAGAAATGTCAGAATTTTATAATCTTTGTTCAACAGAGAAATTGGATGTAATTGCCACAACGAAAGCTGTCCTTGCCTTCCCCCCCACCCCTTTTTTAAAGAATTTGAGTCCTGGGAGAACTCTGCATTTTGCATTTAATTTTGCACAATTTTCCTAAGATGGTAGAATAAGCATAATACCTATTATTGGATCAACCTCTGTTGCTGAGAGAGACAAACTTTTGAGTTTATACAGCAATTTTCTTCATATCAGTTCTGTGTAAGCTCAAAAGCTTCTCTCGCTCATGAACAATAAAGAAGTTGGTACAATGAAAGATAATATTTCACCCACGTCTCTCTGGAAACAATGCCAACTATTTTAGCAATAAAGAATACAGGTTGGACCTCCCTGGTCCAGCACCTTCGGGACCTGAACAGTCCCAGATGAGGGATTTTGCTGGACCAAAGGTGGTCATTTCTGGCTCCCCTGCCACTGGCCACTCCAGCCCGGCTTCCTGTCTCCCTGTCTCCTGCTTGCTCTGTTTTCTCCCCCCCCCCCCCCTCCCAAGCAGCCACTGCTGCTGTGGCTCCCAGCCCCACTGGTCAGCTGTGCACTGGGGCTCCAGGATCCTCCTGATAGCTGCATCCTTGGGCTTCGGGACCTGCTGGTCAGCTGCCGCCACTGCCACAGCCCTCTTCCCAACCAACCATCCCTACTGCGGCTCCCAGCACCACCAGGCAGCCACGCCCGGGGTCTCTCAGTTTCCTGGGCAGTCCCCACCCTCTGCAGTCAGAGTGCCAGAATTGGTAACAGCCTTGACATGAGTGAGTGGGGGAGAAGAGAGAGAACACATGCCCTAACGTAACAGAGTTCTTGCTCTTGGGAGATAGCTGCCACCATCAAGTGTAAAAACAAAACCCTTCTTCTGAAACCCAGGAAGAAGCACTTGAACTTCTTCCAAAGGAGTACCCCCCACCCCCAGCTCTTTTACCACAAGAGAGCTTGAGAAAAACAGGAAAACCAACTGCAGTCTCTGATAGCTGACCTGTTAGTCTTAAGCACACATACACTGACCTCTTGCTACTTTCCAGGACACAAGAATCAAATCATTACCTTAAAAAGGTGATTTTTATAACAAAACCAAAAGATATACTAAATAAAGCATACTTAGTTGCTAGGTATTACAAAGCAACTGAGGAAAAAAAAACCAGAGAAAGCTCTTATCTCTGGATGCAACTTAGGGTATGTCTACACTAGCCTCCTAGTTCCATCTAGGGAGGCTAATGAGGGCGACCGAAATTGCAAATGAAGCACGGGATTTAAGTATCCCGTGCTTCATTAGCATGTTCCCGTCCGGTTGCCATTTTAGAAGTTGACTAGCCCAAAGTTACTGCCTGCGTCTACATGCGGCAGTGAAACGGGTTTCCGAATTAAAGCCCTAAATCGAATTAGTTGGTAAACTTCATTGCAGGAGAAATAACAGCTAATTCAAGTTAGGGCTTTAATTCGGAATCCTGTTTCGCTGCCATGTGTAGACGCGGGCGGTTACTTTGGGCTAGTCAATTTCTAAAATGGCGACCGGCCAGGAACATGCTAATGAAGCGTGGGATATTTAAATCCTGCACTTCATTTGCAATTTCGGTCGCCCTTGTTAGCCTCCCTAGATCGAACTAGGGGGCTAGTATAGAAATACCCTTAGATACAGTGAATGGGGGAGGAGGGAGCACATGGACTTAGCACAGAGAAGTTTAGCCAATCAACAAAACAAAATAACCTAATTGCGACTAAATATATATTTTTTCCTATTTACTCATGATACACTTCAAGGTCCAATCTATTTCTATACCCAGAATTTCTTGTAAGCTTGGTTATTTCACTTGGTTTAATTTATCTTGTTTCCCCCAGCTCCTAGCTTAAAACTCACACAAAGGAGCAGCAGACAGGTATATCTATTCAATTTAAATTTCAACTGTTTCCCATTGGCTTTCCTGGCTTCCTGCCAACACCCCTTAGCTACTTGAGTTTAACCCTTTAGTCACCGAATGCTGGCCAGCACTCCTCCTATCCATCATAGTGCCTTTTTTTTGAGTCTTCATTTTTTCATTTAACATTGTTTGAAACCTTGGGTGTAGTGGCTCATCAATTTACTAGTGGGATGATGTCCATGTTATACAAACTTAATAGCACATTTGGCATTAAGTGGCTGACCTGCGTGAAGGAATTGAGAATTGACTGGTTATGGAAACTGACCCTCATTTCTCTGGGTCACGGTTGGATGTAATGCATGGGTACTGACGGGGAAGCTTACACTGTTTGTTATGTATGCTGTTCTGGATGCAAGAACCAGAGTGTCTATTTCATTTCAGATCCTTTCAATTTAACATTATTTATGAGCTCTAAAATTACCTTTAACAAAATGCCAATGACAATATGTTATATAAAGAAACACTTTGGTACTAATGGTGTTTGTGCCATTTCTGAATAAACTGGCTTATCCATAATTATAATAAACTTGATTTCCATTTCAAATCCAGGAAGCAAGAGTGTGCTGTTACTATTTTTGAGTTCAGCTGGTTCTACTTTTTTTAGTTTTGGTATGATCTAGTATTTTATACTTCATTGCTGCCAAAAGAAAATGGGCTTGCTATTGTGTGTTGTGTGGGTTAGAAAAGGGAGAAATCCAAAATCCTGAAGTTTCAGTTGTATCATTCATCCACTTGACATGCTCCAAGACTCTGAAAGGGTTTATTGTAATGTTTTCACATTGACAGCTCCCTGCATGAAGGAATAGCTGGCATTTGTATGCGAGGTTTTTGGGCCATTATTATGCATCTTTTTGTTTGCCTGTTATAGCAAGCAGCAGAAATTGAATTTGCAGTGGAGGACAAATAAACCACTTTTTCTGAATGTAGTTCCCCCTCTCCACCTGGTTACCTTCTTTAAAGCCAGTCTCCTTACAGGTTTGGATGGATAGGTCTGGGTTCTTCTGGATCCCACCACCCACTCAGTTTTATTTTTTCTGATGGATTTATTTGGCGCTGCCTCCACCCCCCTCACTCCTTCCTGGCAGGATCACCAGGGCAGCTTGGGAGGAAAATTCTAGCCCAGGGAAATCCCCACGTATTTGCCAGATAGTTGGAGACTCCCAGAAAATAGCACAAACATATACACTATAATAAACACAATTATATTAAACAGGAGACAAATATAACAGAACAGGGTAAAACACTATTTTTAGGGTCACCGGTGCCCAGCAACTGTAAGATCAGTGTCCCGTTGGTACGCATACTTTGTTGGGGCCCTTGATGACTGTTGACCACAAAATACTTCTCTGCAGTGGTTTTGCAGTGGAGCTGACTAGGTCCAGTAGAGCCCAAAGGACTCACACATGGGAGAAGGCAGTAAATCCCTCCACAGGTTTCATATGCTTTAGGTAATAAAATCCCCAAACAAATTCCCTGACTTACTGTCAGCCGACGGTCAGGGCAGTGAGTCCCTTATGACCGGCTGAAGTTCTTTTAAATTGTGCTTGGTTCTGTTACAGCAACTGAAGGAGTCAGATTAAAGCTTAAACAGTTACTATTTTATTGTTACAGGGTAAACTTAGTTGTTAAATGCTACTACTGTGTTACAGATAACATAGACACTACAAAGGACAGGACAGAAATTACACTAAGAAGTCACTTACAGGTACCATGAAACCTTTTTGGTTCTCTGAGCTCTTATTAAATGCATGCAAAATAGACACATAGCAGGTATATATTCTCACCCCTGTGTTCCAGACTTGGCGTGGCCAGCGTCTTTCTCTCAATCCCTCGGGAAGAAGTAGGGCGAGGTTGGGCGTCCCACAGACCTCGGGAGACAATCAATACCTGCAGGTGTAGGTGTTTGGAGCTCAAAGGGGGTGGGCTACTAAACCCCTCTTTATACCCCTTGGGTCATGTAGGCTTCTTCCTGGTTTCAAGTGGCCAATTAGGAAAAATGGCTTTGAACACCAAGTTTCCCACGAAGGGTGCAAAGCATAATTTACACCTGGGAAAATGCAGACAATGGGCACCTCTGGTATGTGATGGGCGAAGATTCCTCTCCTGGAACAGTGCAGGCGTGTCAATTACTGGTACTAGCCATCAGGGCGACGGGAGGCCCCGGGTCGTCAGCTAGCCCATTTACTGTCTGGTTTCTGTTTATGGTAGAGTCAGGGACAGGCAGCACACCTGCGTTCCCAGGGCATCAAAGGCTGACTGCCTTTCTCTTGCTCTCTTGGGGGGGGGGGGGGGGACAAGATGGGGTTTGTGTCTGGCTACACTTACTAACTAAAAATTGGTGCACTCGCACACTCCATGAATGAGCCTCAGGTTGAGAGATGACTCAGTCACTGCAAAGGGGCTGCTCTCTTCTCGCAGGGATCTTCTTCAGGCAGGAATCAGGCTGCTTCGGTCCCAGAATTTCCCCTCACCGCGAAGGGGTGCAGGGCTCAAGGTTCAGGCCACACAAATGCACCAAAATTCAAACTATAACCTCCTAGCCCAACATTCAGACCCACACAGCAGGCAGCAGCCCTGAACTCGCAGATAGAGCCGAGCTGACCATGCGGTGACTCGTCTCACCCAGGGAGCTGGAGAGCCAACTCAGCTTGGCTGGGGAAGCCTCCCAGCAAACTCCACAAACTGGGAATTAACAATGGAGACAAAACCCAGCTGAGGGATCCTGCCTTCAGGTCCCTAGAGGCTAGTTCTCAGGGGGAACGCTGCATGCAGGCTTGGGGCTTACTAGCTCCCACACAGCCAGTCCTCCCCTTGCCCTGCTGGCTCCAGACTCCCCTCAACAATGGTCTCTCCTTCCCCCTGGGAGGGACATCTCACTCCCTATGGGTTGCCAGGTCGACTCTGGCCCTGGTAGGGAGGGGGAGCCAAGGCAAACTCAGAGTGCCTCTCCCTGAGCTGCCAGCAGACAAGGCCCCGGGAATCCAAGTAATCTCCTTGGGGGTTACATGAAGATAGGCAAAGAATTTCTAAAAGGTAAAACTTAATTTAGGTACTCCTATCAGTAGTAAGCAAGAGCCCATTTTGGGGAAAGCAACTTCACCTAAGTGTGGATGCAGAGAAAAGTGGCTTTAAGAGGGCAGATGTAAAGCCCAGTTCCATCAGGCTCTATTAAAATCCTTCCCCTAAAAGCATGAAAAAGTATTTAGGCAAGAAAAGCAGAGCCAGTAGTAGGAGGAAGGTAGTCAAGTATGAGATAAAAGGCTCCTAATGCTGAAAAGGAAAAATGTATCATGAACAGTAACAAAATCAGAGTTGTTAATGGAGATTAAGGGTCAGTGATCAGACATACCAATTTTACTAATAAAAACATACCAGAAAAATAAAAAAGTGATCTCTTTTTGGACTGATGCTGATAACTGTATTTAGCACACAAAATCAAGTATGGGTGGAGGAAGCAAAGGGGGAAGGGAGGGGAGGTGCGGTTAAGAAAATTGAGACTCGTGAAAGATGCAATGATAAAAGGGTGTGATAGAAAACATGCCTTATTAGTGAGACCTCGCTCTTGGAATGCATATACAAAAGATCTTTCCCTACACTCCACATAGTGAACTGTTTCACTTGAGGTTTCCTATTTTCCTTAGCTACTGTTGGCAATCCACTAGGTATATTATTGCCAGATTATGCTAATTAAAAAGATGCTATGCTGAGTAAAGAAAAGAAATTAAAGACTATTTTAATATAAGGCTACAAATTTATTAGGACCTATGTGTTCTGGCATGATGGCTAAAGCAGGATCTGAATGAGTAATTCAGTAAAGAGTTTATAAAAAAAGATGTAGATTTAACCCTCAACAATAAAGTTTTATTCTTAGGAAAGAAAATAAAATCCTCCACTCTTGAGCTGAGAAAAAAAATAATCAGGAAGCGATAGTTCAGTATGAGATGCAGCTGAATTTCTAGCAAACAGTAATGCCTACAGTTGTATAAAAAGAGAATAAACATATGATTAAGGAAATACGGTCCCAGTAGGTTCTGAAGGGTAGGACAAAGAATTTACTAAAAAAGCCAAACTTAATCTGATTGTCAGAGTGAGAGGAGAAGGGTTGAGTTAAGATATTTCTATATTGAAAATTAAATGTTTTTGTTTGGAAAATATTCCTCAGAGTAATGGGATTAATAAAATGATGTTCAGAGTTGCTATAATGTGTATTGATTATAGAAGTCATAAGTGAGTTTTTCCTCTCCTTGTAGAATTTGAAAAGATTTCTAAAGTTACATAGCTGCATCTTGAGACTATTAGGGAGAATATTAAGATATAACTTGCAAATGTAAATATTTGGAATAGAAATGTACAGTAATGGATATCCAATTAGTGACAGGATTGAGTCCCTATAAGCAGATTTAGGAAATAGGACCCCTAAAGCCTCAGAAAATCTCTTCTCAGCAGCCCATTAATTATCATATTCACTACTTCTGGCCTTTGTAACTGCAGGATTTAGAAGTAGTTGGCAAGTACAAGAGGAAAGGGCATTCCAATGAAGTGGTACTTAGAGTGTGTGGCTAATAAAATTGAATGACTGTTCATAAAACAAGTGCAGCTTATCTCATTTTATCTTTCCAAGTCACTGATCCACCTGTACAATGATGCCATGCCACAAATATCAGTATATGTGTATAAACTATGGTAATTTGTGAAATGAAAAATAAGACATTTCCCTGATGGCGTTGTCATTTTTGTCTTCTGAAAACCTTATTTGGATTATTCTTAAAGATTATATTGAATGGGTAAACTATCTGTATCTGACACTTGCATTGAAGTGTTGTAGGTTGTTGACCAAGCTAATGATCAGTGAACACTGGTTATTTCTACAACTTCTCAGTAAATTAGAAATGCAAAACATGGTTAGTCATAAACAACAAGAGCTTTCCAGTCAATTACAAATAGAGGTAAATAGTTTGCCTGCAGTACAAAAGCTATGAATATTTTCAGAATGCTTGTGTATCTTGGAGATCTGAAACTAGTGTGTACCTGAATTGAACTGCTTGAACCAGTTTATTTCATACAGTCTGTGGTAAACACAGGAATATAAAATAAAGGATTTTATTCCCATGACCTGTTCTTTCTCTGTGTGTGTCTCTGAAAATATTTGAATAGTCTATAGAAATGCTTTATTTTGTCATTGTAACTTTTTTATATATAAAGTGAGTTTCTTTAAAGCTGCTTGCTTTGGAAGAAATCTGTCCTAATTAATCACATTGTTTAAAGAACATAAAAGGTAACACAATCTTTGGTTCATATTTTCTGTTAGAAAGAGGGAGAAAGAGAGAGATTAATCTGGGAAGGTGAATGATACTGTAAGCATAAATGACCTTTTTCTTTTCCATTTTTTTGCTTCAAGTGTGCTGCTCAATAAAGAGTACATCAAGACAGTATCTTTTATTTTAAGAAAAGAGTAGTTGTAATATACTGTAGCAATCATTTTATTATGTTCAAATAAAGCTTCAGGGATGTTTAGCCTCTCATTGGTTCAGGTACACAAAAGCAAACTTGCAGTTCTTATAGAGTCCTTACTCTGATCAAACTTTGATTGATTGGCTTTGCCACAGTAAAGACTAAAGAGATCGCAGGATATGGCTCACTAAAATATATTACTAGAGATGTAGCCGTGTTAGTCTAGTCTTGCTGAAACAAGAGACAGGACTATGCAGCACTTTAAAGACTAACAAGATGGTTTATTAGGTGATGAGCTTTCGTGGGCCAGACCCACTTCCTCAGTCATTCATACTTAAATTTGACACTTTACGAATGGGCCTTAACAAAGATGCTAACTACCTTACCCATTACAAAGATAGCTTCCCTAATTATCACCCCTAATATAATTATCTCATATACACTAACCTCCCCCCCTTGCCCCCACTCTGTTCTAAAATCTGATTTGTCAGTTTTGTGTGTGTTCACTTTTTTTTTATTGTATCCCTTTGGTATATATGGTCATGCCAATTTAAAATATATTACTGGGATTATGGAGCAGGATCCCATTATGCTAGATAGTAAGTAGTCAAATGATCCACTTGTCTGTCAGAAAATACTACAGGTTGAACCTCTCTAGTTTGGCACTGTTTGGTCTGGCAACATGTGTGGTCTGGCATGATTTTAGTTGGCCAAATGTACACTTATCATGGGTGTTGCCGAGTTTCCTGTAGCTCCATAAAGTTTGTTTACAGCCTCCAGTACTGGCTCTCAGTGTTCTGTGCTGTTACTTATTTCTAATTTACCCCTAACTGTCTACTAGGAACCTAGTAAGCAGTGGGAGTGTTGGCAGTGTTGCTAGACAGCAAATTCTCGGGTTTGGCACAAATCAGGTCCCAAGGGTACCAGACTAGAGAGGTGCGCTACAAGTTGAACATTCGCATCTAAAATCTGAACTTGCAATTTGCTTTTCCTAACTGGTTAGTCTTTTATCTCTTGAAGGATTTTTAGTTGAAATTAGGTGAGTATTTGGATGGCTCTAAATAAAGAATACAATAGTCATCTTGCTGCTAGTAAAAGTTGATTTGCATATGAGATCAAATCTATTTCATGATACTAAGGCCAAGATTTTCCAAACACAAGTGTTTCAATTTAAAATTTTTAAGTCCACATTTAGACACTAGAATGATCAGCCTAGTTTTCAGAAGTTATCAGCTAACATCTCTCATTTGGCCTGAGGCTTCTTACAGAAAAGAAGTGACTGGGAGAACAAAAGCAAATATTTATATGCGGGAAATCTAAACATTTAATAACTTTAGCCTTTGTGCTCCTTACTTGCTTGTCTTTAATCTCTCCAGGCGTTGAAAGTTGTTGACAACGCATTGTCTTGTGAACTATCGTTACGTGGTTTCATTAGGTAGTTTACTCACCTGGGGAAATTCGGCTGAGTATTTTCCTCTGCAGTGTGGGGCATGGATCATTTGGTTTTTCATCTTTAACTATAAGTATATTTTACTTAACATAAATTCCCAGGCATTACAGGGGTCCAGGGTATCAGTCCTTCCTGTTCTCTACCTGTGGAACAAAATAGTTCGTTCCCTTAAATAGGTAATAATTTGGTCTAATATTTGTTGGATTTGGTTTGGGTGGTGGTTGGGTGTTTTGCAGTTTGTTATATGCAGATAGTAAGATTGGATCATGTGGTGGTACTTTCTGGCCTTTAACTCTAAGGTGCTCGAGAGTCCAAGTATGTGTACTATTGGGGCCCCTAGTTTGTATAGAAAACAGTTGCTTTTTTTTTTTCTTTGGAAGTGTTACTGGAATACAAGAATAATGATATACAGTGATACACACCATTGTTTCAGATCAAGTATAATAAAATATAGTCTGGTGTTTAAGACACAACTACTTCTACATCTAGTTACATAGTATGAAACTACCATTTCCTGTGATTGTTATACAGAGTGAAGAGAAAATGTCAGAGTAAAAGATTTCATAAGCAGATTTGTCACCTCTAGGGGTGTGTCTAGACTACATTCCTCTTTCAACCATAGGGATGTAAATTAGACATTTTGAAATTGCAAATGAAGCCAAGATTTGAATTTCCCATGCTTCATTTGCATAATCACATCATGGCACTCTTTCGAAAAAGCACTATTTTTAAAATTAAACTGCAGTCTAGACATGGGTCTTTTGAAAATAGAAGCCTTTTTCGAAATATCCTGCAAACCGAGGTTTTTCAAAAAAGGCTTCTGTTTTCGAAAGAAGCACATCTAGACTGCGGTTTCACTTTCAAAATAGCACTTTTTCGAAAGAGCACCATGACACAATTATGCAAATGAAGTGTGGGAAATGAAGGCTTCATTTGCAATTTCAAAGTGTCTAATTTACATCCCTCTGTCGAAAGAAGGATGTAGTCTAGACACACCCTTAGACATGTGTCCAACCTCACTAACATCTCTTTCATGTTTGTTTGTTGTGTTTAATGTCTGCTTAGTACTTTTTTCTCATCATTGTATTTTTTAAAGTATTTATATTTTGCCTTTCCTGCTTCTGGGTGCTTTATGTGGTTCTCTCTTAGTTTATTTAAAATAAAACTAATCCATAATATTGTAAATTACTAGAGTCAATGGAAGAGGGTTCCTAGCGCTAGTTGGAGTTCCAGGAAACTTCCGAGGGTCATACTGAGGGGAGTAATACCAGATTTTGTGAACTATATGTGATTTAGTAACCCTGTGACTATCACTAGTGTGGCTAGTCTTTATTTTGAGAACTTGTTTTCAAAAAGAGGAACTTAAGTGCTAAGAAATGCTATGCTAAGGATGTTAGAGTGTGGGCTGGTTTTGAGTGGTGCTGCTTGTAGCGAGATGTATTAGCGATCTGTTATGGGAGGGTCTAAGGAGCCCTGCCATTAACCAGGACCCTACTGTGCCAGGAACAGAACAAATACTGAACAACAACAACAAAAGATGGTTCCTGTCCCAAGGAGCTATTAATCTAAGTATGCGATAAGAGATAACAAATGAATATAGACAGACTAACAGAGGAGTACAAAGAAATGGTCAGACAATATGCTCACTCTGAAACACTAGGGTCATAGCTCACAGCAGCCTAACTTGCCAGTTTTTTATTTTTGGCAGAGAAGAGGTGTAAAGAGAGATCTGAGGAAGCTCTGTGGATGTTTACAAAACCTTACTTCCATGAGTGGAAGCATGGGACAGTTAAAAACCTGTGACTGGCCCTTGCAGCTGACTTGGGTTCACAGGGCTCAGGGTAGTGTGCTGTTTAATTGCCATGTAGGTCTTCAGGCTCGGCTGCGGCCTTGGCTCTAAGATCCTGTGATGGGAAGGCTGTGGAGCCCAAATGTCTAAAATGCAGCTAAATAGCCCCTTAGCCTGAGCCTATTGAGCCCAAGTCAGTTAGCCCATGGGTAGCTAACTGCAGTGTAGACAATACTCTTAGGTGCTTGTTAATGGGTCAGAGATTGTTTCGTCTAATCACTTTAGTACTGTAGAATTAATTAATTTAGGCCTTTGACTTAAGCACATCTAATTTATGCAAATATTCTTTAATATTGTAATTAGGGCCCTACCAAATTCATGGAACCATCCTAATCAATTTTACATCCACAGGATTTGAAAATTGGTAAATATCACATTTTCAGCTGTGTACATTTTTACAAGTGGGCTGTGGAGGAGGGCTGGTAGATGTGACTAGACCTTTCAGTGCTGAATGATAAATGATGGGTTGAGTGGGCAGAGATCATAAGTAAAGAGCCCTAAAAGGGAAGATAAATAGTTTAATATGACAAAGAATGGGGAGACAGTGAAGAGGATACAAAAAGGATGACGTAGTCACAGCAACAGAGCTGTGGTGTCCAACATGCTAGCCACTAGTCACATGTAGCTAGTTGGCTGGTTGTGTGTGGCTAGTTGGTTTGAACAATGTGTCTATTTGCCTGGTGGAATGTGGCTAGTTCACTATAGCAGTAGCTACAATAGTGGCTACTGCTTCAGAATTGGTTGGACTCTACAGGGCTAAAGAAATGATTTCTGCAGCAAAATTCTGAATGGTCATGTGTGGGGCAAGGATATTGCAGGAATCAAGATGCGAGCTGAGAGCTTTAACTGAACAAGAGTTTTAGCTTTGTGGATGGAAAGGAAACGCATTAGAGATGATATACAGATAGAATTGGCAAGATTTAGATGTACGTGAATCTTGGAGTGCTGAAAGGAAGCATGAAAATAGCTTTAGTACTAAGTACAGAGTAAGAAGATATTCTAACAGATATTAAAGTAATCCATTGTAGAAGTATGAAGCAAGTCAAAATAAAATCTGTCAGCTGAAGAACTATCAGTTGCTTTATAATAGATACCTGGATAGACTGCAACAAAAATGTACACATTCAGAATAATAAATTCCAACTTCAAAAATAGGTAACTTTCTGAAATATAGAAAATCATTTGAATCCACAAGCCTGAATTGTGAGGATGGCTGTTAAATTATATATAAAATTGAAGACATAGTTTGAAAACTTATAGGCATTCTATTCTATGTGAGATCCATATAATCTTTATTTTAAACAGTTTCCATGAACACCTGTAAAATTTTATAAAAAGCTTCTCAACATCATCCCTCTGACTATTCTGTGGAAAGGTACTTGATATTAAACAGAGAATAAATGTCTGTGTTTTTCCTGTATTGAAAATTGAGCCTGTTGTAGTAATCTCCTTGTTGCATTTGTTTCTCTGTAAGACGGTATTAACACATTTGGCCAGATATACAGTATGTACAATACGCTATGAATTAGAATGAAACTTGTATTTGAATAATGCAAACAGCTAACTTCTTAAGTTGCATAAGAAGCATTAAAATGAGTCATTCCACTTCTAAATATTGTTTTGCATCTTGTGTAGTATAATTCAGCTAAATCTAGGAAGTGCTTCTATTTTGTGGTGTTTGTTATCTTTTAACAAAACTGTTTGATTCCAAAACTGCTGCTTAATAATGTGTACCTTGGTAAGTTCGTTAGCTTGTGTAAAAAAAACGGTTGTAAAAATGATGCTGTAATTCCAGCATTAGAAACTCAAGTGAACAATAACGTTTAGCCTGATAACTTAACCCTTGACTGAATGGGAGCAGCACAGGTTTTTATTCATTAAGGTTCCCCTTCAATAAAGTACTAACCATTGAAGTCAATGGGACTACTGAAGTGTTTAAAGCTCAGCAAAATTCAGTTGCTGAATTTGATCTAAGAAAATGTTTAACTATTTGACAGCAGGATGCTTAAGTGACCTAAAGTTTTGATGCCTGGTTATGTATCTGCGGTTGACTTTGGCATAGAAGGGACAAATGGTAATTTTTAATATTTACAGAAATTAGAGGGTTGTGTTCATATTGGATTAAAAAATAGGACAGAGGAGACTGGCTAAAACAAGTGAATAAAGCTGTAATTAGAAAGTATATTGAATAATCAACATCCTATTCACATACTTCAGAAAGGGGTTACAATGGAAGTTCTCAGGCAAGTATTTTAATTGATTAGGTAATTCAGAATAGGTTTGTGAAGGCAAATGTACCCTGTATTTTAGAATGGTTAGTAGGTAGTTTTTAAACTTGTTTTAGCCACAGTATTGCAAGCAGTGTATTATAGATTTGATACAAATGAAACAATTGTTTGTAACAATATGAAAAGCTCTTTCATTGGCTTTCTTAGTGGGTGGTATCAGTTTCTTCAGATCTTGACACATGTAAAACACACTGGCTTTCTTCACAACCTAAAGCTAGCAAGATTCTAGACTCTAGAGCATATCAGCTGCAAACAGAAAGTCCTTTGATTTTTATCTCTAATCTGTATCAGATGAATAAAGTTAATAATAATAATAAAAAAACGACGGGACTTGTCTTCTTCCTTCCTGGAAGGCAAGGAACCATAAACTCTTGAGTTTTTTTTGTCTGTGCTGCCCTGTATATATTGTGTCCATGGGCAAGTCACTCAGTTTTTGTATAAATAAGTGTTGTACACCAGAGAGTTGTTGAAGGTTAATTTGAATGTGCACATAGCTTTAAAATCAGAAAGTTCTTAGTCCTGTCTGTTACTTCAACCTTTCTCAGTCCTATTTTGCCATGGGGGGAGTGGAGAGGGGTGGAGAGCCTTTGTTAGTGCTGTGTCTTAAACCAGCAGTATTTTTATAAAGTAGGTGGACAATTTGGCTGGATAGATGTGGTTTAATCTCTGACTGTTGGGTGTAACAGATAGTTGTTTAATGAATATTCTGAGTTATATTAAATAACAGAGGAAAAGGCAGTATAGTGTTTATTATAATAGCTGGCACTCTTCTGTGCCTTAAGACCCTTGCCAGTGCACATGCTTAAGGGACAATCTCTGTCCTTGGCTGAGTCAGTGTGGTGCCCTGTTAATTCCATGAGAAGTGCATGTGTGAATCTGAGAGTATGCATGTATACCATTTGTCCATAGTGTAGAGATATCTAATATTATTTCTCTCATCATATGTTCTGAAAATTAGATCCTAATAAGCACTGTTACTTTGATCACCAATTATTAAGTGCTGTATAGCATTCATTATTACTATCCTGTTCACATTTATTGTAAATTTTATTCCACCTCTAATCCTTGTTTTTTATTTTGCCTTTCAGACTGTAAGTCCTTAGGGGAGGGACTGTTTTATGATGCCTCAATATGTAGTGTATTTTTGGTATTATTTTAACGTTTTGCTTTGTCAAATTCAATCTTTTTATGTACTGCTAAAATATGGTGCAAACGAAGGACAAACATCACTCTGATTTACATTCTGTGCAACTCTAAAAGTCAGCGAGGTTCCATAGAGGATATATAATCAATACATTTGGCTCATTCTATTTTTTACTCCATTCCAAAGCACCCATCCCATAAAATCCAGTGCCAGTCACATTCAGTGCCCTTATTTTATTGGCATCTTATTAATATTGATTCTAGTTATACTGGAAAGCGCTAGCTCCAGATAAGTCCAAATAATAAGAAACTGAGATTCATGTTTGAACACTGACACACAATGTCAATAGAAGTAAATAGTAATTGTTCTGTGAAGCTAGAAAAATACAGAGGAAATTTGAGAAAATTAATATTAAGGTGAGGTAGGAACATGGTTAAAAAGGTAGAAACCATTTTGCAGTGTATTTAGTTCAATTTGTAGTGCCTTCTATCAAATTTATTATTTTAAAATATAAATATGCCATGCAAATGCTTATCAAGTGAAGGCACATAGATTGTTTTTAGTGACAATCTGCGTTCCACATAAATTAATTCTGATGGCAGTGCAGTGGTTTTTCAGTTTTTCGTTTGCAGTGGCCTTCATCAGCATAAATATGGTATATCTCGGCTCCCTTAACTGAGCACCGAACTTCTGTAGTGACTTTTTGAAGAATATTGGCATGTTGTGTGAATGTAAGACATGACTTATGTTCTGCTTGCTGCCTCCAGGGTGGAGCTGAGAACACTCTGCTTGCACTGGTGTTCTGGTTAATAGAATTACAAGGTGTTCAAGCACTTTCTAAGGGTTCTGTAAGTTTGAAAGATCAATGGTTAGACAGACTCTTAAGGGCTGGTGTCCATTAGACATGAAGTGTTGACCCAGCTTTGTCATTCGGGGGTGTGTAACATTTGAGACTAAAGAACTACTGCTTGTTCCCTGTCCAGTAGGCCAGTAATCCTGGCCAAGAGGGAAATTAGATTGATTTGACATGATTTGTTCTTAACATATCCATGCTGTCTATTACTTGTAACCTTTTATCCTCCTTCTCACCCACCCCCCAGACTAGCTATGCAGGAGATGAACAAGTCCTGTCCCTCCTCACCTACCGAATTAAAGGTGCACTCCTAGGACCAAGGAGGCAGATTTCAAAGGCAACAGCTTAAATCACAGTCTGAGAGACATTTTTCACAGCCATGAAATTGGTATCTATAATTTCTGGTTGTTTCCCTGTTTTAGTTTGCATTCCTTTCCCTTGTTGTTAATATAATTAGTGTTGAGTATCTGGTCACCATCAACCATATTAGTGAAACAGAACAAGTGTTAAAAACATCAGCTTTCTAGAGGTGTCAGGGGGTGCATGCCCCCAGTGTGCCTCAGTGCCCCCTGACTGTCCTCATATAGCCCCTCTCAGGGCAAGTTACAGTCTGTATGGGTTGCTCATCATAGGCATTTGTCTCACCAGCTTTGCTTACCTAGTCAGCCTCATGCTCGGCCCGCAAACCAGGGGGCTTTGTCTCCAGCCCCTAGCCAGGGGAAGTCTTGGCTGGCCCTCCTCCAGCCTTTGCTGGTCATCCCCAGCTTGTCTCCCTCCAAGGAGCTCCTGCTTCCTCTGCCACCAGCCCTCCACTGGCTCTCCACCTAGCAAACTGTGCTCCTCCCTTTATAGCTGACAGCTGGGCTCACCTAGCCACCCGGGCTCAAGGCCTGAGCCTTGGGCTTAAAGGCCCAGTGCAGGGCAGGCGCCCTGTCACAAGAGGTCATGAGTTATTAGCTCTCTTTTCTTCCTAAGAAGAGGGCCTAACTTTTCTTTCTCATTTCTCTTGTGCCTAATATATTTCAAGAAGCTTTTGTTACAGCATTTTATGTCCCTTGGTAGTGTAACTAATTTTGTGCCTTAGCCTTTCTGATTTTTTTCTCCATAGCTTCTGCTGTTCTTTTGTACTCTTTGTTGGCAATTTGTCCATATTTCCACTTTTTGTAGGATTCTTTTCTAGATTTTTCAGGACATTAAAGAGCTACTGATGGAGCCATGTAT
The DNA here is from genome assembly GCF_049634645.1 of Pelodiscus sinensis. Taxonomy (NCBI): domain Eukaryota; kingdom Metazoa; phylum Chordata; order Testudines; family Trionychidae; genus Pelodiscus; species Pelodiscus sinensis. The sequence continues at coordinate 38,338,240 of NC_134718.1, read as the reverse complement.
TGGCCTCTTATTATTCTTCCTGCCATCTCTGCATGGGGATAGTTAACTGTTGTGCCTTTAATATTGTCTCCTTGAGAATCTGCTTTCTCTCCTGAACTCCTTTTCCCTTAGATCTTCTTTCCATGGTACCTTACTTGCTATTTCTTGGAGTTTGTTAATATCTGCTTATTAGAAAGTCATTGTCCTTATTGCTGCTCTCACTTCTTTCTTTCTTTCTTTCTTTCTTTCTTTCTTTCTTTCTTTCTTTCTTTCTTTCTTTCTTTCTTTCTTTCTTTCTTTCTTTCTTATTGTGAGCAAAATTCTTTCGAATTTCTGGAGCAAAGAGTTGTCCCCAATACATTCCATAAACTGATTTCTGTTTTGCCGTATTACTTTTCTAGCCGATGTTGGGGGTAGTTAGCTCCCCAGTAACTAACCAGGTCTTGTCTTTTGTGTATTTCTGTTGTTTGTTCTAAAAATGCACCATCCACCTCTCCTGTCATGATTTGTTGGTCTATGGTAGACCCCTGCCATGATGTCACCTCTATTTTTTTTTACCCCTTTTAGCTTTGTCCATAGACTCTCAATTGGTCTGTATCCCTCTTCCTCTGTACCTGAGAAAAAATGTATATGTTCTTGATGTATAATGGGAAAGAAAAGCATGTGTGTTAACTTTTATACATATTAATTAATATCTTAGTATAGACCAGTGGTCCCCAACCATCTGAGGCTGCCGGGCGCCAGAGGGCGGGGACACTTGGGGGCACCGGGGCGGAGCTCCCCCCATAGCCGCGCGCCCGGAGCCGCCCAAGCGCGACGCGCCCGGGGCCGGCCCCCCCCAAGTGCCACGCGCCCAGAGCGCGGGTGGCTAATTTGTGCCCGGGGCTCCCCCCCCGCCAAGCGCCGCACACCCAGAGCGCGGGCGGCTAAGTCGCGCCTGGGGCTGCCCCCCCCTCCAAGCGCCGCGCGCCCAGAGCGCGGGCGGCTAATTCGTAGCGTTCCCGGGGCCAGCGCTCACCGTGTGCCATGCACCCGGGCCGGCTCCGGCACCATTCATGAGCCACGTGCCCAGGGCCAGGCCAGCCCCGAGCACCTGGCGAGCGCACACAAATAGCCCCGCGGGCGCCATGGCGGGGATCACTGGTATAGACACTGTCCAATTCTAAATCAGAGGATTGCCTAGTAAGATGTTGCTTGTGAACGGTGAGTAATAGTTGCAGAATCTGTTTTAAAACATTACATTTTTAACATTTTAAACTTCTAATATGTGTTCAAATGCTTAGCTTACCAAAATGTTGAAAGAACACTAAACTTTAAAATAATATAATTCACCAGATTTGTGATGAGTCCTCATTATACGCAAGCAAATTAAGTGACTGAGACTCTAAAGAAAACAATAAAACCTTTATTTTGGGGGGATAAAACAAATATATTGTGAGAACATCAAATACAGGTTAGTTACTAGAGATGTAAAATTCTGTTTAACAAGTTAGCTGATTAAACATTAAGTTTAATTGGTTAACAGATTAAATAGGGGTGGCTTGGAACCCCTTCTCCCCCTGTCACAGGCAGAGGCTGTTCCAGCCCTGCTGCTTTTGGCCCCACATTTGGTAAGGAAGTTTCAGGAATAATGTGTTCTCTCTATAAAAGGGAAATCCTCATTGTGCTGGCATTTATTCCCTGTGAGGAAGAATTGTGACAGAATGGGCCCCGTGCATTGCAACCTCTGTATCTTGTGGACTATGCATTCTCTCTACCTTTCTTTTGAAGGAGAAGTGAAGGTACAAAGTGCAACCCATTCTTCTCTTTCCTATGCTGAAATGCCCTCCTTCCATCTAGAATGAAGCTTTGTGTGCCACAGGTCAATCTATAGAATCCCTACTATGTGGAAATGATTCTTCCAAACATATGATGATAAACCAAAGTGGCCATGTGTCACGTAATAAACTTATTGTAAGCTTCACTGTTTTTGGTTAAAAAATCTCAAGTGTATCATAGTAGTACTGAATACCTATGGCTATGTCTGCACATCAAAATTAATTCGAAATAGCCATTATTTCAAATTAACTATAATAGTGTCTACACAGGCAAACCGCTATTTCGAATTAAATTCGAAAGAGTGGGGTGCTTAATTTGAATTTGGTAAACCTCATTCTACGAGGAGCAACACCAAACTCGAATTAGCTAATTCAAAATTTAAGTGCTGTGTAGACACTTACTTCGAAATAGGGGGCCTCCAGCCTTCCCAGGGTGTCCTGGTGGCCACTCCAGCCTCAAGCAAGAACACTCTTCTCCCTCCCTCCCTCACCCTTCCTGGAGCCCTTAAAGGGGTAGACTATGACCACAGTGCCTGTGCCAGCTCCAAGCCTGCCGGCCCAGAGCCAGCAGTCACTGCCCCTGACCCAGGGGCCCCAAAACATGAGCCAGCAAGCCACTGACAGCCAGCCCTCCACCGCTCCCCAGGAGCAGTCTGCCAGCTCCCAGGAGCCTGCCAGGGCCAGAGAAGGCGGGCACCTTCTTGGTCCAGGCTGGAAATCAGGGTGGACCATATGAAATGAAATAAAAATATTAAGTGAATCAACATGTTCAATAGAATCGCTATGGATAGTAATTCCATGCTCCAATAATAAGAAATTAGCAGTAGGAAGATATTACTGACCACCTGACCAGGACAGCGCTACTGACATTGAAATGCTGAAGGAGATTAGAGAGGCTACCAAAATAAAGGACTCTATAATAATGGGGGATTTTAATTACCCCCATATTGACTGGATACATGCCACCTCAGGAAGAGAAGCGGAGATAAAATTTCTCAGTGGCTTAAATGAATGCTTCTTGGAGCAGCTGGTGCAGGAACCCACAAGGGGAGAGGCAATTCTCGATTTAGTCCTGAGTGGAGGGCAGGATCAGGTCCAGGAGATAACTATTACAGGACTGCTTGGGAATAGTGACCATAATATAATAACATTCAACATTCCTGTGGTGGGAAGAACACCTCAGCAGTCCAGCACCCTGGCATTTAATTTCAAAAAGAGGAATTGCACAAAAATGAGGAGGCTAGTTAAACAAAAATTAAAAGGCACAGTGACTAGAGCCAAATCCCTGAAAGCTGCATGGAAACTTTTTAAAGACACCATAATAGAGGCCCAACTTAAATGTATACCCCAAATAAAAAAACATAGCAAGAGACCTAAAAAAGAGTCACCGTGGCTTAACCACCATGTAAAAGAAGCAGTGAGGGACAAAAAGGTATCCTTTAAGAAGTGGAAGTCCAATCCTAGTGAGATAAATAGAACGGAACATAAACACTGTCAAATCAAGTGTAAAAATATAATAAGAAAAGCAAAAAAAGATTTTGAGGAACAGCTAGCCAAAAACTCAAAAAGAAATAACAAAATGTTTCTTAAGTACATTAGAAGCAGTAAGCCTGCTAAAAAACCTGTGGGTCCCCTAGATGATGGAGCTATAAAAGGAGCAATCAAGGACGATAAAGCCATTGAGGAGAAACTAAATGATTTCTTTGCTTCAGTCTTCACGGCTGAGGACGTTGGGGAGATTCCCAAATCTGCACCGTCCTTTGTGGGTGATGAATCTGAGGAACTGTCCCGGATTGAAGTGTCATTAGAGGAGGTTTTGGAACAAATAGAAAAACTTAATGTTAACAAATCTCCGGGATCGGATGGCATTCATCCAAGGGTTCTAAAAGAACTCAAATGGGAAATTGCTCAACTATTATCTGTGGTTTGTAACCTATCCCTTAAATCGGCTTCCGTACCTAATGACTGGAAGATAGCCAACGTGACACCAATATTTAAAAAGGGCTCTAGAGGCGATCCGGGCAATTACAGACCAGTAAGTCTAACTTCAGTACCGGGTAAATTAGTCGAAACAATAGTAAAGAATAAAATTGTGAATCATGTAGAAGAACATAATTTGTTGGACAAAAGTCAACATGGTTTCTGTAAAGGGAAATCCTGTCTTACTAATCTATTAGGGTATGTCTACACTACAAAGTTAGTTCGAACTAACGTCCGTTAGTTCAAACTAACTTTAATAGGTACTACACTAGCGCTCCGCTAGTTCGAATTTAAATTGAACTAGCGGAGCGCTTAGTTCGAACTAGGAAAACCTCATTTTACAAGGATTAAGCCTAGTTCGAACTAGCTAGTTCGAATTAAGGGGTGTGTAGCCCCTTAATTCGAACTAGTGGAAGGCTAGCCCTCCCCAGGTTTCCCTGGTGGCCACTCTGGCCAACACCAGGGAAACTCGTCTGCCCCCCTCCCGGCCCCGGACCCCTTAAAGGGGCACGGGCTGGCTACAGTGCCCGTGCCAGGTGCAAGCCTGCCAGCACCCAGCCAGCAGACCCTGCACCTGGCACGGATCGAGCCAGCCACCCGATGCCCCCCAGCCCTCCCCCTCTTCCCGGGACCAGGCTGGCGGCTCCCGGGAGCTTGCCCGGGACCGCAAGAGGCGGGTACCCGCCTGGGCTAGTGCGGACATCGTGGACCTCGTCCACGACCTCCGCACTAGGCACAGGAAAGTGGCCGTCTAGGGCTGGAGAGCTGCCAGCCTGGCCACCCAGGAGCAGGTGTGCATGAAAATCAAGGGGGTCCACTGAGACCCCCGACCTTGAGCCCTGAGCTTACAATGGCCGTCCTGGGTCAGACCAAAGGTCCATCTAGCCCAGTAGCCTGTCTGCCGACAGCGGCCAACCCTAGGAACCATGGAGGGGATGGACCTAAGACAGTGACCAAGCCATTTGTCTCGCGCCATCCCTCTCCAGCCTTCCACAAACCTTGGGCAGGGACACCAAACTGAGAGATTGGGCAACAAAATGGCAAATGAAATTTAATGTGGATAAGTGTAAAATAATGCACATTGGGAAGAATAACCCCAACTATACGTACAGTATGATGGGGGCTAATTTGGCTATGACAAATCAGGAAAGAGATCTTGGCATTATCGTGGACAGTTCTCTGAAAACTTCCACACAGTGTGCAGCGGCAGTCAAAAAGGCAAATAGGATGCTAGGAATTATTAAGAAAGGGATAGAAAATAAGACCCAGAATATCTTACTGCCCCTGTATAAAACTATGGTACGCCCATATCTTGAATACTGTGTACAGATGTGGTCTCCTCACCTCAAAAAAGATATTTTGGCCTTGGAAATGGTTCAGAAAAGGGCAACTAAAATGATTAGGGGTTTGGAACGGGTCCCATATGAGGAGAGGTTAAAGCGACTGGGACTTTTCAGTTTAGAAAAGAGGAGACTGTGGAGGGATATGATAGCGGTATATAAAATCATGAGTGGTGTGGAGAGGGCAGATAAAAGTTATTTATTAGTTTCCTAAATAGAAGAACTAGAGGACACCAAATGAAATTAACGGGTAGCAGGTTTAAAACTAATAAAAGAAAGTTCTTCTTCACACAGCATGTAGTCAGCCTGTGGAACTCCTTGCCAGAGGAGGCTGTGAAGGCTAGGACTATAATAGATTTTAAAGAGAATCTAGATAATTTCATGAAGGTTAGGTCCATAAAAGGCTATTAGCCAGGGGATAAAATGGTGTCCTTGGCCTCTGTTTGTCAGAGGCTGGAGAGGGATGGCAGGAGACAAATCGCTTGATCATTGTCTTCGGTCCACCCTCTCTGGGGCACCTGGTGCTGGCCACTGTCAGCAGACAGGATACTGGGCTAGATGGACCTTTGGTCTGACCCAGTACGGCCGTTCTTATGTTACTCAGGATTGGGGGAGGAGAGGATGCCCCCAATGTCCACAGTCTCGTACTAGATGGAGGAATGTGGCCGTCTATGGCAGGATAGCTGCCAGCCTGTCCACCAAAGGCCCCATGCGATCCCAGGAGCAGGTTCTCATGAAAATCAAGATGGTCTGGCGAGACCCCCAGGCCTGAGCTTCCCCTCCCCCTTCTTGCCCTTGCTTCCCCCTTCCAGCTCCCTCCTCCCAGGTTTTCCCCTCCCCTCTCTCATCCTCTGTCTTCCCCTCTCCCACCTCCTTTCCCCAGTCTCACCAGAGTTTCATCCTCCCTCACCCGTTTTATTAAATAAAGAGAGTTTGTGTTCATGAAAATACGTGTATTTTATTTGATTCCGGAAGCGAGGTTGGGGGGAGGGGTAAGTGGAAGGACATGAGAGATGAATGAGGCACAAGCCTCCAGTGGGACAGACCAGGGAAGTTCTGAGTGCTCCTCAGGGTGGAAGCTCTCCTGCAGGGCCTCCTGTATACTGACAGCCCCCCGATGGACATCCCGGATGGCAGCCTGCAGAAAGTGCAGCCAGGTTCGCAGCAACATGTTCACGAGAAGCACCAGAGTGCCCAGGGGCCGTTCTGGCTCCATGTTGCAGAGTGCTATGGTGTCCCGAGTGAGGGCAACCAGAACACTCTGAGACACAAATGCTTTGTCGTCCCTCAGCAAAGCAGGCAAGCAAGCAGGGAACCGGCTGCCGTGTGTGTGTGTGTGTGTGTGTGTGTGTGTGTGTCCCTTCAAGCACAAGCCTCAGATAGCCTCAGGCAACAGCCACACAAATACACTCCTGACCTGATGTCCTACCCCTGACCTGGTTCCGACCAGCCTTACATCTGAATCAATGTCCCCTCAGTGTGAACGCAGTATTTCAAATTATCAAAATGCTAATTCAAAGTGCATTTTGTGTGCAGACGTGTTAATTCGAATTATCTTAATTCAGATTAACTATTTCAAATTAAGATAACTCAAATTAACGCTGTAGTGTAGACATAACCTATTTTATTTGAATTGCATAATACCGTGTATGTATCAAAAAATTTTCAAACTGAATTCAAGTGTAGCTGTAACTCTTATTTTATGTTATCCTGTAAAGTTCCAAAATATAAATTGCAGCCTTTGTAATCAGGCTTGTCATAGTTCAGCTACCACAAGGGGAAAATCTTAGATATGAAGGAGATACCAAAGAGAAAAAGCCATGCATAGCTAACAGCAGACAAACTTACGCAATGAAAGGTTGTTTTGTGTGTGTGTCTATTGAACAAAAGGACAACTTTAGACCAGTATTATCTGAAAATTCCTGCCTCTTAAATTTTTATAGAGATTTTGGGGCAGATTATTTTCCTCACATATCACAAAGGGAATGGAAAATTAGCCTTTGCCTTCTAGATGAGTATTTATGGCTGGCTCTCCAGTCACATAGGGTACGTCTAGACTACATGCCTCTGGCGACAGAGGCATGTAGATTAGACTACCCGGCATAGGAAAATGAAGCGGCGATTTAAATAATCGCCGCTTCATTTAAATTTACATGGCTGCCGCGCTGAGCCGATCGGCTGTTTTTCGGCTCAGCGCGGTAGTCTGGACGTTCCGCGGTCGACAAATACCTTTGATGTCGACTGCGGAACGTCCAGACTACTGCGCTGAGCCGACAAACAGCAGATCGGCTCAGCGCGCAGCCATGTAAATTTAAATGAAGCGGCGATTATTTAAATCGCCGCTTCATTTTCCTATGCTGGATAGTCTAATCTACATGCCTCTGTCGCCAGAGGCATGTAGTCTAGACGTACCCATAGAGACTACATAACTCTTATGCTGTCCACCTGGCAGCTCTAGAGAGCAGTTAGTGGTGCATACTGCACTCTGTTATCCTGATTTAGGGCTTGGTCCCTGGGCACTATTGCTAGCTGGTGCATATTAGGGTTAACCCGTAGGCTGCTCTAACTTGCATGGAGGGCCATGCACAGAATCAGGGAGCTGAAAGTAACTCTGTGAATTTTTTTTAATTGTATCCTTTGGTATATATGGTTGTGACTATTTTCTTCCACTATTTGATCTGAGGAAGTGGGTCTGGCCCACGAAAGCTCATCATCTAATAAACCATCTTGTTAGTCTTTAAAGTGCTACATTGTCCTTCATTTTGCTTCTGTGAATCTGGCCTTCCAGTTTTAACTGGAGTGCGAGGGGAGATAGGTGTCTGCGTTGCAAGTGAATTCTATCATTCAGAGATAAAATAGAGAGTTGTTAACACACATGATCACACTCTGCGTGAGAGAGCACTGAAGGGATCTCTTCAACCAAAGCAATGAGAAATTACAGTCTTCAAATCTACTCATCTCTACACTAGGCTGTACAGGGGCTTAGCTAATAGTCTTTTGACTTTAAACCTTTTCCTAGGAAGGAAAAGAACTTATTTCTTAAGGAACCATTGAAGAACTGTACTGTTTTCCCACTGCAGTATCATATTAGAAAACTTAACTGCAAGAAAGGAAGCAGTCCATTGAAATCTCTGTTCTCAGCTTTCTGGATATTCTTGTGTTGAGCCTGAATGTAATAAGCACTTTCAAAAAGCTTAGGTTAATTTAAAATACCTTGTTTAAGAAGACAAATGACTTTCAGAGAGAGGCCATTTTACTAATCTAAGAGTAAAAGTGATAACCAGGATTTAATTCTTAATTTGTGCATTGAAAATTATTGTTCAGGTAATTACATTCTTAAAAAGTCTGGTTGAGTACTAACTAGAGAGTAAAAAGTAAAGATGGGAAAAGACTGGAGCTGTTTGAAAACTAAAGTACATAAAGTTTGCTGCTTGTTCTGCCCTTACTTGAGACTAGGGACGTAAAAAGTCAGTTAAAAAGGCAAGCATGTAACCACAGAAAATCCCAGTTACACGTGCTGTGAGTGCTGCTGTATAAATTTTAACTAAACTTTATACTTCAGAGCCCGCAGCAAAGCCTCACCGGGAGTGGGACTATCAGCCCCTGCTGGTGCTGATCCCAGGGAAGCTTCATTGTGGGCTCTGCAGCCAGCTTCCCAGGAGCGGGGCTGGCAGGGGAGCCAATGTGTAACCTGTGGCAGGGGAGGGTGGACAGGCAGGCCAGCTCCGTCATGGACAGGGGTTGTTCTGCCGGCCCACTAGAGTAGCCCCTGCCCACAGTGAGCCCTGCACTGGGATGGGCGGTGAGCTGCTCCACCCCCTGTGGTTAACTGGAACCAGTAATGCATACCGGTTAACCTTTCACATCCCTATTTGAGACATGGTTTTAGATGTTGATGAAGAGGAGACCAAAAGGTAAAGTGAAGTCACATATTGTGTAATACCTGAAGACAAATATTTCTTGATCCATTTGGGAAAAGAGAAAAAAACTGGTGGTGTGATTTATCTGAGTTTCCAGAAGAGTTTGGATGGTTGGTAGGAAGAATTATCAAAATCATGTTTTGAAACTTTTACATATACAGATACATATACACTCAGAAAACAAATACATATTTTATATGCATAAAGGGAACTTTTAAGCCTGCGTTTGTGTTGGGGAAGGGGAAACTTTCCATGCAAAAAGTTTCTTGAAATAAATGGACTTTATTTGTTGTTGTTTTGAATTATACCTAGTTACTCAGCATACAGGAAGGAAAACATAAACTCTGTTTCCTTTGCACTTTAAGATAGTGACTTATTTGGATTATGATGCAGCATTCCTCTTTGGAACTTCAGTTGCCAAAGCATGAGATATGTTCCATAGTATGCTGGGAACACCCTACTTGTGTAAGTGATCTAAAATTATATCAAATTTCTGGTGGCAATAAAGACAATATTGGAGTTTTAAAACAGCTGTTTTTTTGTGTCCCAGTTTACCTGCACATACATCACTATCTATTTTAGACTAAAGCTGCTTCAAAAAGTGGGTTTTTTTGTGTTAGTATGTTGTCATAATTAACTAACAGGGCACTCTTACTGCTGTACTGTAGAGTTGCAGTTGGAAAATTTTTGCTATGTCATTCAGTAGAAAAGAAAGTCAAATTTGTAATTTAGAAATCTGGAAAAAAAGACCAGACGTTTTTGTCAGTACAGCACTTTTAACTTTTTAGATAAAAATGACTTTTCCAAATCAAATCAAAGGCAGTTGTTCTTTGGCAGTTCTATTAAATTGCAATTACTTGTTGAGTAGCATTTCCTTATAGAGAATTTAGATCTGAACTTATGGGTGATAATGCTGTTATTTGTGAGAGTGGTGAATTGCTAAGCTTTTCAAAAATTTTGGAGAAGGAAATAAATTGCAGTATAATAAGTAGAAGTTGTGTCTTTGTTTTGTTGTGTCTTTTGGTCTGGCAATCAGAAATATTGAAGACATTAAAAGGTTTTCCTTTTATGTGGTATTTTTTTTTAAATCTAGCTTCCTTCCTACTTTTCTCAGTTTCTCTTTCCTGTTAGGTGAACTGATGTTACAGGAAAGGGGATACGTGTTTGGTTCAAAATTGGTTGCAGTCTGAACCTGTATCTCTACCTCTCTATTTCTTCTCCACCTTTCACAGATGCATTAGGATTAGGGATGTCAAATCCTGTTTAACTGGTTAACCAGTTAATTATGATGTTTAATTGGTTGACTGATTAAAAGGGGACAGGCAAGAGGCCCCACTCTAGCTCGGCTGGGCTATAGCGGCACCCCACCTTCCAGGACCGGGCTAGAGAGCCCTCACCTCATGCTTATCAGTTAGTATTTTGACTAGTCAACTAGTTGATAGCCTCCCCCTTTGCTGCCTCTATAAGATAAAAACCCCAGGTGCCTTTCAAAGGGGCATCCACCGCCCCTTTTAATGCCACCTGTGCACCTTTCAAAGGGGCAGCCGTGGAGCCTAGAATCTTGTGGCATTTTCCCAGAACTTGGGAGCAGCTAGAGACTCCCCAACTGATCCAGGATTCTAGGGAAACGCCGCAAGGAGCCTGGGATCAGCTGGGGAGTCCGGGGTCAGCTGGGGACTCTCAGCTGACACCAGGCTCCTCGCGGCAGTGGAACCCGAGGTCAGCTGGGGAGTCCCCAACTGATCCCGGGTTCCAGGGAAATGCCACCGGGACCCTGGGGTCAGCTGGCTCCAGGTCTGCCCCTTTAAAATGCTGCCTCTGCTTCCCCTGGAACCCAGGGTCAGCTGGGGAGTTGACCCACTCTGTGCTGCTGCTTTTGTATCAGAGGCAGCAGCATGGGTTGCCAGGGGGAAACTGGTCTGTGAGGGGAGCCAGTTTAAAAACTAGCCTCCCTCATGGGCCGCTGCCTGTTGCCCCACAGTATTGCTTTTGCTACAGAGGCAACAGTGTAGGGTGGAGCTCCCAGACCCAGCACGAGCCAGAACTGAGCTGGGCTGCCTGTCCGCCTGGCTCCTAATACATGTTAAATGCATAACTGCAGTGGGGAGAGGCCCCCTGGGCCTGACGGGAATGTGTGTAGCCTATAGCATTATCCTATAAGCTTTTGCTTATCAGTTAATCGTCTACAATATTACATCCCTAAGTTTGACATCCAAAGTTTTGAACCTACTATGCAATGTGGATTTCTCATCTCTTCCTTGGTTCTCTATCATGTCTCCAGACTAAAATTAGCCTTCAAAGAAGAAGGCCTCTACCTATACCAGGGTCCTAAAAGTTAAATTCAATTCTAGGAAAAACTTTAAAAAAAACAACAAATGGTCTTGAAGCATCCCTGGATCCCTTCCATTCACCTGCAGAAGTGGTTTGTGCCCATGAAAGCTCATGATAGCATCTACATTTTTTTGTTAGTGTCTAAGGTGCTGCAGGACCATTCTTTTAAAGTTTTTTCAGTTACAGACTAACACGGCTACCGCCTAAGACTTTTACGTTCCAGGATACATTTTCTGAAGTTGGAGCAGGCCTTTGCCAAAGTGTCACGAAGTCTGTCAGGATAAGAATCTTGAGCAAGCATCTAACCAAGTTCCCAGACAGAATCCATTAATCCTCTCCATGTGAGAGACTGTACTATCACAAGCCTCAATGGTTCAGATATACTCCTCCCACTACCATCTCACACTGCTCATCCCATAAACAGTGCTCTGCTTATGCACTGCTTTTCCCTTTCTGTCCATGCTGTTTGCTCCCTCCTCCTGTTTGGTCAACTGCTCCTTCTTCCATTATATCATGTTCTTGTTCATAAAGTTGCAGGAATGGTGCCTATAACTTTCAGAAGCAGCTCCTGGGGTCATCACATGACACATTTTGCACAACCAGAGATGTAGGATGGTTTGGGGTGGCTGCTGCAGGCCCAATGCATTGGGGGGAACCTTCAGCAGCCACCTCAGTCATACTCTGGATGGGACCCCAGGACCCTGATTTGAGAAGCTGTTGAATTTGGTGAAGCTGTTGAATTTATTTGCCCTCCTTTCCACCCCTGCCCCAAATAACATGAACTGTAGCAGCCGTAGACCTCAGACTTAAAACACTGGAGTCAAGTCAGTGCTTTGGGACAGGACATGCTGACATGGTTATTAACTCTAAAGACAAGTCAATGGACAAGTGTTTTGATGTCATCTAGTGGGATAGAGGTGTTTGAATGATTTATCCCACTGATTTTTGTGTACGTTTGGATAGCATTACTGTAGTTAGTAGTCTGTTCTTCAGAAGTTCGAAGTTTCTGTTGCTTCCTTTAAGCCAGTGGTTCTCAAACTTTTTGGCCCGTGGCCCACACTGCTTAACACAAACCTTTTTGCTAACCATCAACCAACCACCCATATTGACAGAATTGGGTGCAGGAGTAAGCTGAGGGTGGAGGTCTGGGTTGGAGGTTGGCTGCAAGAGCAGGCTGGGGTTGGGTGGAGGCTGGGTGCAGGAGAAGGCTGGGGTTGAGTGGGGGGATCTTGGTGAGATGGGGTGTGTAAGGAGAATGTGGTGGGAGGCGTGTGTGAAGGGAATGGAGGTGCAGGGTCTGGTCATGAGGGAGATGGGGGGACACTTATGTGGCTTTGCAGCTCCAGCTACACCCTGGTGCCACTCTTCAAGCCCCAGCTACTCCCATTGGCCATGATTCTGGCCAATGAGAGCAGCAGGGAAAACCTCTTCAGATGAGGGGTTTCCTGTGCTGCCATTCCTCCCAGACCACACTTTGAGAACCACTACTTTAAGCCAAAGGGAGTTGTAAGGGCTGAGCACCTTTGCAAAGCAGGCCATTAGTGGTTAGTCCCCAATTTATTTTTACCCAGTGCTTGAAAGTTTAGAGAATTACAGAAAAATGTGTGTGGGATTTTGTGTTTCTACCATTTTCCCTCAAAACAGTATCTCATTCTTTGGATGTTAGTCATATTCCTCCTGTACAAGACCTTCTAGTCAAAGCTTTAAGGTCTTGTTACATTCTTTGCAACCCCCATTTCTTAGTGGATCAAAGAACATATTTGTTTGGCTTGTGAACAGTGACAATGGAAACAATCAGGGAACTTCCGCAAAACAGGCAGAATATTTTAAGGCAAGAATTCTCTATTTTTCTTTGTGTGGCTCTTTAAACACTATACTTCCTGATATTGTTATTGGTTGTGGTAGGGAACAACTGAAGCAAAACTAAATAAATATATGCTGAATAATAGTGCTAGCACTATAAGTGGGTGAAATTAAGGAAAGCTCTTGTATAATCTACTCAGGTTTGTGGCACATTGAGATATGTTTTTGTTGAATATATAAATGAGAAAGTGTTAGGATAATTTGATATTCCATCTGTGACAAAATTTGTGAGAAATGAACTGTCTCTCTGCTTTCTCATAGGTAGAGATACAGTAGCACAACATTAACATAATTGGGAGGATGGAGAGAAGGTGGGATATGTATAGCAAAGAAGGTTAAAGGTAAGCAGTAACCTTTTTCTTTCTAAATGAGCTTGGATATATTATACCTCAATTAAATAAAAACACAGTTGGAAAAATCGTTTACACTGCGTCAAGGGTAATGATTAAGGAAAAATGCACTAAAGTTACACACGGGTTAAAAGTAGTGGTTACTGAAATTCATTCTTTCATATTTATCTGTTTGTTAGATTGTAATTGTGTAATTAGAATTCATCTGCTTATTGGATAGGTCAAAGGTATTTTATTTGAAATAATTCCTTTCAAAGAGTGTTTTTTTGTCCAGTGTCATTAAGTTGCCCCGTATCACTAAAAGCTAAAATTGAGAGTAATGCATGCATGGTAATTGTACTAATTTATTGCATTTCCATTGCTGTCCATAAAACTAATTCCTTGTTTCAATAGATTTTGCAATGTGTAAGCTGTCATCAGTGAATGGTACAAGTGGGTTGGAATTTCATATCAGTACTGTCTATGAAGAGTGTTCCAAAGCCTGAGATCCCTTTCTCGTGATGGTTTATTTAAATGTGTTTTGGCTCATAAAACAAATAAATGGCTTCAAACAAGTATTTGGTAACCCTACCAATACATCTACATGCAGTATTGAGGGCATATGATAAAGAGGCACTGTCTAGAATGACATACAAAATTCATCCCTGTCCCCAATTTCCCATTTCAGCAGTAATTTCAGCCTATTTAAATACTGCAGCTTGTGAGATGGGTGACCCAGTAAATTGGGGATACCCGATTTGTTATAATTAGATTGTTTGTGTTTGTCATACATTTCTCAGGATCCTTGGCAATCCTTTATCCAGAAAAAAACCCCAAATAATTTAAAAGGCTTGCATCATTCTTGTTTAAATCTTTTAAACTATTTGTATTGGAAAAAAAATTAAAATAATTATTTCATTTTATAGTAGTCCAAAAACTGGCACGTGGAACACAGTCCTTCTAAATCTATAATGATTTGTCAATTTAAGGAAGATTTCCAGAAAAAATTCCCCAAATGGTATATTTAACTGTGAAAGAGAAATTTGTAGCTTTTACTGTTTCATCGGTGTATAATTTATGTCTTGTAGACGGTGTTTGTTGAAGTGTAGGAGAATGTGAATTCTCAGATATGCTCAGTGCTGCCTTTGAAGTCAGTAGTGAAAAATTCTAAAGTGTGTGTGTGTGTGTGTGTGTGTGTGTGTCAATATTTATTGGTACCTCTTTTTTTCTGGCTTTGTGTAAAAATAAACTTTAAAAATAGTTTGAATTAAAAATCAAACAACTACTAACATGGAAGGAAAGATACTGAAGCTTAGATGAATCAAGTAAATATAAGGCCATGTGTAAGTTTGATGCCATGTATAGTTTGATATAAAATGGATACATAACATCTCACGCACAGTCCATTTGCAGTGGTTGATATAAATTGGGCAGTCTTGTAAGCTATTTATTTCATACCTACCTAAGCCTATTGAGAAACCATTTATCTAATTGAATTTCTTAAACACCTTGATTTTTGGAGTATCCTTACTTAACCAGAGAGTTCCGAATGAAAGATTTTGGTTTTTCTTGTAAAAGCACTAGATGGCATTTATTGCAGTGCAGAGTAAGACACTGTTTCACAAGGTAAAATGCAGCTTTCACAGTCACATTTTAATCATGAGAAACTACTTCATTTCTTAGCTTAGTGGTTTCTGATAATTGGTATTAATCAGGGGTTCTCAAACATTTTGGCATGTGGCTCACCCCACTCACAGGCCTTTCTGCAGACCACTGTCCAACCATCTATGATGACAAAATGGGTGCAGGAGGGGCTGGGAGTGCGTGGTGTGGCCGGGAGGTAGAGTGTAGGAGCAGGCTGAGAGTGAAGGGCCTGGGAGGAGGAGGTAGGGTGCTGGTGCAGGGTGTAGGCATGGAGTCTTGGTGGGAGGGGGATGGGGAGTGGGGTTTGGGTATGAGGGAGATGGGGGCACTTACCTGGCTCTCTGCCTCACGGGCTCCCAGGCATCACACCCTTGCTGCTCCCATTGGCTGTGATTTTGGCCTATGAGAACAGTGGGGAAAGCCTTCAGGCAAGCGATTTCCTGCACAGCTGTTCCCCCAGATGGGGAAAGGGAGCTTAGGGTTTCTTGCCCCGCAAACTAGATCCAGCCCATGAAGCTCACTCCTCCACCCCTCAGTGGAAAGCCCATGCTGGCACTCCAGCCTTGTGGGGTAGAGCTGCGGGGTTGGAGTGCCAGCACAGGCTCTCCACTATGGGTGTAGGGGGTGAGCGCTGAGCTTGTGGTCTACCTGCAAGATGGTCACACTTTGAGAACCACTGATCTAATAGAAAGGAGAGGATGAAGCACTGTGATGACAGTATAGTGGAAAGCAGTACTCTTCCGATGTTCTTCCTCTGTTCTAACAAAAACCATACATGCATTCTCCTATAGGGCAAAGCACCTTAGAGCCACATCACAATGAACAGTGAAGACAACACATAGAAGTCGTGAGATGGTAGTCTTCCTCCATTTTCACTGTTTCACATAGCCTTGAGGCACACACCATACCCAGAGCTACTGTTAGCGTTTATGGGACCCTGTGTAACTAAGCCTCCTCTTCTCTGCTCCCTACCTCTCGCAGAGCTTCTACCAGGCTTCCTCCCTTCCTTTCCCCTCCCACTTTTCCTCTGTGATGCCAGGTTTCCTTGGGGCTAGTGGAGCTGCAGAAACTGAGGGCTCCTCTCCGCCTCCGGCCTGGCAGGAGGGAGACCTCAGTAGTGGCTGGCTGCTGTCGAAAAGGAGCATGTGGTGGGAGAGAGGAGAAGGGTGGGGGGTGGGGGGGGGGGGGTGGGAGAAAACCTACTGCCAACAGGAGAGAGCAGCCAGGGCTAGGGACTGAAGAAGAACCAGACAGCAGAGGTGGTCATGGTATTCCTGTAGGGATGCCTCAAATTTTCAGGTGCCTCATGAAGCTGCATATTTTTCATATGTCTAAGGACAGCCCAGGTCATACCAAACCAATCCAGTTACCCACATTATTGACTCACAGCTGATACAGGTCACCTCTGTCCCTGGGACCAGTGCCCGTAATTCTTGCTCCTAAGATCTAGGAAACCACACAAAAGGTAATAATGTTTTGGCCACCCACTTGTTTTTATCTGGCAGCAAGTTGGAGCTATGCAGTAGAATTTACAAGTACTTTGAAAGGTCACAACCAAGTTTACTATCTTTACTTTTTCAGAGCTAAATAAATATATATTCCCAGTTCTCTGGGCACTTACAATATTTAAACTGCACACAACAGTCAAACATATTAAAAGGCATTCCTAAAAATACTGCCTCCGTTACAAAAACTTACTGCCCTTTATCTTTCCCATAATGCCAGCCAAACCTGATCCACACCTTATTCTTGGAAAAATTGTGAGAAAACAGGAGAGTCTTGCATTATGTCTCAGGTTTTGGTGCATCATCGTGGGAGTGAGTTGCAAAGCGTAGAAACACTGGATGTGAATGTACTGCTGTTCAAATTAGAGGGGTTTTTTAAGTTCTCTTGTGCTTCAGATAATCCCCAGTCTTGAGGCAACAACTGGAACCTTAAGTGTGAAGTTTTTTAGTAGATCATACAGATTTCTGAGAACTAATTCAAGGAAGTCCTTTCAGAAAATACTTCTCATAAAGAGTCTAGACAAGGTCTGTCCTAGCTGTAAGTTTTTGAATAAATGTAAGATCTAAGTTTTTCTATTGTAAAGTATAGTTGAAGATCATATTTGTAGTGCTTACAACAGTAATTCAACCCATAGGTGACATGGATAACGGTAATAAGATCTGCCTTTGTCCATTGCTGCTAAAAAAATTTTTTTTTGGAAAATGCTCTTATCTGGATCTTCAGAAGCAATTGGGTGGTGTTAATAGTCAATAAAATAAAATTACCAATAAAATAAAAATAGGGACCTTATCCAGGTCGTGGTCCCATGAAACTTCAGTGTTACTGCACTAGCAGGTCTGGATTAGTTAGAAATAAAGTTGGGTGTCTTCAGCACACTGAAACCTTTACAACCTTTATGTTACACATTTAAACCTTATGTACTGTCTCTAATCCCCCAAATCATGGTTCATGAATCTTGAATTGTGTAGTGGAATTAATAGAAATGAACCTGCTAGAACCCTGAAATAAGGCAGTTCTTAAGGTGAACAGTTACCCAGTATTATCCTGAGATCTTTCAGAGGTAGGAGGGACCAGCTTGAGCATATCCATCTCTAAGTGTGTCATGGACAGGAGAGTCAAAGGCAGCTAATATTAAAAACAAAAAACACCGTGGATATTGTTAGGTGACCAACATTAACCCAACATTGCTAGTGCAGTTTCTCTGTATTTAGATTTAAAATCAATTGACTAGGGTCAAACTTGTCTCAACTCTGCTGGCATTTTCACCACAAGCTAATATAAAATATTCTCCAGAAAGAAGATTCACAACAATATGAAAATTTCTTGAACAAGGGTCTACCTGCTTCATTAAAGGTGACCTTCAAGAAAAAAAATAGGCAAATATGCCTTCATGAAAACTTTAGTGTGTGTCCCTGTGGCGGGCCCCTCCCGCCTGGGTCCCCGACCCCTTGTGATACAGTCTCTCCCTGGCCCTTTAAGCCAGGCCAAAGGCCCTCTGGCCTGAGTCCCCAAAACAGTCTATAGCTGGCCCTTTAAGCAGGGCTAAGGCCCCCTGGCCGAGTCCACAAAACAGTCTATAGCTGGCCCATTAAGCAAGGCCAAGTCCACAACGCAGTTTGTCGTTGTAGCGGGGGCACACCCCAGGTAGGGGGACCTGGGTCCCCCCTACTCCACCGGGTCCCAGCCCAGGGCCCTGTGAGTGACCAGGTACCGGGTCACTCTCTCGGCGGGGCCATCCAGCCGAAACGCGCCGAGGTTCTCGGGCTGGGAGCGGCAGCTCCTGCTCCTGCCCTGGGCCACTTCCTACCTGGACCCCCGGGCTTCCTTCCCCTGGACTTGCCCAGCTGGCTGCGATCTCCAGGCCGGCGTCCTCTCGGCAGGCAGTCTCTGGGTTGCACCGATTCACCTCCACCTTCCTTCCGGCCTCTCCTGGAGTCCCTGGCAACCGCTGAGGGAGAGCTCCCTTCTCCAGTCCTTCTCCTTTGGCTGCCTCCCCTGACTGAGTCCTGGCCCAGGCTTTTATAGCCCTGCTGCAGCCCGGGCATGCTCGGTAGGACTGAGGGGGAGGAGCCTCTGCAGCCAGGTAACCCTGGCTGGGCCCTGTAGGTTCAATGCGGGGCTGCCTCGCCCTGTCACAGTCCCCTTTTAATTAAAGTCTGAAAGAAACACATCTGGGACTTCAGACTACTTCCTAAAAAATAGGGAACACCAGACTTGATATGCTTGACAATTCCAAGGGGAGAAAACAAGCAGGACAAAAGTGGAAAAAGTAAAATAAAAAAAACTCTGAAGGTTGCCTTTTCTTATTATACTGTAAAGCAGAAATAAACAAAAAGACACAAAGTCAGTTCTTTGGTTTCATTTTCACTTTGTTCTCCTTGCCCTGATCAGGCTTGGAAAGATGATAATTTTATTGGTAAATGATGATAAACATTTATTCCCCTGTATGCATGCATGCTCACAAACTGATGAAAACATATTTCCACGATTGATAATTGAAGTTTACGGTAGAGATGACAGTGGTTAGCCAGCTAACCATTTAACTGATAAGAGATTCCACTGATTGCTGGGATATGTACTCTTATTTTTTCTCTGGATACATTTACATAGCAATTAAACAGCCCTGGTTGGCCTCTGTTAGCTAACTCAGCTGTTAAGACTGTAAAATTGCAGTGTAGATATTTGGGTTCTGGCTACAGATGTAGGACGCCCAAGGGGACAAAGTCCCTCCAATCCGAGCACAAATGTCTACAACACAATTTTACAGCATCAGTCCTGTGAACCTGAGTTGGTGGTTGGGCCAGCTGAGGGTGTTCAGTTGCTGTGTAGACACCCTTCATGGTTGACAGAGCGTGCAGCATGTTTTGTTGCCTGTGGAAACATTAACTAATCCCGTTTTTTACCTGGAATTTTATCTGTTCATCGGGGAACTTGATGCTTAGTGTGACTATTCTTTCACTACAACCCTGGACTCACGCCATTTATTTATTCAACCAATGTATTATATAGCTTTCCAGTAAACAGGAGAATAATTCCATTGTGAAGAGGACAAGAAACATCCTTGTATGAATTGTGTTTTGCACCATTGCATCCAAAGTCTGGCTTTTCTTTGCAAGTTGGCTTTGCAGAGTACTGTGCTGTTTGCCTATATGTTGGAGATAATGACAAACTCAGAACTTTTCTTTAGTGAGAATCTTTCTAAAGTAAGATTAGGTCAGAATTATTTTTTCATTTTAAAATCTGATTAAGCTAATATCATACTACAGTACATAAATGCTGAAAGCCCTAAATTTGTGACGAATCCTGTTTATCTAATGCTTGTTCATGTGTAGTAATCTCTTAGTATTAGAATGGTTTAATGGGGATATTTGAAAGAGATATCCATCCAAAAATGTTCTTGTTTTCCTTTCCACATAGCAAATGCTTACATACTTTTGGTTGCTCTTACTTCAGCTTGAACTTGCAGAGGGATATCCTGCCATGTCCCCTTGTACTATGCCCTGATGCAGTTGCTGTTACCTCCTTTTCATCTGTTCGCTTCTCTAATTCTGGTTTTCCTTGCTAACAAGGAGCCATTGCACGCAACAGCACATTTATTTATCAGTATGTATCTCTTCATCCAGGCTGACTCAACCCCATCTTTTTCCTACCTGTTCCCCTTCAAACTGTTTTCTGTGGACAGGTGAGGAGGGGAGGAGAATTAGGAAATACTTCTTGATAGACTAATAATGTTGTCTGCCTTATAAAAACCAGCAGCAAGTTTCTAACTGTTGGTTATATATATTGCTCCTAGTATAATTTGTACCTCTAAAATCCGGGACTCTCTGGTCTGGCAACATCTGTGGTCCAGCAGGACCATGGATATTGTTGGTACGGAGAACTCTGGCTGTCCAGGTTCAGAAACGCAGCCCAGTCTGGGCTGGTAGTGGTGAGCACATCCCCAATGGGGCTGGTGCGGTGGGGAACATAGCCTTAACCAGGGCTGACGACAAAGAGTGCAGCCCAAACTGGGGCTGGAGGCAGCAGGGTCAGTGGACAGGAACACAGCTCTGGCTGGGGCTGGCATGATAGGGGTAGGGGCACAACCAGGGCTGGAGTCAGCGGTGCCGGCAACTGGGCGGACAACCCAGACTGGCGCTTTGGGGGGCATAGCTAGGGTTGCCAGGTGTCCAGTTTTGAACCGGACAGTCCAATATTTGAGCTTTCTGTTCTTGAAACAAATTGAGAAAATATAAATGTCCGAATAGTGATAGAGATGTAACCGTGTTAGTCTGGGGTAGCTGAAGCAAAATAAATGTCCGGTATTTTCTAAATAAGATGTAATGTAGATTGTGATGTAATGTCAAGTGTGTCCGGTATTTTTGTTGAAACCATCTGGCAACCCTAGGCATAGCCCCATCTGGGGCTAGAGGAATTGGGGCCGGCCCCTTTTTATGGTTGGCACAGTGGGGAATGCAGCTCCGGTCAGGGCTTGCACGGTGAAGTGCTGGAGGCTACGGCAGGGAGCAGAGCCTATAGCTGGGTGGGGAGCCCTAACCTCCCCTTGTCCACAAACTATTGTTGAGGTCCTAAGAGTGCTAGAGTAGGAAAGTTTGACTTGTAGTATGTAGTTTGGAAGGAAGTCAGATAGTTAAGTTCGAGTTTTTTTCTTGTTATGTCAGGGAACCGGCTTTAGACTCCGCTACCTATGTATTGGAGAATGAATATTTCCTCTCTGTGCTGTTTCTGACCTTTGTGGTGTAATACTTTATCTCAGCTTCCAGTTTTCTTATTTGTTTATTTTCCATGTACAAAGTCATGCTGAACTGTAGCTTTCATCAAATTAATTTAGAAAGTTGAATACAATAATTGGATTTGAGAGTGCTGGGCTAGATAATGTAAATTGATCAATAAAAATACATATAAGTGATTGTAAGAGTTGGAACACATTAAAAGTGAAATGTAAACTGCCACATGAAACTATGGTAAACGTCAGAAGCCATTTAAAATTCCAGATTGTGTTAAATCATCTGAAAAAAATCCTAGGAAGAATGTATTTCTTTAACAGGCAATGAAAATGTTTGTTTTTAAAAGCCCAGTAGGCTGACTCATTCTTTCTAACATTTATCAAAGTTAAACCAGCTAAGCAGTACCACACCCTGCATACCAGAAAAGCGGCTTTCTACAGACACATCCATCTCCACTCCTCTAAGCTCTGCAAATTGTAGTGAAATGGATCAACTCTGTCAGCTGAGCAGTTATATACTTTAATCTGTCTATAACGGGAAATAGTTTCACCCGCCCACATGTCACAGATGGACTGGATTTCCCAGTATGCTTTTTTTCTCCTCCTCTCTTCTTAAGTGCTGCTGACGTCATTGTACACAGTTCACCGAGAAAATACAGCTGAAGAAGCAGCAATCTTTGAGCCAGGCATGTGTTTGGTGAGAATGTGCTTTATATAAATGCTTTATCTGTACATGTGGCATTAAGCTAGTGTGTGCTCTTTGTAGCTGCTTTCAGGGAAGATTTGCTATGATTTCTTTTGAGTTAAAAAGTGAAGTATAGAGAAAACAGTTTGAAAACTAGTAACTGCGAACATTCAGTAGAGAGGAAGTGTAACATGAACTTTGTCATTTGGAGGAGAGGGAGCTTAGTATGTAAAAAGCGTGCTGAAACACTGAATTGAAATTCTGAAGTTTGATCTTTTAGACATGTTTCCTTTCTGAACGGACAAACTATATTAATATATACTTAAAATAAGAAAAAAGTGCAATTCCCAGATCGTTAGCAGCAAAGCCACGGAGAGAAAAATTCTGTCATGTGAATTAGATGGCAAAATGTCAGTGAATTAGCAGATCTTATATTCTGAACGATCATGTTTTAATCATAAGACAAATCTGAAGCATAGTAGAAGGCCTGAGATTGCTCGGTGAAGAATAAAATACAACCGCATCTTAAAATGTCAAGAGTACATGATTTTTTGGAAAAAAGGCACACAGTATTAGAACTGCAATAAGTCCACTTTGTTACTCTTCATTGGTCAAATAAGGGCTAACTAGAATGTTAAGTCCTTTCTTCTCATTAGCTGAAGAGTAAGTATCTCCAAAAGGGGAGTGACTTTTTACATGTACTTTCAGTTTTATGTAATTTTTTAGTTTGTTACTCAGCTTCCTTAGTGAATATTTGATGGCAGATCAGGCTGAATGAAGATGATGGTGAAAATAACTGGAATTGTGGTTGTTCTTTTAAAAAGTAATTTGGTAGGGATCTTTCTATCAGGTATTCTAGAACAGGGGATCTCTCACTTTTTTGTAGCCCTGATGTCATATTAAGGATCTTGTGAACAGCCCTTCCTTCTCACAGGTATGTATACGGACCTCCTCTTGTCCATTTAATCGTGTATGAAACCAGCATGGCAATTGCTTTAATTGGAAAAATAATAACAGGAAAGTACTAATGTATTTTAGCCTCTTTTAATGTGATTTTATCAGTTGGAAGTAAGGAGAGCCAGATCCGCATGAATAGGCAGGTCTCCATAGGCCAGGGATGAATAGACTTTTTGGCCTGAGGGTGACATTGGGTACAGAAATTCTATGGAGAGCTGGGTAGGGAAGGCTGTGGGAGGCTGTGCCTCCCCAAACAGCCAGGCGTGGCCCAGGCCCCATCATCTATCCAACTCCCCCTGCTTCTTGCCCCCCATTATACCTGCCCCCATTACTTCCCACCCCCTGACCATGTCCCCCAGGCACTGGGGAAGCTGAGGCTTCCAGGAAGGTGTGTGTGGGGAAAGATGGAGAGGGGCTGGAGGCTAGCCACTTATGCTTGCAATGCTGCCCAGGAGTTGGGCTGCCTCCCAGCAAGGCTGTCCTGATCCTGCTCCACAGCGGGAGCTCGGGATCAGACTGAAGGGTCTGAAAGGACGGATATGGCCCACAAGCTGTAGTTTGCCTTCCTATGCCATAGATCTCTAGTGGTATGTGGACCTGAGTTTGTTAACCAGTGTGCTAGCATTTAACTGGATGATACAGGTATTATAGAAAATCTAGTGACTAATTAGGCTATTTTTTCATTTACTGGAGCCACGGAAAACATGTTGCTGATCTGAACAAATTTTAAGGAGAGTATAACTCTAGTTCTAGATTAAAAAAAAACTATTTTGGAAAATGTTTTTGAGGAATATGTGATACCATTTGTCCATTTTTGTCAAATGCATGTTTCTCCTTCTCTCCCATACTAATCCCCTTAGTGAAATATGAATTAAAACATATATATGAGATTTCTTATAGGTTTATATATCTTGAGGAAATTTAAATATAACTTAAAGTACTGTGTGGAAGTGCATGTATTTTGGGTGAAGAGTTTTGTAATGGTTGCTCTTTTACCAAGCAGAGGGCAGGTTATATTTAAAGATATACAAATATAACTACTGTAGAAGAATTTACATAAAGTGAAAACACATTAATGTATTTCTTATAGGTGTTATGCTGTAGTTCCTGATTTGTGAAAAGTATGGAACAAAGTTGAATTAAAAAATTGGTTGAGTGCTGTGCTCTTTCTTCAGGAGAGCAGTATATATTGCAGCATGACCTTTCTCTGGTTGGTGGCAGAGAGAGCAAGTAAACTGTCACCTTCATTTTCAGCCCATCTTCTGGATCTCATTAAAGTGAAGTTTCTGATTCTGCCCCTGGGAAGGAGGTGTGTTGTGTGATTAGGGCATTACAGTAATAGGTGTCCGTAAGCAGAGCTTTAAAATAGAGACATAAGTCTAATAATTAGGACTCAGAGACAAGTGATGGTGAAGTGAAGGACCTAGGATCGTGGTCAAGCAGCAACATTCTAGTGAGGAGGCAGCTGCCTCTCACACTTCCCTCTATCCCCCTGATATGCTGGGAGGACGTAGGGAATTCCTTTCTGGTTGCTATTCTGGAATCTGGGTCTGAGGCTTGATCTGCCCATGAAAGTATACCATCTATACGTTTTGTTAGTCTTTAAAGTGCTGCCAGACTATTTGTTTTTTTTAAATTTATTTAATATTATGGTTAGGCTTGGTAGCTGATACATTCATAGTTCCATCTTCTCAAGCTTCATTATACCTCACTCTCCCCTTTCATCATTACTCCTATCACTGAATCTGACATTTTTTCTGTCCTCAGAAGTGGGAAGGAAAGAGACCTTCAGCCACCTATTTCTCCTCACCATCTGTTTTGGGGTTCTCCTCCCCTGTGAATAACTCTAGTGCTTGCCTCTGTTGCTTATTCAGCTTTCCCAAGCTTCAGTGAGAAAGTGACAAAGTTGTGAATAACAACAGTAACACTGTGACTACAGTCTTGTTAATGTCTCTACTTGCTACTGCCACTGGCAATTTAACAACAGCCAGGAAGTCTTTTGCAGAGCAGCATTTTTATTCTAAAGTTTTCAGCATGCCACATATGCATTTATAACAAACCACATACACAAAACATATAAATGCACTTCTTGTATACAGAGTTTGTGTAAAAACCTCTTCCTGTAATGGAAATCAATAGTTTCAGTTACTATCATCTTTGAAGTTACTGGGTGGCGTTACTAAATTGGCATGTTGTGTGCTTTTAATTTCTGTCCCTTCTGTTGATGATTTAGCCTTTTGATGTTTTCTGCGCTGATAAACTCATGACACTGGATTGGTTAATTTGAGGGTCAGTAGTAAATGAACCTGTTTCACATTTGTCACTGTTGCACCTGTAACTGAAGACATGCAGTGACACTAATTCAGGTGTTCATAAAGACAATTGTTCCTTAATAATTCTTAAGGAACAAATGCTTGAGGTGATAGTTATTCTTGTACTGCAATGTCTGGGCTTGGCACTGCTGTACTGGTGTTAGTTTTAGGTGCTATCTGTACTCTGTCTTGTCTCGGGTTATTCTATACAGGTCAGTAGACAGTGTTCTTTATATGATATTAATTATACATACCCAACAGAACACAACACATACTGCTTTTACATGGAGCTTTCATAACAGGAATAGAAATGTTTTGTAATCAAACCTTAATCTCTTCTGAGATAGACGATCTCCACTTTGAAGAATAAATCTTCCCAATTGTTATTGGCAAGTGGATTGTTCCAAGCCATGCTAATTAGACTGCCCAGTGGTCAAAATTTTGTATCACTGTCTATCAGATAGATTAGGAGGATTATCAAACCGTTTCTTTTAGAATTTGAGTTCCCATATTGAAATAACAGGAGTTCCATGAAATTAGGAAGGCCACAACAGAAATCAAGAGATTTGCCATATAATTTGGAACAGAAAAATGAATTTTTAGCAAGGGTTATTCATAGCTAGGGCAAACTTTACTCACAGATGGCCGATGTACATCACCATAGAAGCACAGCAGTAAGAGATGTGGATAAGATCCTTGCTTCTTGGCCATAATTGTTTCCTAAATTTTCAAGAGGAAAACATCAAGGTAGGTTTGCAGTCCAAGGATACATGTGTCTACACTTACAGTCCTGCAGGTGCCCCAGTGCAGCTGTGCCACTGTGGTGCTTAGTGAAAATGCTACCTATGTCAATGGAACAGCTTCTCTTGTCAGCACAGGTACTCCATTTCCCTGAGAGGCAATAGCTGTGTCAAAAACAGACGCCCTACAATCAACATAGTGCAGTCTACACAGGAAGTTAAGTCAATATAATTATATTGCTCAAGAGTTATGGATTTTCTACACATGGGTGGTATCATCTCATGGGCTCTTTCACATCTAAATCACTGGTCTCTGGCCTTTTTAAGCACAATACCACTTTCTGAATTTAAGTCAATCCAGGATCTACCACATACCCAAATAACCTTGCCCCACTTCCTTCCCCTCCCCATTTTCTGTAGAGAAGGGGCTACATTGTTGGGATCTGAATAGTTTACGGGTAAGCCTCACCCTTAATAGCCCCCCTGCCCAGCCTTTAATTGGTTAACAGGCTAAACAGGATTTTACATCTCTAGTGAAGGGGGAGAAGGACACCTGACATCAGTGCCCCCCAGTTTTGCTTCCCTCACCCTGCACAGCACGACAGACGGCAGGAACAGCACAGCAGGAGGAGGAGAGGCTGCTGAAGTGCTGACACTGATTGTCTCCCAGCCAAACCAGAGACTCCAGGTTCTAGGGATGTGAATGAGTAACCTGTTAACTGGTTACTCGGTAGCATCACCCTTAGTTGTGTAGTGCTGGAAGCAGCAGTGGTAGGAGACAGGGCTGCCCTTGTGGGGTTGGAAGTAGCTGGGCTGGAGCAGCAGTCTCTCCTCCCCCATCTGCTCCTGTTTAATCAGCAGACTAAAATTAATGTTTAACCGGTTAACTAATTAAATGGGATTTTACATCCCTACCAAGATCTACCAGTAGATCCCGATTTACACCACTGATCTAAATCCATTAGAACTTTTCAAAATCTGTCCCACACAGCACAATTCCTAGCTTTAAATTATTGGTTGGGGATTTGTCTGAATAATCAATCACCAGCTTGTTGCAGAATACTCTAATGGTCAGCCCTAAACAGCACAGTCTAAGGCTTCTCTTTATAATATTTTCAAGTGACATGCATAAATATATCTTTTAAATAGCTTTCTAAAAGCATAGCAGTATTTAAAATCAGCAGTTTGAAAAGACAGATTTATTTTTTCACCATGCAAATAGTTGCCTCAGCTTTTTTTTGGATAGTCTCCCAGCAATATTGAGCCAGTGGTGTGAGATTTGCTCATATTGTACATGATGGTCAGATAAACTGCCAGCTGAGAGGAGTTAAGAGTAAATGGCTGCTGTAGATATTATAAAGACATGGTGGGATGTGGGTCAATTTTAATTCTTAAACTTGCTGATGTGATTTAAATTGGATGCAAAATCCTGGTTAGAAAGATAATCGGTTAAATATTTTGTTTAACTGGTTAACTGTGCTGGATTAAAGTTTTCTGCTACCTGCGGTGCAGCAAGTATGGGATGCAGGTAGGAAGCTACTCCAGCCATTCTGTGGGTTGCTCCCAGCGCCACATTTAGAAGCGGGTATTTCACGAATCGTGCAGTCAGTAGAATTTTATTGACTACATGATTATTCGGTAAGGGAATGTGCTCAGTCCCAGCTTGCACCAGGTCTGGGGCATACCCATGTTGTTAGGGTTGCCATATGGTTTAACCAAAAATATTGACACCCCCCCCCAAAAAAAAACCACTGTTGAGGAAAACGGGGGGGGGGGGGGGGGGGACAAAGTTGTTGAGCCAGAAAAAAAAAGGACCCCCACAGTTATTAAACAAAAAACAGTATGGCCCCTTTAAGGCCTTTGGGGTTTTTTTTGGCTGGTGGCCATCTTATTTTCTTACTCTGTGCAGGTTAGTGGGGAGGCTGAGGGGGGTGGGGCGGGTCTGGGAAGGCCCCCGGGGCTGGGCCCAGTTGCTGAGTGTTTGTAGGGTTGCCAGGTGTATGGTATTTTTGCCTCCTGGCAGGGGAAAAAAAATCAGAAAATACCGAACATTTTAGCTGTCCACTATTTTCTGATTTTTATTTTTTTTTGTACTGGACAGGAGGCGAAAATACCAGACTGTCCAGGTCAGTACTGGACACCTGGTAACCCTACTTGTTGTGGCTCTGCAATTCAAATGTAGTAAGAGCTGGGCTGCCAGCCCGCCTGGCTCTTACTACATTTAAACAGAGCCACAGTGGGAGTAAGTCCTGGACCCAGTGCAAGCTGGGACTGAGCTGGGCTTGCTCAGTCCCGGCTTGGGCCGAGTCCAGCAGCTTCTGTCCATGGGGGTCCCAGCGTCTGCGGCCGGAGCAACCTCTCCCTGTGGCAAGCCTAGGCCTGCTGTGGGCAGAAGCCGCTACATGGCAGCTTCCACTCCCTGATGGAGGCAGCAACATGGGGCAGCATGCGGCACCCCAGAGACAATGCTGGGATAACCAGCTTTTTAGCCAGCTACCCCCCAGCACCAGCTCCTGCTTCCCCTTCCCGCCCCTGAGGCAGTAAGGGGAGGAGGGAATGCAAGTAGTTGACTTGACCAACCGATAAGCCTAGGCTTATTGGTTAGTCAGTTACTCGACTACTCAGTTACATCTCTAGTCTGCTCTGGCCAGGCCAGGCTGAGCCCCGTGCCAGTTACCTCGGTAAGCATTCTTGTACAGTGCATGCTTAACATCGAACATTTAAATATCTTATGATAGGAATGGGCATTCATTCTCATTCTGTGGCATGCTCTGCCAATTCACCTTTCACAATTTTCCTACTCTCTATTTACAGTCTCTCATTTGCAGTACTGCTATCAAGGCCACCTAAGAAGTACTGGAGACACAGCTTTGTTTGATTTACCACGTTTTATAGTGAATAAAAGGAAAAAACCCTAGGTCTTAGCCAAAATACACATATTTTGCAAACCAACTTGGAACATGTTCACCACTAGAAAGAGAGATCCTTACAAAAAAAAGACACCCTTGACTGGCTTAATACTATAACAGATTAACTAACTGATCAAGATATTTCCATGAAATGCCACCTTCACACTGGTTCACTCATCGCCCATCAGCACTATGGGCTTGTCAGAGCACAACAGGATTACGCTGTTTTCCAGTCCTAGGTGCGGGGGAGTGGCAGAGCCTCTGAGAGGATTTTTGACTAGCACAATTTACAGCAGCTTTGAAACTGCTCTAACTCAGAATATACCTTTCAGCATCTAATAGGCAGTGCAGTAGAACCCCCTTTTTACTGATGGTCAGTTGTATGAATCATTGTTCCTCATGGGGAAAAGAAATAATATCATGTTCATTATGCTGAAGAACAAGTCAACTATCCTTCTTCACAGTCCAGTGTCCTTTTGTGCATTGGAAATTGCTCTCCAGTCATTTAAAGGACAAGAAAAATAGTGATGTGATGCACCGTGCCACAGCTCTTGAGATGTCCAGTTTTATTAAGTCCTCTGTTAGTTCCTAAAACTGGGGTTCTCACCATCTGTGTGCTGATTTGACTAAAGGACAAAAAGGGGGGTTAAGGTATATCTACACTGCCACCCTAGTTCAAACTAGGGTGGCTAATGTAGGCATTCAAAGTTGCAAATGAAGCCCGGGATTTAAATATCCCGGGCTTCATTTGCATCTTGCCAGGCGCCGCCATTTTTAAATCCCCCTTAGTGCGGACTCTGTGCCCGCGGCTACACGTGGCATGGAGTCTGTAGTTCAAATTAGGCTCTCTAATTCGAACTACCGGTACTCCTTGTGGAACGAGTGTACCGGTAGTTCGAAATAGAGAGCCTAATTTGAACTACCTACTCCGTGCCGCGTGTAGCCGCGGGCACGGAGTCCGCACTAAGGGGGATTTAAAAATGGCGATGCCCGGCAAGATGCAAATGAAGCCCGGGATATTTAAATCCCGGGCTTCATTTGCAACTTCGAATGCCTACATTAGCCATCCTAGTTCGAACTAGGGTGGCAGTGTAGACATACCCTTAGTTATTTTTACTGATTTTTTTTTTTTGTAAACTACGTTTATCATGCTTTCAATTTAATGAGTTCTCATAATGATTTTTTATCTCCTAGCATCGTGAACTTCTGCAGATTTTCTCAGAAGGAAGTCTTCGCATTAAACATTGTCACTTACTGCAAAATAAATGATGTTTGAAATCCTGCATTTAATTTGCAAATAAAGTTTTCATCATTCACTAGTGCATTGTGTTCTAGTGGAGAGAACAGGTGAACAGAAGGCAGGTTTCCTGGGTTACATGGCCCCTGTCTTGTGTGACCTTGAACAAATCATTACCCACCAGAAATCTGAATTAATATCTGTGCTTTTAAATTACTCATTTGTAGTAGAAAAGCAAAATAGTAGTTATAATAATAAGGTTATGTTTACACAGCAGCGTTATTTTGGAATGACTGACGTTATTCTGAAATAACATAGTCTGTATCCACACAGCAAGCAGTTATTTCAACATAATGTCAAGCTGGAGGACTTATTACTCTGACTCCTGTAACCCACATTGTATGAGGAGTAAGGGAAGTCAGAGGAAGAGTGCTCTTTCTCGGACTTCCTGCTGGTTAGCCAGCGCCAAAATCCAAAATAAGCTACTTTGATTTAAGCTGGCCTGGGGAGCCAGAATACCTCAGGCCGGCCCTGCGTGGGTGTCACTGCTGCTCAGCACATATCAAAAGAATACCTAGTCTTAAAATTGTATATTCTGTTGCCACCCTGATGGGAGCCTCCCTTTTGTCAGGTACTGAACAAATCGATAGAAAGAAAGTACTTGCTTCATAGAGTCTACCGTCTTAAAAAAAAGTTTTACAATAAATATGAGTACTAAGAAAACATTTCAAGTGTCCAAGTGACTTTGGCTCCTTAATCCCATTTTGTCAAAAAATAATTTAGGCAGTGATACATAAGCTTCACATCTGAAATTTACAGATCAATTCCAAAATTAATATGAAATTGGTTGCTAAAATTGATCAGTAAAATATCTTAACAGAGGACAGTACCTTAATCAGGAAAACATTGCAAATGCAGCTTTAGAGAAGTACCCTACTTTTTTATGTGTCTGAGAGTTTCATACATTTCTGTAGTGCTGAGTAAGGGTAGGTTCATAGTAGTTTGTTTTATTTCATCCCCATAAATGGTCCCCAAGGCAAAAATCTCATGAAAAACACTAAAAAGTGCATGCATGCACGCATAGATAGACAGACGCACACGCACACACACGCACACGCTTAATAATTATTGAAATTCCTGGATAGTTTTAAACTTGCCATTATGGAGAGCTAGGAGTAATAGAAATGCTGTTCTAGGCTATTAACTTTGTGAGTGCAGAAGATATATATTCTGGGACTGGTTTTCAAATCTAGTTTCCTTAATTGTCCATGCAAAATGCCCTGGGAGCAAGAATAATAATAAAGTTTACAAAACCTTGTGCAATGGCTTTTGGTACTCTAACTCATCAGTGAAATTTTATTCTATATATATTGTATATGGTGAATGTCAGTTTGGTTTTCAACAATTTACTTAAAATTCATCTGGACTGTGGTTTTGTCTTGTTGAGATTAGCATTAAAGATCTGTTTTTTTTTTTGTAATTGTACGTGGTTACTGTACTTAACTCTACAATGCACTCTTTTCTTCAATCACAGTATTTATTTTGTCTATGAAATTTAAAAAAAAGACAGTGACTATTGTGATACTTATATGAATTTGCGGTTTTGCAGTTATGACTCCCATGCAGATACTCTGTTCAAACAGAAGCACTTTAAGAATCTTATACTGATGTAGTAGGCTGTTCTCATAAATTATGGTCAAAGATAGGAAAGATCGTGTAAAGGAAAATGTATTTTCATAACTAATGGATGTGTTGCTATAAAAACGATTTTGGTGAATAAAAGTAATTATTGAACATAACTTCAGTTACAAAATCTTTCAAAAAAGAGGTTTTGGGTGTGTTTATATCAGAATGCATCTGTAGCTCTGTTTCTCATACAAATACATTTCTCAATAAATTCAACTGAGAAAATCAGCACTCAAACCTCCAGTTTGCATAAAAACTTTTTATCTCTAGAAAAAGGATCTTTTTTACCTGAAAGAATGAGTGTGTTGTAATAGATTCTATAAACCAGTAAGAAATCCTCATACTTACTGTCCTTGCATCAGGAAGCAAAACTTTAAAAATTAATTGATTTGGTAAAAAAATCAACACTTGTTTGTCCATTCACCTTTAACTAGTAGTGCTAATAGTATAGTAAATTACGCCAATATAAATCTTTATATCAATAAGGATCTGGTTTCCCTTTGTTTGACTATAGAATTTTGAAACTGGACCATCCGAGGGAGTTAAATTAGACTACAAAATAAAGGCCAATGAATAGGCTAGGGAATGCACCATGATAGCTTTAGCTACTGTCA
This sequence comes from Pelodiscus sinensis, assembly GCF_049634645.1. Lineage (NCBI taxonomy): Eukaryota > Metazoa > Chordata > Testudines > Trionychidae > Pelodiscus > Pelodiscus sinensis. Next base: position 38,305,665 of record NC_134718.1, on the reverse strand, counting down.
TGTTGTCAGCTATATAAATTAAAGCTGTAGAATCCTATGTCATATCTGCTAGTTTCTGTGTTGCTAAACTAAGTAACTTACCATTCTGGGCTTCCTGAATAATTAATATAAGGATTTGGCTGCTCAGGAGTGCACATTTGGACTATAACTAGGAGACCTCTGGCAGACAAGAGAATACGTAACTTTACAGAAAATGATGGCCAGCAAGGAGCTGAGTTTTCTTTTCTTTAAAAGGCAAGATGGATATAGGTAGTTTGTTTCTTTATCAGGGTGATTGACAAGAATTACCTGGGAGGAATGGAGAAGGGCAGGATGCCTTTATATACAGGACTTTCTTCCTCAGTGGAGAAAGGAGGCCAGCTCTAAATGAGCCCATGACCTTCCAACAGTCATATGATAGCAATTAGTTTAAGATTAAGAAGCTGCATTAGTATAGGCAATACTGAGTTTCTTCATTGTTAAATCTGTAAGGTACTAATAAATCAGTCATTTTTGTGAGCTTTCCAGAATAGATTTTTTGTTAAATATATTAGGTCTCCCTAGTATTGCAGTGTGAATGTATAAGAAGGTTTGTTTTAAACTCTGGTGTTCTAAAACAGTAATTTTTAAACAGCCTTTTAATGTATGTATTTGCCTCAATAATTATGCTAAATGGCCAGTTAGGAAATAGACAATCTTATTTGTAAGCAGCAAGTCCAGGAAACAATCTGGGACCTGAAAGTCAAGATGTCTTTCCCTCTCACTCATACTACTGGTAATAAAAGCTATGTATGCCAAGCTCTTGCATACATACAATCCCATTGTCTTCATATATATGTCCTCAAATGAGAGCTGTGCAACTGTATTCCTTTCAACAGGTCTCCTCAGGCGCAAATGACTAAAACCAAACAGTTCTGTTGATGACATGAGAAAGATCATAATTCACTCAAGATATGTCTGCACTACAGAGTTTTTTTTGGAAAAGTGGTGTTTTTTTCTGAAAAAACTTCAATTACGTCCACACTGCAATCACGTTCTTTCAAAAAAAATCGAAAGAACTGAGGGGTTTTTCCGACATTGTTAAACCTCTTTTTATGAGGTAGAAGCTTTTTTCCGAAAGAGTTCTTACATGTGAGAGAGCATCCATTCAGTGTGGACACTGTTGAAAAAGCAGATTGCTTTTTCGATGTGCTTTCGCAGTGTGGACGCTTTCTTTTGGAAGAATTTTTTTGGGAAAATCTCTTCCGGAAAAGCTTCTTCCAAAAGAAGCCTGCAATCTGGACATAGCCTCACTGATTTACGTTAACAGGAGTAACATTTATGCTACTGAAGTAAGTAGAAGTGACCCCCAAATGCACACAGATGGAAGATCTGTTCTATAAAGTACCATATGAAGTCACTTCACAGAACAGTACAGGACTTAGAGCTTTTGAGACAGCTTTCAGTGGTACACATATGTCAGATTGTTGGAAAGTTGGAGAAAAGGCACGAGTATCAAATTGCTCTGGTTATTTATTTGTCTGTCCTGAGATATTGGAGGAGGATTATTCTATGTCTTTGTTTTGGGGGAGAGGTGGCGTTCGTGTAATCTACTGGTTAATATTTACATTAATATCTAGGCTTACCTAGTTGAAACTTGATTTATTAGGAATAGAAAATGCAGAGTACAACCCTTATTCAGGGTCCAAAGCAGGGACATGAGGGAAAAGAGATGGCAGTTAAACCATTTCTCAATTCTTACTGGTGCTCACATATTCACTTTACAGTGCACATGAATTGGAGTTACCATAATATGTCTACACTGTAGTCCGAGTTGTGATTGCAGCACATACTGGCATAACTTAACTAGCTTTGAGCTCATACCATAATAGAGGTGAGGCTGTGGCAATATAGACTATTGCAGGTGTATATACTCAAGTGGCTAACCTAGATCAAAGCTATCTTTCATATACATGATAAAGTAACTCCTCTGATTTCAGTGAAGTCATGCCCTCAGAAATTAAAGAGTGCATGGATAGAGAGATTGAATCAGTGCCCTCGAAGTGATCTTGAGGTAGATGTATGGGGCAGTGTGTGAAAGTTTCCCTTCTGCTTCCCATGTTGTACCTGTTTTTGTGGCTAGATATAGTTTTTGTCAGTGCCATATGCTTGATTGATTTCCTGAATGCTACATTACATGCCTGAGCTGTTCTTTCCCACAGCTGAAAATAAACTGATTAAAACTTAGAGCCATCTTCAAACATCCCACCCTCGAAGTAGTCTGAGGGTGAAACAGTATGTCTCTTACAATCTGAACTATGTTCTGATATTTTGTGGAATAGACCTAAGTTATTAAGATCTTAATATTCAATACCTTTTCAGTTTCATATGTGGTTACTGAGTTCCTTAATTGAATCTGTTGTTAAGTTTTAATATTATGGTGAAAGCTTTGTTATCTGGCACTCACGGGGAATGGGGTGTGTCGGATTATAAAGCTTATTGCTCTTCCCCTGCCTACTACCGGCAGATTCAGCTCCTGGCACCTTGAGGCAGGCTGAGGGTGAAGGAGATGCCTGCTGATGACATCAGCACTTTTTGAACTTTTTCTCACATAGACTAGATTTATACCATTTTCCACAATCTTATATTGGCAGGTAGGGAAAGAGCTTTAGGAAAAATCATTTGCCAGCCTCGAAGTGGCTTTTCTACAGCTTGGTCAGATCTTACTGGCTCCTTGTGCTGCCTTTTTTTTATATTTATTAAAGACAGTTGAAACTAGCAGGACTCCAGTTTTGTATAACTCAATTTCTTTACTATAAACTGAAAATACTGTGTATGCATAGAAGAGAAACAGAGACACTGAATACAGTATATTAAAAGCTTCTAAATAGTGGCCAAATTCTCAAGTTCATTGTAACAGAATTTCTATTAAAATGTCTTTATATTTGTCCCTATTTCTTTGTAAATAATAGACTTCCCTTATGTTGTGTCCCCAACTTAGCTACCTTCAACAAGGAGAGAAAAGCATGAATGGTAATTGGACAAAGTGGTTTCATGGGGACTTCTGGGATTATCAGGATGTCATTGTGGAACCGAGCCATGCTGTGATCTAGGTCAGAGCATTTTACTGACCTCTTTATGCCACAGCTATGCTATTTTTATATGGATATTTACCACATGAGAGATACTATGAGGCTCAGTGTTTAAACTAGGGATATAAAAATTCAACTAAAAAGGTAACCATGTAACCACTAAAATCCTAGCTTAAATAAGCTTTGTGCTGCAGAGCCCACAGCAAAGCTTCCCTGAAAGTGGGGCCATCAGTTCTCTGTGTGCTCTTTCTCCGGAGCAGCCCCTGCCTGAGGTAGGCCCTGCAGGGCTAGAGCAGCCCCCTGCCTGTGGCAGGCAGGGAGCTTCTCTAGCCCCTGCCAGTTAACCGGAACCAGTAAGCATTGCCGGTTAAGAGTGATGCTTACCAGTTAACCTTTCACATCCCTCATTTAAAGTGCATTGGGACCATCAAATGGTAGGTACAATGTATTTTATTCTTTCTTGTCCTCTTCGTCACCCACTTTCTTATCTGAGCATTTAACTGACACTTTTCTGAAGATCATTTCTCTTCCATTATGTGTATCATAAGATTATTTAGAAAGGTGCTATTGCTTCACTAGTACAAATTTTATTATTTCTGAGATAAAGATGAACTTGAGAAATTGATCATCTGCCCCCAAAGTCATTTAGACCAAAGCAATGATAAAGTCTTAAATGCCTAAACTTTCTGAACAAAAAGTAAACTCCCACATGTATCACCATGTGCTTTGTCTTAGCACACTCTAGACTGGAGATATAAAATCCTGTTTAATTAGTTAACTGATTAAACTTTGTTTAATCAGTTAAACAATTAAACAGGGGTAGGTGGGGACTGCTCCAGCCGGGCTGGAGTCTGATGAAGTGGGTCTTTGCCCACGAAAGTTTATGCTCCAATAAATCTGTTAGTTGATAAGGTGCCACAGGACTCCTCGTCGCACTGGCTGGGTAAGAAGTCACAAGAGCCGTTTTTTCTGTGCCACAACCAGTACCACTTCTTAAACAGATGAAAGGTTATGAAAACCAATCTCACCAAAACCGAACAGGTTCTTCTGATCCCAAAGGGCTGTCCTCTTTCCCAGGTCAATTTATACCTCAGATCTTACCTGAAAGAGCAAGTTCTGCTGATCCTTTAGAATCTAAAATCTATAGGTTTCTTAATAAAAGAAAGAACAAAAAGGTTGAGAATAAAATTGTTAAAGGAAACGGATTACTTACACCAATTCAAAAGTTCGTTAGGCAGGCTTGTAGCAGAGTTGGAATAATCTGATGTTTTATAAGGCTCTGGAATACATCCTTTCATAGGATAGGTCATCTGTCCTTCTGGGCACATTTCATAGCAAAGATACTCCTGAACTGATGAGCTGGAGTGAAGACAAAGGGTGGAATCTCCAGGTTCCTCTTTTTACATTTGCCTGTCTGGATGAGATTTCATTGTTCTCCTTGTGTGAAAGTCTGCCCAAGATGGAGTTTGTCACATGAGCAAGTTACCTGTCTATGCAGGACTCATTAGTAGTCATTGCGTACATGCTGGACTGCAAGTTCACAGCAAAATTCCTCAGATGTGGATTGACACCACTTATGTTCTATTGTCAGTCAAGTACTCCAATTCACTTGACTATCCACCCTTTCACAATACATGGTCGAAGCTTGTTATCTCCCAGAACCAGTATTAGGAATGCAAGTACATAGTCAATACTTTCTTATAACTTCAAATACAAAAATCATATATGCATAGTATAAACAGTATTGGCAAAGCAAAATCTTTTAATAGACACCTCACTTGTCCCACTTCGTACATAAGGATGTTATAGTGTAGTCAATTAACCAATAAGCAAAAGATTATTGGTTAATGCTATAAACTACATGCATTTCCCTTTCCCTCCTGTTCCCCCTCCGCCCAGTAAATTTTTTAGCAGGCTGGCCAGCAGCTCGGCTCTGTCCCAGCTTGCGCCGGGTCCAGGACCTACCCTTGCTGTGCCTCTGCATTTAAAGTGTATTAGGAGGCAGGCAGCCTGACTCAGTTCCAACTCTCTCCGGATGCAGAAGCTCAGACTCCACCTTAGAAAGGGGCTGCTCCCTCCCCGCACTGCTGTCTCCGATACAGGGGCAGCAGCATGGAGTGGCAGGGGTCTCTTCTGGAGTGGGACCAGAGCAAACTGGCTGCTGGCCTCATCCCTAGAGATTGTAGAATAGTTGGGTAACCAGTAAAAATTCATGATGTTAATCGACAGGGCTCGCCAAGCAACAGCGAGCCTCACTCGCCAGCTGCACGGTTTGGCACCCCGTGCATGCGTAGACAACGCTGCGCATGCACTGACCGTGCTGCGCAGTTGTGCTGGCTTGTAATCTACTCGCTATGAGCGAGTAGATTACAGTAATTGTTTAGCCCTGTTAATCAACTATTCAATTAACTTATATTTAACATTTTTAACATCCCTGAAACATACAACAGTGGGTGCAAGAAAGTTTTGCATGTTCTCATCAAAAATCCAATGATGTCACAAGCAATATTTGGATTTAGGCTTAGTGGCCAAATAAATATAGCCACTACCAGAGCAATCTACTGTCAGAGCTCAAAGTCTCAACTTGGTATTTTGTACCTTTTTTCCATGGTTTGAGAATGGATAAGTTTCTCAGACTACTTTATAGTTTCAAGTAAACTTATGTGCTAGAGAAATTAGCAAGCCACATTTCAACTACACATGAAATACCTCATTTAATAAAGTAATAATTAAGAAAAATGTGATTAGGGATGCAAGACTCTGAAGTTGAAAGGCTCCCCCAAAATGTGCATTTTTTTCTTTATTACATTCATTTACAGACATTCAGAGATCTCTCAAGACCGAATAATTCTCCTTCATTGTCTTTCTAAGGCATGCCTATTTGGTGGGGTAGCGCACCTTACAGCAGTGTGGAGACTAAAGCACCACAGTGCATTGTATGTTATCTGATCTGTTTAGAACTGGCTAGTGCACACTAAAATTCTCTGAGGAATGCTTCTGTCGATGTACCTGAGTCTAATTAGGCATTTACGTTGACTTAACAATGACAAGCAGGTCATACATTTTTTCACATCCGTGAGCAATGTGGCTAGGTCCAGCTACTTTTTAAGTGTAGACCAGGCCTGAAATAACATCTTCAAGTACAATGGTTGTGGTTTGTGGAACTTCAGTTTCTATGGTAAAACATCCTTGTTGCCTCCTTGTTCCAGAGCCTTTCTGACTATCTAAACTCAAGCATCTTCATGCACTTTACGTGGCTCTGCAATTTCTAATATAAATAATACATAATCAGACCTGAACTGGAGGAAGTAGCAAAGTGACTCAGAGAGATTAGGAAAAGTAGGCTTGAAGAGATTTTTGTCCCATTAAATCTTACATACAGGAAGAGAAAAAAAGCACACACATTGTAATAAGCAAGTTTAGTTTATCTTTGTATTATCCCAAGAGTATCAAATAATTAAACAATACAACTGCTGGAGAGGATGTGGATTCATAGTTAGGAGGGACTCAGGTGGGGTCCACTCTAGGAGATCAGGAACTAGTAGGATCAACATTCTTCTGGCAGTTCTTGAACAACAAATCAGAATTCCATAAAATGCAAACTTCTTAGTAAACACTACGTGCTGCTGTGTCCTGGCTGGGGTTTTAATGTGATCACACATTATTTCTTTGAGAAGTCCACTAAAGGTTTAACGTATTGAAGGAAATAGAATTTCAGCATGTTTATTTTATTGAGTCAAGTTAATATTGTATTGTTCCAAAATATGTCATGGCTTAGCTCCATTTCAATCATTATAGAGGAAACCATAGGGGAAATGATCCAGTAATTCAAGATTATTTAAACTAGAAGCATTCAGTATTGAATTAGATTTATTCTGGAGAAAGGTAATGTAGCTTTAAACTTTTGTTAATGTTTAATGTTCTGTAGCATTCTTCACAGAAGTATGAGAGCATCAGCACATTAGTGATCCAGTCAGTGTAGTTTTGTTTGATTATAAAGCTTACTGCAGCATTCATTTGAATGCAGTCTGATGAGCTGATTGATGAATTATACCATCATATATTTATAATGATACAGTTTATTTCAGATGACCAGTTGCAGTCATTCTCAAAAACGTTATTTGAAAAGAAGGAAAAAGGCTTTTTTGATTCATAGAGAAGTGCAGTAGTAGACAGTTAAGGCTGTCTAAAATATTCTGTTGCTTATTTTGCATGATAAGTTTGCACTGCTTTGATTCATTTTTGGTTTTAGCAGCCTTTCAGCATAAGGTTTTTTTAAGTGTCGGCCCTTTAACTTATAATGTTGTGATCTGTATGCCTGAGTTAAGAGGGGAAAGTCTGACATATAGGATTTAAGCTACTGATGAAGTCAAAAACAAAAAATAAGGCAGGTAAAATGATAAAATAAGGTTTTAAATCAGATTGCCAATCATCCAGGTTTTGCCTAGAGTCTCCTAGAATCAGCATCAATTTCATGATGAGGACTGAAAGTAAGCCAAGAGAATTTATGAAGATATTTTAAGAAAATGACATTGTCATTTGGGGAGGAGGGGGAGTGTCCTGGAATAGTTTCCGTCAGATTTAGCATTTTTATTTCAGAATTTCTTTTGTCTTTACATGAAATAACATAAAAATAATTAAAAATGAACAAAACCCACAAATTCCCAAATAGGGTGTCAACATATAGACACCTACACAATTAAACGATAAATCTGGGTTTATTGGTTAATCCTGTCAATTATACAGGCTTGCTGCAGACAGAGACTATTGTTCATGGGGGTCCAAGCTCCCTGTGGACAGGGGCTACTGCTATCCTGCACTGTTGTCTCACAGTTCCCCTCGCGGGCTGGCTCCCATCTGCGCTCCTATTTTTAGTGGTGAGCCCAAAAAAACAGGATCTATTGATTAATTATGTGTATATTTAATATTTTGCACTTTTATCTGGAATGCATATTTTGATAAGACTAGTAACCCATTTAGTAGTCAGGAAAATATAGAAGCTGCTCCTTTGTAACAGCAGTTGATTTTCATAGGATAAATCAAGGGGAAAACTACAATAAAAACTGTTGATCAATATTCCTAGCAGAAATGACATTTTTTATGGATGTTACAATGTTATAGAATAAGGGCAGAAGAGAGGTTATAAAAGGAAAGAAAAATAGTGAGATTTGTCAAGACTGGTAAACTTAGCAATAGGCTTACGAGTTCAACTGGTTGAGCGTTTGTCTGTTGCATTATGATCCTTCCACCATGCCTGCTTTGTTTTTTATGCCAAATGTATTGTATCCTAATTTACAAATTTCTTATACGTTCTTTTAAAAGTGTAGTTTACTTGATTTTTTTCTCAAACTACAAGCTCAGGCAACTCGCACAGCAGTTGGCATTTTGGATCAGTGAAGCCACAGATTCAGCTATCTAAATCAACCCATTTCGTCATTCGTAGCCCTGTTTCCACATGCCTGGGTCCCCAGGCTTCAAATGCTGCGACTCCTGTCATGAGGCCATGCCAGCCTCGGTTGGCAATACCTCTGGTATAAAGTGCCTCGGCCAAGCCCATATGACGCAGTAGTGTTTGCACTGCTCAAACCTGCCTGCTAGAGCATGGCAAGACTATGCCAATAGACTGAAGACTTACCTGTATGAAAAGTCACTTCAGCCTTCATGAGATGACTTGCCACACAGGAGCAAGGAAGCAGACAGAGGTTTGAACAAAAGTTTCCCTCCACCTCATCTGAGAAGGCAAAAACGAAAACCCTGGTTTCTCCGGTGAAATCGCCTGGCACCTCTGGCACGGCACCACCTAAACATTCGGTGCCGCACAAGAGAGCTCATTCTGAGACCAGGCAGGAGTCAGCAACACCGGCATGACTGCTTTCCTCCGTGCTAAGTAGGCGTCACAAGTTGGTGCCAAAGACAACACAAGAGACAGCACTGAATGCAGCTGTCATGATTATGAGGATTAGGCAGCAGCTTGGGGATTAAGGGGTTAACTACACCTAGCCAGGTGGAGTGACCAGTAGGAATGTAGGTGGGACATTCAAACTGGGACAAAGAAATTTGGGTTTTTTCCTCTCTCCTTTATGTCTCTCTGGGTGTGTTCTCTGCAGCTACAGAGAGGGACAAGCATGTCTCTCTCTGTCTCCAAGACACCATTCCTCATTTTCTGTAAGTAGGGTAAAGTTTAGGTAGTTTCGTTAGGCTTTATTGTTTTAAGGGTTGGGTATGGGATCTGATATCTGGCACTGTTTAAAAGATGTTTTGGCTTTTCTTTGTAACTAAGTTCTAGGCCCATGGAGTTTCTCCATGAGTATATTTTGTTACCTTCCTATCTAGTCATTATGCCTGCACAGGAATATTGTTGTAATAATACAAGTTCTTTCTTTTCTTTTTATTAACGTGGCATTGGTTACTTGTGTGTCCTGATTTTTATTTTAGGGGTGAGATTTCCTAAATGATCTTTCCCCTGATTTCTTTATCAACATTTGGGTGGTGGCAGCAGAAGTTTTATTCCCAAGATCTAGGTTTTTAAGATTTTTGGGGAAGTTTTATACCAAAGCCTGGTAGATAAGGCTTTGGGGTACACTTACTGGCCCCCACTTCTGCATTTATCATGCCAGAGTGGGGAAGGAGCCATGACAGCAGCACCTAAGAACCCCAACACTGACATGCCTCCACCTTGGATGTTGTCTTCTACTCCATCACTGGCACCATCGGCATCAGCTATGGTACAGCCCGGCTTGGCATCATCACATGACTGCACCAGGCTCCTTATGCCATTGTTAACCCAGGCTTCATTGGCATTGCCATCATCATCATCGGTGTGTTCCATACATTCACCCAGGTCACCGGCTCCATCGATCTCCCTAGGTGAGGCTGGCAGCGGCCAACACAGCTGCTTCTTGTCTCAACATTTCAGCCCCACTCAACGATAGCCACTGTGGTAGCCCCACTCGACCAGATCATCACAGATTCCCCTGCGCAGGCAGACCTTGGAGACAGTGCTGGGGGGAACTGGCTTTTAAGAGGCAGCAAGGAAGAATGGGAAGTGAGTAGTCGATACTCCGGTTGACTACTCGCTTACATCCCTACCAAAAACAGCGTTTTTCTTTTCCACGGTGAAGTTTCAAAGCTGTATTAAGTCAGTGTTCATCTGTAAACTTTTGAAAGAATGGCCATAATATTTTGTTGAGAGTTAGAAACATTTCAGAGTTATTGACAACCTTCATTCCCAAAGTGTCTACAGCACTTATTTTAAAAGGATGTTTAAAGTTGTTTAATTTTCACCCTTATGTTATAAAATAAATCTTCTCCAGTCATTTTTTCTACTCTTACGGCATCACCTAAAGTACTATTTGTGTTTAATCAGGATTTCTTTTGAGCTATTGATCAATCCCATAATAGGAACTCATGAATATGGGTATTTTAAAAATGAAATTGAAGATTGAAATGCCTCATCATTTTTGGTCATATACTGTAGTGTTTGCTTTTTAAAATAATTTAAGTATTTGTGCTGCATAGAGTGGACAGAAGACTATGAATATAATACTTTTTAACAATGTTGTACAAGTTCCAAAAAAGCGAGGGCATCGTTTCTCTTAGTATTTTAAAATATCAATATCATTTACATAGCAAGTTTTCACACTTGCAAGGGTCTTTCTGACAATGTTTAAAACCTTCCCTGTGGGTTTTTTTATTTTTCTAATAAATTCTTTAAGTTTGGAGCTTTTAAAAATCTTTTTTTCATCCTTTCATCTGTAGAATTAAAAATTATGCATGGCTTCATTCAGTGTTTGCTGCCTTTGAAAATTGAGGCCTCCTTCAGAAAATGAAACCAGACACACCTACTTTCTTTCTTACCTTTGCTGAGGCAAAATGAATAGTCACTCGGAGGTGATTGTGTAGCTAATCATGTTGTGATTCTGCTTTTTATTTTTACAGGTTTTTATGAACAATATAATAGTTCACAAAGTTGGTATTTTGAAATATCATAATTGGCATCTGAATTAGCACCCATTGAAAGTCTCACCCTGTTCTTTTCTCAGATCTATTGTTTCAGGCAGACATCACTGCACTAATCAAATATGGGCTGGTTTTCAAGGTTTTCTTTGCTACCATAACTGCTAAAGATTAATTAAAAAGAAAGAGAATGTGTGTGTGAGAGAGAGAGAGAGTGTTGAGACTGAAGTATAGTGGATTCCCAGTGACAGTAAATAGTCCTTTGTACCTTCCATACACTGGAACACTTTTTTAAAAAATGCATGAGGGTGAATTATATAAAAATGCCTCCATTCTGGATACTGTACACTAAGATACATGTTACTGATTTCAGTCATCTAAAAACAAAAACCAAAACTCCAAACAGGTTTCTGGACTCTTGGTGAACTTGGCTGCTCTGCTCATGCCTGTGTGAAGAATAGGGTTATCTGGCATGTCTCAATTTCTTTTCTCAACATTGATACGAGACTTCATTGCTGAAGTTTAGTTTAGAAATATCACTATATCTCGGGCCTGATCTACGGTAGAAACTTTGATCTGTTTGATCAGTCAAGGGTGTGAAAAATCCACATCTGAGAGCAGCATAGTTGAGCTTCTCTAAGTACTTGTGTAGACCGTAGCAGATCGGTGTAAGAATTCTTCCATCACCTAGCTACTGCCTCTTGGGGAGGTGGATTACGTACGCTGGTAGGAAAATCCCTCTCGTTGATATAGTCAGTTTCTACACTGTAGTGTTTTCAGTGTAGACAGGCCCTCAATTATACTTTATCACTGCTGCTGCTTCATTAAGCAAAAGTCAAAACTGCAAATACATGGCATATAAATCACCACGCACCACAGTGTTTTCTGTCATTGTACTATATTTCTGTGGCATGTTTTTAACATGCTTTTCTCTCCCTCCTTCCCCAGGAGTGATAGAGCTGTGGAAGGTTGTACAAGCATCTTCACCGGGCCAGGGTGCAGACAAAACTCACTGACTTTATCACCATATTTTCATTAACAACCTCACTAAATTGGATTCTGTTCCATCTAGTATTCATGAAGCTACAGGGTCTACCAATCACAGATTTTAGCACCTTCTCCTGTGTTAGAGTTTATTTGAGGCTGCATTGAACAGATAAGAGAGGGATAGTATAGCTTGACCGTTTACTCTCTTCCAGTTCCCTCAGGATTTACAGGGGTTTGAGTTGCTTTGATGTTTAAACCTTGTGCATTTACCAGTATACTCTTTAGAGAATGACGTATCTCCATTAGTTGATTAAATGGTTATTCAACTGTCTGTGCATCTGTATCCAGTACGTAAAGGACTTAAGCAGCTTTTCAATTTCTAATCCATCCCAAATAATTTATCTTTCAGTAAGGTTTTTTTGTGTTGAGAGCAACATGGGGATCTATAATGTTACATAATTCCAAAAGGGCTGTATGATGTAGAGTTTGGGACAAATACTAATTTGCAGTGGCAGAGTAAAATAAATTGGGGCTGTGTGGCACTGTACATGGTCAGTTGTGTTTTGATGGATTATAAATTATTACTTGGGCCAATTTATAGACAGGCACAAACTTAATTTATAGACAGGCTCCTTTGTTTTCAGTTTAACCTGATTTTTACTGAAAATTTGCTAGGTTTTACAAAGTTGGTTTTTTTTTCAGATTTTCATCCTATTTTAGTATTCTTCAACTATATTGTACTGATGCCTATTGATATAAGGTTACACACAATAAATAAACAGGCATGCATACAAACTGTGACATATCTGCACATCTGAACTTACTGATGGCTCTCACATCCACCATATACACATTTCAAGGTGTTCGAAGATAGTGTTTTAAAGATTTTATTGACTAAAATGGGAAGACAACACAAATCTGTATCAGAATATGTTTCAGAACACTAGGAAATATTTGAAAGTTTAAAAAAAGCAGAGGAGAAAAGGATGAAGTTGAGTGCATGCTCTGCAAACAGTCTGGCCCAGTTATTAAATGTAAATATTTATCGACTAATAGTTCTAAGTCTACAACAATAAATTTTTTAACCAAATGAAGTTGTATTTGTGGGTTAGAGAGATACTGTTTTCTTGGTAAGTTGTCTTAAGTTGTTTTTTTAGTTCTGCAGCAGATGACGTTGATGAACAGAATTCAAAGTATTAATCTACTGAATACTTTCTCCCCATTCTTTCCATCTACTAAAATAAATGTTGATATTTACCCAGAAATTTTGCACCAATTTTTTTTTCTGGTGATAATAAATACTGATAAATTCATGGAAAACTAAATAAAATAAAACTGAAAACTATTTATAGAATAGTTTTAGTTTTTCTCTACCCCCTAACCTCTTCTGATATAGCAAAATAATTTAGCGCTCAAGCATTACCTCAACATAGCAGAAAGATAAACAGCTTCATGCTGATGCAAAAAGACACCAGGGTGAATTAGTGAATTACAAAGGGTTAAAAATATAGTTGACAGTTGAATTATGTTGTAATAGCCACAGATCATTTAAAGGAATGAAGACATTTTTTGTGTAATCAAGAAGTTATTCCTATAGTTAAACTACTTCCTACCAAAGCATTCTGTGTCAAACCATCACAGAATGAAATGTCTTTTAAAAAGCAAAATTTTATAAGTAATTTGCAACAGATTTAAAACTAATACAAGGGCATACAACTTACACAATACATAATTAACCTGTGGGGCTTGTTACTTTAACTTATTAAAGAGCTTAGTTTAAAAAAAGGTTAAGATGCGTATGTGAATATATGGATAATTACAGAACCCACATTTATGCTAGATAAAGTATTTTATTAAAGGATATAAACCATTATATTCAAGGCCTAAAACAGAGGTGGGGAGGAGGGGAAAGCAGCCGGACAGGTTTAGTCCCTGCCAGGCCATCACCACTATGTTTACTTGTGCCTTAGCAGGTATTGGATGATCGCAGCTCTTATTGGCTGCGGACCAGAATGCTGCTCCCTGCCACTTGCGTTGGCTGTGAACAGCAATTTGTGGCCAGCAAGAGCTATGATTGTCCAATACCTGCACACACAGGTGAACACAGAATGGGGGACTGCCAGGGATTAACCTTGTTGACTGGATCCAGCTTGCAGGCCAGAATTTGCCCGCCTTGGCCTAAATGGACCCCTGACTGACAAATCAGAAAGAAATTTCCTCTGTGTGAATAATATTCCATATTGTCCTGTAGGAGTTTCTTAGACTTTTCTCCCAAGTATCTGGTATAACCGACAGTTGAAGATAGAATACTGGACAAAGTGAATCATAGGTTGATTGAGTGTAGCATTTTATGCTTGATTAGAGATTTTGGCTGAAGTTCCATTCATTTTATTCTCCTGCAAGTTACACTGCTGTATTTTCATCTTCTAGCACCATAAACTGATACTTTTCATTCGGGCTACACATTTTCTTTTAACATTTTTATGACCATAATGGTTTAAATTTTAAGATTATCGTGCATTTTATGGTAACTCTGGGAAGCTGTTTTACATAAAGTTGGGATCACAGAAATTGCTAAAATGCTAGGTAAAAAAGAAGCTGTGCCACGTGCCTCTTTCTCCAAAATAGATACAGTAGAGGGAATGTATGATTTCATAGAAGATAAGTTCAAGGGATTTTTGGGGGAAAGTTCTATGGTCTGTGCTGTACATATGCACATAGTGGTCCCTTCTGGTCTGGGAATGCATGAAAACTGCTTGACATACATAGGCTTGCCAATGAAGGTGGTTGTCCTAGAACTCCCAGCCACTTCCATTGCCACTATTACAGCGGCCAGAGACCCAGACCCTTTAAACTGCTTCTGAAGTACTGGAGTGCCATGCGGCATTCTCCAGACAACACTGAGAGCTGCTTGCGGGAGGTGTGATGCTGTCTGGCAGTGCTGAGGACTGCCAAGCCCCCAGCCCTGCCCCTTCTGCCCAAGGCCTCGCCTCTTTCGGGGACACAGACAAGGTCCTCCTCCACATTGCCAGGGACCTAGGTCCTGCTGGTTGTATATAAATAGCAAGGACTGTGAATAAAGAGCAGATCACTCAGTTTTATTTAATTAAAAGCTATTTCTGCTTATTCATGGCACTGGGAAATCATAATCTGGAAAGACAGGTAAAATATTGAGAAATAAGTATTGGCATATTGGTTTCTATAATGGTAATATTATTTATGGTGCTACAAACGTCTAAATATTTTAGAAAGTCTGTCTTAGAATAATTTAGGGGAAACATTACCATTGAACTTCTCAGATAAAACACTGTTAATTTTCTCTTACAGATGGTGTTAGCTTCCAAATTCTAAAATATAGGAAAGGAGAAAGCAAATCCAGTTACAGTAAGTATGCAAATTTCATGATCAGTTTCTGGGTTTTGTATTATCTCTTGATTTAGCTTCAGTGAAGTTATTGATGCCTTATTAGAGATGAGAAAATGATTCCTAATTGTACATTGTGCTTTTAAACAGACCTGGAATCAGGTGGTAACTAGAGTCATAGACTCATAGAATACTAGGACTGGAAGGGCCCTCGGGAGATCATCAAGTCCAGTCTCCTGCTATCAAGTTTAATTATTAAATTATAAAGATTGTGAATATAATAGTGTATTCTGTGTCAGTTTATAGAGAACAACATTTATAAATATTCAGAGAATTGCGTTTAAACTTACAAATACACATAAGGAAAACTAGCTATTTTTATTATTGTGAGTGGTAGAATATTTGAGCCACCTGCTGATTGACATCTAATGAATGTGTTTTGACTATGTTCATAACAGTTTTATAGAACTGGAACAAGTATCTCTCTCTTTTTATGCCACAAGGCTATGTCTACATTGGCCCCTATTCCATAATAGGGATGCAAATGTAGCACTTGGGAATAGGCAAATCCGTGGGGGATTTAAATATCCCCTGCGGCATTTGCATTAACATGGCTGCTGCTTTTTTCCGGCTTGTAGATAAGCCAGAGAAAAGTGCCAGTCTGGACGCGATCCTCCGGAAAATAAGCTTCCTTTCAAGTAGGAATAAGAGATCTTCCGGAAAAGAGCTTATTTTCCGGAGGATCGCGTCCAGACTGGCGCTTTTCTCCGGCTTATCTACAAGCCGGAAAAAAGCGGCAGCCATGTTAATGCAAAAGCCGCGGGGGATATTTAAATCCCCCGCAGATTTGCCTATTCCCAAGTGCTACATTTGCATCCCTATTACGGAATAGGGGCCAATGTAGACACAGCCCAAGAGTATTTTTCATTTTTTAAAATCTCAAATTCGTTGAATGTTGCCTACTTTCTAAACCAGTAGGGAGAGAAGTGAGTGAGATCTAGTAGTATTTTATATTGTACTTTAAACTGAAACTGTCAACTGCAAATCTCAGGTTTAGTTGACACTAGGGCTTTGGGTTACTTTAATGTGAAGCGTCACACAGAGAGTGAGTTTGCGTGGGTCTAGCCATTGAATTACCAATTTTTGGTTTTATCTGATATTTTACAATTTATAGTACTGGAGAGATGCAAAATCCCATTTATACTATGTTTAACCAGTTAATGGGCCCAGCACAGCATGGTAAACCTGGTTGACTTGGAACAGCCCCCCCATCTGTAGCATGCCGCAGTGGGTCCAGCTGGGCTGGAGCAGCCCTCCACCTGTAGTGCACCGTAAGTAGGGGGCTGCTCTCGCCAAGCTTGGCACCTTCTTACCAACTACCCTAGTAAGCATGCTGGTAAGCCATGCTTACCAGTTAACCCTTTACATCTCTATTAACAGCACTATACATAATTTGTAGCTAAGGAACAAGAAATGCTGCATCTTAAATATTGTATTGATTTATTTTTAAATCACTATAGTCATAGCATGAGTAATTTCTCTATGGAGGTTGTTCGTTAAAATTGATTTTATATTTTATATGTTGTCTCTCTGTTAAGTAGAAAATGCTAATTGGAGCTATTCTGGGAGATTTATTTTCCAGCATGACTTAATGTTATTTTCTTAAAATATCCCATTAAAATCTCCAGGCTTGATTTCAATAATCAGCATGAGATCCATGCCAAATCTATGAGACTACAGGCCAATCCTGGGGTGGGGGAGAGAGGTTGGCCACCCTGCTTTTCAGGGCAAACTGTCCAAGGCCGACTTTAGGAAGTGCAGGGCCCAATTTCGACAGTGCCCCCACGGCAATTTTGGTTGAGCAAAAAAAAAAAAAAAAAAAAAAAAATCCACTGCACACAAAATACCTCAAAAAAAAACAACGCACACAAAAAAATCCCCAGTTACCTCCCCTGCAAAGCCCCGGAGGTAGCTCACTCACACACACACCCGGGCATCTTGCACAAGAGCTACACTCTTTTCTAAAAGGTGTAAGCTCTCTTGCGCAAGAGGGCAGTGTGGATGCTAAAATGGCAGTCGGAACTTTCTTGCGCAAGACAGCGTCCACACTGCTTTTGCGCAAAAGCACAGCTCGCACTTAGCAGTGTGGACGTGTTCTTGTGTAAGACTTCTTGCACAAGAACCCTTGCGCAAGATGTTCTTGCGCAAGAAGCCGCTAGTGTAGACATAGCCTAAGAGTTTCCTCCCATGAGCAGAATGAATTGTGTTGTGCACCAGTACTGAGTTCATGTGGCTTGTTTTGATGTGCCACTGTGGCACCCAAGTTATTTATAAATATTTTATAAACCTTTACCTTTTCTCTTTGCTGCCATATCTCCTCCATCAGCTCCCCAGTGCCTGCTGCCCCCCAACTCCTCATCCTCCTCTGCTCTCCTGACTCCTGCCCTTCTCACTGCACTCAGCCTTCCTGAGACCTGCCCCCTCCACCAGCCCTTCTCTCCCCCCTGTTCCCACTCCTCCAGTAGCCCCACTCTGATCATGTGAGCTACCCCTCCTCATCCCCTCTAACATCTCCCTTTACACACCTGCCCTGCCTCTCTCCTCTGGTGCTGGTCCCTCCCTGCAGGTGTCTGCCCTTCTGCTTCACCTCCAGAATCCTCTGGCACCTGCACCTTCCCTTAGCCCTGCACCCTCCTGGTGCCTCCCCCTTCCCTCACTGCCCCTGTCCCCTTTACCCACTTTTTCCCTGATGCCCACCCCCTCACCACTGTCTGTCCCCATTCTCCTCATGCCCCTCTGTGCCCTCACACATGATTTGCTCCATCTCCACCTTTCTCATGCCCACCCCTTCTTTCAAGCCTTCTCCCAGCACCTCCCCCTCCCCGCTCTAGACCCCAGTGCCCTTATCCTCTCCTGTCCCCCCTTCCACTGACACCTCCCCTCCTGCCCTTTTCCTCATTGTCTGCACTTAGCCCCCTGGCATTTGTCTCTCGTCCACCCTGTCTCTTGGTGCCTTCCCCTTTCTTCCCCCTTCCCCTCTCCCCTTCCTCCCCCTCCCCCTCCCCTTCCTCATCTTACCTTCTGCCTTCCACTTTGCGGGGCCGGGGCTGGGGCCAGAGTCTGTGCTCGGGCCCCGGACTTCGAACCCGGAGCTAGGCTGAGTGGTGCAACGCGGTGCCAAGCAGTTTTAAAGTCCCGGGCTGTGACATCACGTCACACCTGGGTGTATCCCACTCATATAGGTAAGCATCTCCCACTCACATAGGTAACTATCCCACAGGGATGGGCTGGGATCAAGGGGAGACGATGTGGGGCCAGGGTGGGAGGATGCGCAGAGGGGCTGGGGCCCACTCCAGGCAGGGCCGGGGGAGAGACCCAGCTCCACATATTGGTGGAGCAGGGTCCCCAGCTCTGAATATTAGAACATGGGCACCACGAGCCCATGTAACTCGCCGCCCATGCTTCCGGGTTCAGGGCATGGGGCCCCTTTAGGCGTGGGGTCCGATTCGAGGGAATCGGCCTAAGGCCAGCCCTGAAACTGTGTGTAATTAAAAACGTAGATTACACTGAGTAACTAGTACAGTGATGGCAACCTGTAGCCCATGGGCCATATGTGACACATTGGGGTTCTGTGTGTGGCCCAGAAGATATTTTTGTTTGCTGTTCCCCAAACAGGGTTGCCAGATTCCATTGGTTTCCATCCGCGTAATTTTTTTCCCTACTGGCATTGTCAACATTAGGGATATGAACGACTAGTCACTCTCCCCCTCCCCCCTTTTGTGGCCTCAATCAGAAAGAGGCAACATGGGGGTGGGCAAAAGAGGGCACTTCAAAGAAGCAGCACTGCTTGGAGCCTGGGGCCAGACCTCGGGCTCCATATGATGCTGCTGCTTTGAAATGCCATGTATAGCCCAGGCCAGCTGAGGTGTCCCCTGACTACACATGGCATTTCAAAGTGGCAGTACTGCGTGGAGCCCGGGATCAGCTGGAGACTCACCCACTTACCCCAGGCTCCATGTGGCACTGCCGCTTTTAAATGCCGTGGGGAGCCCGGTGTCGGGGGAACCCCGATGTCTCAGTTGGGGACCACATCAGTGAGGGTTGGGCTTTTTTGGAGGGTTTGTTTTTGGTTTTGCTACCAACTTGTGTGGTCCCCAACTGATTTTTCTGTGGGTCAATAGCCTCCAACCCAAAAAATGTTCTCCACCCCTGCCATAAAGAAAACGTTGAAACCTTTTATGTTGGACATAAATTAATTTTTACTTTATTTAAAATGAAGTTTGATAAACTAACATGAGAAAGTTGAAGTGCTTAGTCTATTTAATAATTGAAATTAACACTTCCTTTCTTACGTGTTAAATTAAACCCTTCTTCCTAGTTGCAGTGCTAGCAAAATGGCTCAGGCGTAAATATGTAATTAATGGCAAGTTTCTATTAGCAGCTGGTGATCCACAGAAAGGTTTGAATTGTGATAGATGGGCAGTGAGCCACTGTGTTAGGGGGAAGGGGAGAGCGCTGTGTTGTGGGGGGATGGGCGGGCAGGAGGGACTGATGGCAATGTGGCAGTACCGGGGGAACTGTACCTCCCCACCAATGAGTAGCAGCCCAGGTCCAGCCCTTTTGGCCGGAAGCCCTGCCCGCACTTACCTGTTGCTGGCCTCGCTGAGAAGGTAGAGAAGTAGCAGGCAGAGGCAGCCAAGGTAATTTCTATGAAACCTTTATTACTGTATCACTTTTTGGTATGTTAGAACAAAATCATTTTACCAATCACTATTTCCACTCAAATTTTTCATTAACCTCTCTTATGCACACTCATTGCATGACTATTTTGAACTCCTTTATATTTAAAAAAATTGCAGTCCACATTTACATACACACACAGAGAGAAAGAGGAAAAAAATTCCTGCATATGAGCTTGCTAAGAGGTAGAGGCCAAGAGACCAGGAAACAGACAGTGTAACCAGGATGAAAATGAATGATTGACAATTTTTCTATCAGAAATTATTTTTGGTTCTATTAACTGGGTTTTTTGATTGTCCTTGACTACTCATGCAACAGGATTTTTCCTAGCCTGTTCAAAACTTTACAATTATCAATTTTAGCAGCAGAACATAGTGGAAACACATGATTTTCAGTGTGACAAAAATAAACCAGAACATACAGATAGATAATGCTGGGCAGAGAAGATCTGTGTTCAAGTACTGTTGCTAGTCATCTGTTCTGGAAATTAGGAATGAGTCTCCTGGCCTCTTTCCAACTGTACCATGGATCGATAGATGTTTACAAACTTCCCCACCAGAAAATGTTTTCTAAAGTAACATGTTACGGTAATTAAAATACTTGTCACATAAAATATTAAACAGTTTCCATTGCATATCTGTTTTCATATGAAGCTGTATTAAACACCATACAGTCCAAAATAGTAGAAGATTTGTATTTAGAAGAAGAGGTATTACATGTTCTTCTACAGGTTGAACCTTTCTAATCCAACTTTCTTGGGACCTGATTAGTGCCATACCAGAGAATTTGTTGGACTAAGGAAGGTCAATGCAGAGTGCCAGGGGGTCTCCATAGGCAGAGGAAGTATGGGTGCAGGGGGTGCTGCAGCACCCCCAAGCTTTGCAGTCAGTGTGCTATACACCTGGGGACCATGTTGCTACTTGGGGTCCTGGCTGCTTGCCCCCCGTCTAGGGGCTCCGATGCAGCCCCAGGTCCTGGCCACTGGTCCGTTTGCTTCCTCCCAGGGTCCTGGCCCCCAATCTGGGATCCCAAGTGCCAACCCCAAATCCCAGCCATCATCCCTCCAGCTGCAGGCCCCTAGTGCTTGCTGTGGGACTCCACTTCTGGTCTTGGCTTAGCACGTGGCCCAGGCTTCTTCCTGGCCTCCTCCCCAAATGCATCCTGTCCTTGCTCCACCGCTCTTCCTGGAGCTTGAGTGTTGTGAACAGCTCATTCACTGCTCTCCAGCAATGCTAGGAGGGAGGGGAAGGTATCAGTAAGTGTGGGACTGCCACCACAAGAGACACACAGAAGGGGATGGGAGGGGAAAGAAGAGGGGCACTGTGCCCAGCACTCATTTTTTTTCTCCATGTGTGTTCCAGCCCCAGAGCACCCATCAAGTACATGCTTATGCCAGACCAGGAATGTTACTGGACAAAGGCGCTCTGGGACTGCAGAGGATCAACCTGTAGTTGAATATGAGATCGAAAATAAATGTTAGCATTTGTGTGGCTGGCAGGGCTGAGCGTTCAAGTTCAGTTTTGTGAGGAAACTGTGGGTTTTTTTTTTCCAGGGATGGGCAATAATTTTGGTGGGGTCACACCAAGATTTTGATAAGTGGTCAAGGGAAGCACTTTTCTGTGGAGGGGTTTCTGGCTCTGGAACAGATGTTGAGTGCAAAAGGGAGTTTGGGGTAGCAGATTGGGGTGCGTGAGAGGGTGTGGGGTCTGAGAGGCAGTTTTGGTGAAGGAGAGTATTGTGACGTGGGGCAGTGATTGGGGTGAAGGATCCAGGAGTGGGTATGGATACAGGAGAGGATTCTGGCCTGATAGAGGGACGTAGAAGGGGGGGTGCAGTGTCTAGGAGAGAGTTGTGACCTGGGGGCTCAGATGGTTTAGGTGCTGACCTGGGGCACGGAGTTGGGATGCGGGAAGGGTTGGAATGCTTACCTATGTGACTCCCAGCCAGCAGTCTGCATGCCTGCTGCAGCTCCAGGCTGCTCAAAACAGGGAAGAGGGGACTTTGCACATTGCATCAAGCACTTAGTTCTGACTAAATCCCTTCACCACAAGGGGCCTCAGGGTCCTGGTGGGGTGCACTGAGTCAAAAGGCTTGGCAGGGTGGATCCGTCCCATTTGCCTTTCCTTGCCTGCCCCTGCCTTAGTGAATGAGTAGTTCGAATGCAGCAGTTTTTTTCTGTTACTGAAGTAGCTGCTTGAGGTGTTATCTAATGTATTCCTAGTCCAAAACATTTTTTGTCATAAACATTAATTGCAGTAAGGCTATTTTTAATTGTATGTGTTTGTACGGTAGATTTTTAGGGTTATTGTTTTTTGTTTGTTTGGGGTTTTTTTGTACTGACTCTCTGTGGCTAGGTTTATAAAATATTTTGAATTAGTGTACATATTTCACTGACTTTTGATAGTTTTTTCATATTTTCTTTTATAAGCTCAATAGTCAGATTTATATCTTGAGCAAAACCTTTTGTTTTTCATTGGCCAAACATTTTTAGGTTGCTGCCACTTGAATTTCCTGAAGCTCATCACAAATATTGATGCTCCTCCATCAATAATGGCTTCTTGCTTTTCTAAATTACGGATATTCTGCCTTATTTACTTATATATTAACTTTTTAAAAATAAAATCTATGTAGATGATACATTATAAAAATTGGACTGAATACATTTAATCTCCTTGCCAACTTTCTCTAGGTTTTTTTCATTTTTCTCCTTTTGCATGTGAGAAAAAAAGTTTCCTTCCTTCTTGTCTTTTATCTCAGTGTCACATAGGGTTGCCAGTAATCCCTTATTTTTTTTAATCTATATACAACAAGATTAGGAGTTGGTGAGTACTGCAAAAACTGGTAAGAAATACAGCAAATGTATGTGAGTACTGATTGGTATTAATTATTAGAATAATATCAGAAGGAGAGAGTGGATGTGCTTAGTAAGAAAACAGCCCTTTGTTTTTGAAATACAATATTGGCAACCTTATGTCCCACTTTCTCCTGATGCACTTCCTCCTACTTGATCAGGCATTTCCATCAGCCTTGTGTAAGGTGATCAAGTTCTGAAGCCTCCAAGGCAGTAGTAGGGAAGTGAGATGGCTAGTAGAGGGATGAGATGATTGATGAGTGCTGGTGATTGGTATAGATAATGTATAGTGATAGTTTAAGAAAATTGTCTGTTGCTTTGCAGGGCTTTCTTTGCTTTCAGTTACTGGAATAAAGATTTCTTTGAAACCAGACCAATTATTTTATTAAGCAACAACAACTAGAGGAGAGAGAGACACACAAAAACATCTCACCACTGTGCATGTATTGGAAGGGAAGGTCCCAGGAGAAGGTGGAGTCCTGGGACAGTTACAGATTGTATATGTCCAGGGATCACATGCAACCTTATTCTTTGAAGTAGAGTGCAGCGGATACTGTATGTCAGCAGAGCTAGTCAGCAGAGGAAGGGTGTGACGTAGTGGGGGTACTTGCTGGGATGTGGTGACCCCTGCTGTCTGGAGCAAGACCCAGCAGGGAAAGCCTCACTAGGCAGAGGTAATGCCAAACTTGTTGAACAAGTGGCCAGACACCCCCCATGGAGAGGAACAAAGGAAGGTGGAATGCTGCCCTGGCTGGGGGGCAGGGCTGGAAGAGGGTTAGTTAGTTCCTGTCTGGAAGGCAGGGAATAAGGAGCTGGGGAGGGGGCTGGGACTCCCCTATCTCAAGGGGGGGCACTGAGGCCTCTTAGCCCCAGTTCCTGTAACCAGATTACATCTGTGCTGCGCTGTGCTGGAGGAGCAATAAACCACCCTCAATTCCACTGGCTGGTGCAGTCTGTTTGTGCCATTTCGGGGTGCAGGAGACGGGGAACCCCCAACGCGCCGTCACAAAGGGATGTTGAGTACTGTGCTGGATACTAGGAATTGGCAGGGATGGACTGTGACAGGGCAGGTTTGGAATGTAGCAGGTACTGACCGGAGCCAGGATGCTGATAAAAGTGTGTTTGTGGTGTCTGGGTGGGACATGGGAAATAGTTTCATGACAGTTGCTGCAGGGGAGGGTGGGTGCAGAGCTGCTCAGCTTGCAGTCCAGTGAGCACCTGGAGCATGTCTCTATGCTGCTCCATAATGTTTCTCAGCCACTCTATGGCTTTGTTCTGACGTGCTGCAGTCACCTCTTGGTACCTCTTCTCGCTTTCCCTCCGCTCCTTCAATTCTTGTTTTTCTGCTTTGGAGTGCAGCATAACAGTATGCAGAAAGTCCTCCTTATTTTTCCATTGCTGCTTTCTAATCCTGTGTAGCACTTCAGCCGGCGATAACAAAGAGGAAGGTTGAGCTCCCAAGTTCATAGCTGTGAAGGCAAAATGCAACATTTTACAGAAGCACTATTGTTTGCAGCACAGAGACCACTGAATCAGTGTTTTAAAGCACAATCACTTACTTGCTGATCCCAGGCAAAGTATACAAGCCACAAGACCCCCATGAGAGTTTTGTGGAACTCTTTGTCAAGTGAAGGAGTCCATCAAAACTCTGTTTCACAGTTCTGACTAGGCATGTGGTGATACATCACACAGATACAAGGCAGTCTTCTGCAAATCCCTCCTGACAAACTCAGAACATAGAAACAAGCCAGCCTTTTGCAACTTTCCTCCTCTCAACAACTAGCTTTAGTGACTCCCAAAATCAAACCTGCTTTCTAGGGGCATCCTTTCCTGTTACTGTTTTGCCACATCCCAACTGCTGTGACTGGCTGAATACCTCTGGGGTAGAGAAGGGCGCCTGGCTGCATGCATCTCTGAACACTGGGTCCCTGGTTCTCTGCCTCTGGGTCCCTCTCCATTTCTGAATCCTCACCCATGGTTTCCTCCTCCTGGCTCAGTTCTTTTGGTCGGCCCCTGAGCTGCTGAATAATGCACACTGGTCTTTGCAGTGGAGGTGGGGTCACCACCAAGTATTGTGTCCAGCTCTTTGTAGAACCAGCAGCTGGAGCAGTGACTTGCCTCCTCAATCTTATGGTAGGCATTCTGCAGCTCCTTCAGTTTGACCCTGCACTGCAGTGTATCCTGTTCATGGCCCCTTTCTATCATGAAGCATGATATCTGTCCATAGGTATCATAATTCCTATGTCTGATGAAAAAATGAGGAGTAACGTTAGTTTGAACCAAGGGGTTTGGTTCGGACTAACGCATCCTGGCACGCACTTTCACGTTTGAAACAGCTGTTGAGCGGAGTAACGTGCTGGCAAGATCATGCTAATGAAGTGCGGGATATTTAAATCCCCGCTTCATTAGCAGTTTTGGTCACCTACATTTGCATCCCTAGCTTGAACTAGGGAGCAAGTGTACTCTAAGACAGCAATCATTCACAAGCAACTAAGGAAAACCCCTTTGTTTTCAATATACTCATAAATTTGATTATGTGATATGCCTCTGACTATGAGTGGTGGGTATAAGAGGCAAAATGGCCAACCCAGCTCCGCCCACACTCTGCTTTCAGAACACCCCTTGCTTCGGTGCAGCTCTTGGCCTGCCCATGGGCTTCAGCCACACTGACGCTGAGAATGCTGGGTTAGTGCACCTTCCCTGTGCTTCAGGGCAGGGGAAGCAGAGCATACACATAACCCACCTTCTCCATGCTCCAGAGCTGCTAGAGCCATGTGCTGCCTGCCCTACCTATGCTCCTGGAGGACACAATGGCAGATACGCTTTTTGTCTATGACAAATGATGCTATGCTGAGCACCAGGAGAAGACTTGGAGTGCTAGCCGTAGGTATTCTATGTATAGGTGCAATTCATATCCGTTATTATTCAGGAAAACCTCATACTAATGGGAGGCAGGAAAGTATTTGTTTCTGTGTTACAGATAAATGAGAGTTTCACAATGTTACAAGTAAAAATTTGTTATCCTTCAATGGCTTTCTCCCCATGTAGACAGAAAGTCCACTGCTGTTCAAGGAATGAGGATTATACTGTGGAGTTAAAGAGCATAGGTTCAAATCCCAATTATCTGGGAGTCAGTATGGTTCCACATGAAGAAATTTCGGGTGTGTTTCAGTGTTAATTTGCTTCTTAAAAACTAACAAATAACATATAAAACTATATGTCAAGACTATTCCCCAATCTGGCAGTTTGAGTGCAGAAGAGACTTTAAAGGTCTGCATTAAAAACTCTCCAAGGCTACAGATTCCCTGGCCTTGGATTGGCAACACTGCTACCAGGCAAATGCAAAACCTCTTTAAAGTGTCAGGAAGGCACATTTGGTATTTCCTTCCTCTGAGGTACTCTTAAACTCTTTTAACCCTCCCTCTGAAGAGAGCTTAAAAACCAAGCTGCTGAGATCAGCTTAAAATAGAACTTCCTCTTAATAGTTTGAAACTGCAGTCTTAGGCATGTGCCCACAGAATGTTCCCCCTTCTAGGATACAGGAATCATATGATGTTTTTAAAAGAGTGATTTTTATTTAAAAAGAAAACACATTTGGTGAAACATTGTTTGGTTGCGAGGTGTTACAGAGCAACTGAAAAAAGGATTAAAGCTACAGAGAATGGTTTCCCTGAGATTCACCTTAGAAAGTTACTGTATAAGTGAGTAGTAAAATGTGCTCAGCACAGCGAAGTCTCACAAATCCAAAAATAAGATTGCATCTGACTAAACATTCCCTCTTCTACTCACGTACTGTAGTTTCAAGGCTTAGTACTTTCCTAAGTATGAATGTCACTGGATTCTCCAGGCCTGGCTTCCTAGCTCCTTTCAGGCACTCTTCTCTGGCCACACAAAAGTACAAGAAGGGTTACTGCTTCCAATTCAAAATCCCATATTCTGTTTTCATTAGCCATCCTGGCCTCCTGCCAACCCATTTCCTGTTCCCCTAAGCATTCCTGGGGACTCTCTAGAACTCACTGTCTATGGTTTTAACCCTTGCAGGCAAAGCAGTTAGGGTTAGGTATAAATAGTTAACAACTACTGAGAAAAGACTTTAGCTAACTGAAGGGCTAGACATCCAGAAAATGGTGTTACCCTTTCCCCCCATTCACTATTTTAAGGCGCATTCATGTTCCAAAGTCAAGTATTCAGCACTTAGGAAATACCAGCATTGAGGCTGGTCATGCAACCTTAAATTGACTTCTTTGTAAGAGTATTATCCAAATCCTGTCTTGATCTTGATTCTCTTAAAATAGACTTAAGTCTGTTGTGCATATCCCTATTAGGGTTGCCAGATGGTCTCCCAAAAATACCGAACACATGGGCTAAAATATTTTCGAGCAAAAAAAAAAAAAAACCCATCCACACCGAACACCCATCCTGTGTGTCTACTACCAAGAGCCACCAAGCTGGGAACAAAGTGGGAGGCAGCAGATCTTGCTCTGCAAAGCAGCTGCTTGCTACCCAAAGCAGAGAGAGGCAGACCCCGGGGCAACACAGTGGGGGGGGGGGAGAGAAGGGAGGAGCAACCATGGGTAGGAAAGTGACTACCCCATAGCCAGGACTTTGGGTGTCCCAGTGGGAAGAAGCAGAAATGCCACCCCAGTCAGTTGTGACTGAGAGCCCATGGAAGGTGCCTAAATGCAACTACAAAGAACCTCCAGGCTTCTCTCCTGGACTACAGAGCCACAACTCTCTTGAACAGTGCTCAGGAGCAGGGCTTCTCCTCGTCCCCAAGGCATCACTCCTCAGACGCAATCCGCTGAGGGCTCTCAGCGCTGATTGCGCCCTGCCTCCCAGCCACTCCCCTCACCCCCGCCTGGCTTCTGCACGCAACCAGAGGCTCCCAGCGTGGATTGCAGCCCCACCTCCCAGCCTGGGACCTCCCTCTGGTTGCGTGCAGAAACCTGGCAGGGGTAGGGAGTGTGGCTGGGACTTCCAGCCACTCCCCCCGCCCAGCTTCTGCACGCAACCACAGGCTCCCAGCTGAGAGGCGGGGCCGCGATCAGCACTGGGAGCCTCTGGTTGCGTGCAGAAGCCGGGCGGGGAGATTGGCTGGGAGTGCCAGCCACTGCCCCCACCAGGCTTTTGCACTCTACCATAGGCTCCCAGCGCCGTTCGTGGCCCCGCCTCCCAGCCACATCCCCCGCCAGGCTTCCGTCTGGCACCCAGCTGGAAAAACAGAAAATACTGGACATTGCACACGTCTGTTTTTTTCTGAATTTTTTTACCAGACAGAGGGCGCAAAAACTGGACTGTCCAATAAAATACTGACACCTGGCAACCCTAATCCCTGTTAGGGTGGAAGAAAAGTTGCATATTTCAACTGTTGACAAATAACCTAGATTTCAGCTAATTTTATTTCAGGATCTTTTAAATATCATTTAATTTAGTGAAATTAAATATGGATTTTCCGCGCTATAGGGCAAAAGCCCCACCGTATTTCATGGCTAGGGTAGGAAACCCAGTTTCTGCCCAGAGCGGGGAGAGGTCAAGAACAGTAACTGAGTTTCCTGCCCTAACATTCCCTCCACTCCATCCATATAATATCCACTACTTGAAGCAGGTTTTAACTTCTCCTATTCCCTAGCATGTAGGGAGCTGCCATCTATCTTCTTCCCTACCTGGACAGGATCAGACAGCAGTCCCACTAGCTTTCCCTTATAATCTCTTGTCTCTCCACCTGTTCTTACATGTGTTTGCCCTTCCTGTTCCTTCCCTCTCTTGCTCTTTGCCATACTCCAGTTCCATATGCCTTCTTTAGTTTGCCTATTGCTCCTTACATGTCAGACTCCTCAGTGTTTTGTTCTGTTTCCTAACCCATTTATTCTAACAGTTGCCTCCATGGTTTCATTCTCAGCACCTTCACATTCTCCTGTGTCTTCACATAGTACCTAAAGGACCACTATCTTCCCTGAAAATAGTCTGGATTAGCCCCACTGGAAAAAATGGAAAGTGACCATTTTTGCTAAGAGGAGTCTCACTTGCATTCACAAATATTAAAAAGACATTGCAGCATTATTTCAAGTATGTTATGTAATACATTTATTATATATACAATAGATTTACGAATTGGTTATATATATATTGTGGAAAAGCACAATGGATTTCTCTTGTTCAGTGGGAAGAAAGTAATTTGTCAGGAAAACTCAGCCGTTTGATAAATGGTATGGGCAATTGCTTGATTAGTTGATTGTACTTTGGTTGGTTAGGAGATGTATCCAAGAGACCAAATAACTAATATCAATCAGGTTTATTGCTATAAGCCAGGAGTGGGGAACCTTTTTTGGGTCAGGGGGTCACAGAAAAATCAGTCAGGGGCTGCACACAAGTGAAAAGGAAAGTGAGAAGCCCCTGACTGGGAAGGAAAAAGACACTACTCACATTCCCCTCGCACACAAGAGCGGCTTGTAGATTTTGTGTGCTCTGGCCCTGTGGTTGAGTGTGTGGGTGGCATGGGGTCTGGAGCACCAGCACAGGCTCCCCAATGTGGGGGGATCCCGGAGCCTCAGGTGCTGGATCCAGGCAAGCCAGAGGCTGCACCCGAACCTCGGGTCTGAGGATCCCCACCCCTGGTATAAGCCTAATAATATAGTACAAAAAAAGATTCAGTACGATACCAGATTCTGGGAAGCTGTCTCATGCAGCACATGGTGGATGTGCTTCTAAAGTTATGCTCCGGAAGCCACATTTGTATATCCTACCTGTTTACAAGTAAAAATACTGTGTACATTGTCTGCAACTAGATTTAACCAACCTCTGTACCTTGTTTTTCTGGTATCGTGATGTACCTTTTATCTCTTTGTTCTGAACACGTATTCCAAGTAGCAAAGAACATGAAGACATCACTTAGGGCTATGCTTAGGTAGTAAAATCATATGTATTGTCCCCTTCCTTTGGGATATTCCATTATAGGCCTATGAGAGTACATCTCTTTTCTTTTACCATGGTAAAATGTTAATTTGTCCTGCTCTTTGATAGCTTCCCTGTTTGTTCACACTATGACTTACTTCTGTGAATGCAAGGAATTATGGGACACTTAGCATAAGTGAGCAACATTATGGGCCAATTTAGGCAATTTATAACTGCTGTTTTATTAATATTATTGGTAGTATTGGCAATATAATGTGTGTGGGGATTTTTTTCTTCTTTTTTGCTAGCCCAGCATATATTAGTCAATTGTGAACCAGATAAAGTAGTATCTCCATAGCAACATAACAAAGGCATGCATAGCAACTCTTTGGTTAATACAATTGTGAGTCAGGTGAAAGCCTAGCACGATAATGTTTGTTACTGTCTCCATAACTACTTCAGAGAAGCAGGCAGAAGAGGAGAAAAAGTCATGTATACAAACTTTATTATTATTGTGTATCCCAAATGTCACCTGAAGATAATTGGTTGAGCTACTATCCAACTGACATAACTAAGGTATCACTGTAACTGTAACTCAGCTCTTCTCAACCTATGTCACTTACCTCTGTGTGATTCTGTTTGTGTTACCATTTCACTGCATAGGGTATAAGTGAATTCTGTAGATGGATTTCTATTAATACTTCAGAAAATGTTTTTGTTCCTACCAGGAATATGAAAAAGTGCTGATCAGTTATTAAGGTGATACTGTAATAGACTTTTCTTTCCAAAGGTGAACATGTAAATAGGTTCAATAATTTGAGAATATTTTTTATCTTCATTGCAGTCTTCTGTTCTGAATGTGAACTTTGTCACTATAATTCGGACCTTTATTACCTCTAGTCTGACTACTACAATGTGTTCCACATGGGGGTTAGCCTTTGAATCATTAGTGTTGGAACAGTATTAATAGTGGGGGTTCTGAATGTCATTGAATAAAACTGTAAGCCTTGTATATGAAGGAAATCTAGAAACCACTTAACGTTGGGGATGCTGCTGCACCCTAGTTCCAGCACCTCTGCTTTGACTCTACACAGAATAGTGATGGGCAGCCTAGGCTAGTCAGTGGGTTGCAAGGTTGTGGTTACCAAGACAGTCTCCTGGGACAGAGTAATTTTGCTAACTGTACTTGCATACCTAGAATTTGCAAGGTGTGCAGATTGAAATGTAGTAGAATTTTGATTGGATGCAGTGGGAATGCACAACTCTCGCAGTCAATGTCGCATGCAATCAGCACACACCTTACTTCATGTCAGGGACTTTAACCCGGACGGCCTCCGTTCGTTGTCTGACCGCAAAGAGACAGGCAACACCAGCAAGATCCAATCACAAGCTCTTTATTGAATAGTGCGCACTACAATAGAGAGCGGCCCGTCTCCTAAGTGAACCAGCTCTGATTTCAGTAACAAGTAAGATTATATAGACAGTTCCGTCGCGTCATAAAACATTTGCCTAAGCATCTCAGCCCCCCCTTAATTAATTTTAAGCTTCTAGTGTTAATGCGTATACTTCATGGCCTTAAGCAATTCATAATGCGTCAATAGCTGTCTTATCAGCCTAGAAGGCAAGTACCAAACAACAAGGAGACAGGGAGTTAAAACAAACAGAGGGCAGAGACAGTTCGTTAAGATCAGGGTGAGAACAGAAACAGGGAGTTACCTTATTAGTTCTCAAACTAGCTGTTCTCATCACAGGCTCAGCCTTTCACTTACTTTATTTTGCAACTTAAGCAAGTACGTAGGGATTGCCCCTTGCTTGAGCCATATTTCTAGTTCTGTTCTGTTCAGGAACTGCCCAGAAACCTTTGTTAACCTCTTTCCTTGATCTGTCTTAACATAACTGCACTAGGCCCAATTCTCTAGGGCCTAACATTCACATACCCTTGTTTACATGTGTGTCACTTTGGGTACGTCTAGACAACAGGCTTTTGTCGACAAAGGTTTTGTCGACAGATACTGTCGACAAAACCTCTGTCGACAAAACCTCTGTAGACTACAGCCAGTTCTGTTGACAAAGCAAGCCACTTTTTCGACAAAGAATCTAGACGCGTTCTTTTGAAAAAGCACAGTGGGGATGCAATAGCGCCTTTTGTTGACAGAACTCTGTCAACAAAAGGCGTTATTCCTCATAAAATGAGGTTTACCACCATCGACAAAACTGCCGCGTTCTGTCGACTTACTGTCAACGGAACTCGGCGGCAGTGTAGACGCAGGTATAGTTTTGTCAACAGAAGTCCACTTTTGTCAATAAAACCTTGTAGTCTAGATACACCCTTTTAGTAACACCAGTAGGAAAAAAGTTATGCACATGGAAACCAGCAAAATATGGCAATCCTATGCATAGGCAGCGGTAAACAAAATGTCTCACGGACCACATATAGAATCCCTATGGGACACATATGGCCTTCGGGCTGCAGATTGCCCACCACTAACTCAGAGGATGCAACTGTCTCAAAATACAACAGCACAGTTGCTGAAGAGTCTCATACTCAAAATATAGTGGTGTCTGCAGTCTTGTAAGCCAACTTCAACTTTTATTGTAATGTTTTAAAGCTGTATGTTATGTAATCCATCTGCCTGAGAGGCCATCCCACAGCCATCTAGAAGCAAATCAACTGCTAATCATCCAGGGTACACTCCCAACAGCAATTTTGAAATATGCCCTGTGGGCTTAGATTTCTCTCACTGATATTAACACAAACATTAGCATTATATGCTTTAACTTGGTTTCTTTAGGTAAGCTTATGTTGCTTTGTAGGCCTATTTGTATATTACTGCCTGGGGTAGCAGAATGGTAATGGTATTATTTGTTAATATTTCTATTACTATAGCATGTAGGACAGAGGTAGGCAAATCCAGAGTGTAGGCTGGATCTGACACACCTAACATGTCTCCCCATCCTGCAGTGCAGAAACGTGCTCAGCAACAGCATGGCTCCATGCTGCTCCCAAAAGCAGATGGCTGCTGGTGCCATGTCTCTGCATGCCCCTTGAGGGGGACAGCGGGTCTCCATGCAGTGTCCCTCTCTTTTCCCCGAAGCATTGTCCTCACAGCTCCCATTGGCTGGAAACTAGTAAATAGGATCTGTGGGGCCTGTGCTTGCGGGCACAGACAGCACACAGCAACCCACTGCCCTCCGTGCCCCCTGCTGCAGACATGGAAGTATTTGGGAGCAGTGTGGAGCCACAGAATGCGAGCAGCCTGCCTGAGCGCTCCACTGTGCCACAGGCTGGGACCCGCTTTTAGTAAGTACCTCCTTGCCAGAGCCTGCATCTCAACCCTCTGCCCCAGGTCAGAACCCCCTCCTGAAACTGAACTCTCTCCCAGAGCCCATACTCCCCACCTTCTGCTCTATCCCAACACTGTAACTAACCCAGAGCTCCCTCCTGCGCTTACATTCCTTCCCAGACTAGGGATGTTAAATACTAGGTAATAGAATAGTTGAGTAACCGTATGAATTCTTAGCAGTTAGTCAACTATTCTATAGTCCCAAAGGGTGGGGCCAGCAGCCAGTGTGTTTCTGACCCCACTCTCGGGAAGCCCCCTGCCATCCCGTGCAGCTGCCTCTGTATCAAAGGCAGCAGCAGGGGAGAGGATAGGAGCTACATTAATAAGATCACACGGTTGATGGATGAACATGTAATGATTTTATTATTTCTGTTGCCTAACTTGAGGATCCCTAATCATGGACCAGGACCCCACTGTGTCAGGGGCTGTACAAACATCGAACAAAAAGAGGTTGTCCCAGACAACTTACATTAGTTGTTAAAGTAACACATACATAGGCTCAAATGCAAATCTTGAGTATTCAGAACAAACCTAAAAAGTAAAATCATTTGCATTTGTCTGAGTTTTAAAAGCTGCTGTTACTTCATGCTCCAATGTATGTATTGCTTCTTTGGATTAATTTTTAATTTTTTTCCCCCATGAACATAAAATGAAAACTTACTGGTAAACACTGTCTTAACCGCCCTTTTTTTCCTCAACAGAAAGAAGAGTATAAATGCAAAAAAAGTGAACCATTTCCTGGCCTGGCTACAACGTATTGTTATTTGCACAGTGTTTGGAAACTTGTACTTGTCAGCTTGCCAATCTAGTTTTTGATGTACATCTGAGAGGATGAACAAGCCAAAGAGAGGCTTTTTGTTGTACTGGAGAAATAGTGACTGCTGCCTCGTTTAAAGTAAACTTAAGACTGCATGCATTTGCCTGACGAAATGAAAGAAGTGGCATTATGGTCACCTATAGAGGTGGCAAATTGGTTGATGGAGAATGCTGTGCCAGAATACTGTGAACCACTGGGATGTTTCACTGGGCAGGATTTGATCAATCTAACTAAGGAGGATTTTAAGAAGCCACCTTTATCACGCGTGTCTTCTGACAATGGGCAGAGGTTGTTGGACATGCTTGAAACTTTAAAAATGGAGCATCACATTGAAGCGCACAAAAATGGGCATGCCAATGGGCACCTCAGCATCAGTACGGATGTCACCACAAGTGAAAATCATTTCAGCACTTTCAAACTAAATGGAATGCCAAATGGATATAAGAAGGAGATGATAAAGATCCCCATGCCAGAGCCAGAACGTACCCAGTATCCTATGGAGTGGGGGAAGACTTTCCTGGCTTTTCTTTATGCACTTTGCTGTTTTATCTTTACCACAGTGACGATTTCAGTCGTCCACGAACGAGTGCCTCCCAAGGAGATGCAGCCTCCTCTCCCAGATGCATTTTTTGACCATTTTAACAGAGTGCAATGGGCCTTTTCTATTTGTGAAATTAATGGCATGATCCTTGTAGGACTCTGGTTAATTCAGTGGCTGCTCTTAAAATACAAGTAAGTACAATTTTTTAAAATGTTGATGTTTGGTGATAATCACTTTTTGGAGAAGCAGATATTTAAAGTATAAAACTGAAATCCTGTGTAGTATTTTTAAGTGTTCCATTGTCAGGCTCAGAAAAATCTAAATCACATAGTCTATCTAGATTTGTAGTGCACACTTTTTGTTCATAAAATACAGGAGAAAGCTATTCCTAAATAGCGTTGATAAATATTTTTAAATATGTAGGCTTGTCTTCACTTCAGAGTGAACTCAAGTATTGCCCCAAGTTCATGTCCCGGTCACATGCAAAAATGCTTACCTTTTGAATGTGTTGGTGCTTTTAATTAAATCTAGGTCATAGCTCAAGTTAACAAAGTTCAATAGAACAACTCCTCAGCTGCTCTCACAATCACTGCGTATCTTAAGTATTCATGTTGTCAGAATGCCAATTCACTTCAGTGAGGTCAGTTTAAGTATAGATAACACAATTCATTCTGCTCATGGGAGGAAACTCTTAGGCTATGTCTACACTGGAGGCTTCTTGCGCAAGGGTTCTTGTGCAAGAAGTCTTGCGCAAGAACACGTCCACACTGCCAAGTGCGAGCTGTGCTTTTGCGCAAGAGCATCCATGGCAGTGTGGACACTGTCTTGCGCAAGAAAGCTCCGATGGCCATTTTAGCATCCACACTGCCCTCTTGCACAAGAGAGCTTACACCTTTTAGAAAAGGAAAAACTATGCAGCACTTTAAAGACTAACAAGATGGTTTAATAGGTGATGAGCTTTCGTGGGCCAGACCCACTTCCTCAGATCATATTCTGGAAGAGAATTGGCATGACCATATATACCAAAGGAATACAATGAAAAAAGTGAACACATTATTAAACTGACAAATCAGATTTAGTACAGAAGGTAGGGTGGGTAGAGGAGGGAGGGAATAGCTATTTGAGTCAATGAATGGCTAATCAAGGGTGATAAGTGGGAAGCTATCTTTGTAATGGGTAAGGTAATTAGCATCTTTATTAAGGCCCATTTGTAAAGTGTCAAATTTAAGGATGAAAGAAAGTTCTGAAGTTTCCCTCTGTAATCTGGTGTTAAAGTCTCTTTGAAATAAGATGCATGTAGTAAGTTCGTTAAGACTATGTCCAGGTAGGCTGAAATGAAAAGCAATTGGTTTTTCCTTGTGAAGATGTCTGATGTCTGATTTGCGGGCATTAATTCTTTGGCGAAGTGTCTGAGAAGTCTGTCCAATATACATAGCAGAAGGACACTGTTGGCACATGATAGCATAAATTATATTTCTGGATGAACAGGAATATGTGTTCTTGATCATATAACTGACATGGTTAGGTCCAGCGATGGTGTCACCAGAGTAAATATGTGGACAAAGTTGGCAACGGGGTTTGTTGCAAGGAAAAGTTCCAGGGTTGGTATTCATGTGGTATGTCCTGTGGTTGTTGGTAAGAATCTTCCTGAGGTTAGGTAGCTGTCTATAGGAGACTATGGGTCTGTCCCCCAGAGCCTCTCTGAGTGTAGTATCCTGTTCCAGTATAGACTGCATGTTATTGATAATGTGTTGGAGGGGTTTAAGTTGAGGCCTATAGGTAATGACAAGTGGTGTTCTGTTGTTGGTTTTCTTGGGCCTATCTTGAAGTAGATGGTTTCTGGGTATTCGTCTTGACTCTTTCAATTTGTTTTTTTATTTCCCCCAGTGGGTAAGTGAGATTTACAGATGCTTGGTAGAGATCTTGACATTTCTGGTCTCTGTCAGTGGGATTAGAGCAGATGCAGTTGTACCTAAGGGCTTGACTATAGACAATGGATCACATGGTGTGTCCTGGATGGAAGCTGGAGGCATGTAGGTAATTGTAGAAATCAGTGGGTTTTTGTAGAGAGTGGTATTTAATTTTCCATTAGTGATTTGTACTGTGGTGTCCAGGAAATGGATCTCTCGTGTTGAATGGTCCAGGCTGAGATTGATGGTGGGGTGTACGTTGTTAAAGTCTCTGTGGAATGCGTCCAGTGTTTCTTGGCCTTGGGTCTGGAGGGGTAAAAGGGTATGGGGTCTGAGGAAACTTTGTTCTAAGTCAGCCATAAAGATGTTGGCGTACTGGGGGGCCATGCGGGTACTTGTTAACTTGTTACTGAAGACATATGCTACAGTGATTACATCACTCTTTAAAAAGTGCAAAAGAAGATAAGCAATGCAACAAAAAACACACAAAAGGCTCAGATTGTACTGTGTGAATAACACCAGATGAATAGTTCCAGTATTTCTGTTAGCTAGCTATTTTAAGATGTCTGGGTTTTGTCTTCCATGAGATAGGGTAGATAATGTCTAACATAGAGTACCAGTAGATGAACCGGTTTGGTAACTGATTAACATCAGATTTATCTCCTGTTTAAACTCTGTCAGTGAAGCATTCAAACCATTGACTTTTACCACTATCATGAGTTTCATAGTTTGTCACTTTCTTTTCAAAGAACAAGAATAAGCATATTTGAGATAGAGAAACCAAGTATTTAACGTCCAAAAAAAGGAATTTTGATAATCAGCATTGGACGACGGAATTGAAGACTAATGACATCAGTGAATGCTCACAGAGTATGGCCATAGGCAAAGTGATGTATTCAAGTGTGACATTGATAGGAATGGAATGTTACATAAGTCTGC
The DNA here is from genome assembly GCF_049634645.1 of Pelodiscus sinensis. Classification (NCBI taxonomy): domain Eukaryota; kingdom Metazoa; phylum Chordata; order Testudines; family Trionychidae; genus Pelodiscus; species Pelodiscus sinensis. Next base: position 38,268,276 of record NC_134718.1, on the reverse strand, counting down.
ATGGCATTTGACTACAAAGTTTGTCTATGTGGGCTTGGCAGAAAAGCCTGAGGGGTTAAAATTGAATGACACTTTCATATAATTTGCTTAATAAATCAGAGTGGCTTCCTATAATTTCCCCTTCAGAAATCTATAAATTGTGTGATCATGTGTCAGTTATACCCTCTGCATTCCATCCATCCTCCCCTCAGTTCCTCAGTTTTCTCCTCTATCCTGGTGATACATTCCTTCAGTTTTCTCTTGTCATACAGTAAAGCAGTTTGTCTTTATCCAACTCCATTCTATCCTAAAAAGCTTTCATTCTTTGCCCAACTTCCTGGTATCTGAGCCCCTGCCCTTAATCTTCTCGTTCCACATAGTCCATCAGTTCTCTCTGCCTTCCCCACTCTGCAGTGCCTTTACCCCTTTCATCTTTTCTATTGGGTACATCTACACAGTTGCGCATAACTCAAAAATAAGCTACGCAATTTGAACTATGCAAATTGCATAGTTTATTTTGAGAGAGCCTATTTCAAAATTTGGTGCTTAATGCTAAAGTTCCAAGATGTTCATGCAGGCTCTGTCCAAGTATCTCTTTTTTTGTACATATAGACTACATTTATGTGCAAGAATAAAATGGGATCAGAAATGTCCCTTTCAGTGAGAGAAGTGTGCTATACATTTTTATTGCTTTTTTTAAAATGTAAAGTTATGGTCAAAAATAGGTCTTATTTCTGCTTTCATAGGGGCTCCATGGAGTCCCTTTTCATTGTTTTATTTCTGTGGTTCTTAAAGTGATTGTGCCAGGTTTTGGAGCAAATAGAAAAACTTAACAGTAACAAATCACCGGGACCAGGTGGCATTCACCCAAGGGTTCTGAAAGAACTCAAATGTGAAATTGCAGAACTGTTAACTGTGGTTTGTAACCTATCCTTTAAATCAGCTTCTGTACCCAAGGACTGGAAGACAGCTAACATATTGCCAATATTTAAAAAGGGCTCTAGAGGCAACCCTGGCACTTACAGTCCAGTAAGTCTAACATCAGTACCAGGCAAATTAGTTGAAACAATAGTAAACAATAAAATTATCAGACACGTAGAAGAACATAATTTGTTGGGCAAAAGTCAACATGGTTTCTGTAAAGGGAAATCATGTCTTACTAATCTATTAGAGATCTTTGAGGAGTTTAACAAACATGTGGACAAGGGGGATCCAGTAGATACAGTATACTTAGATTTCCAGAAAGCTTTTGACAAGGTCCCTCACCAAAGACTCTTGTGTAAATTAGGTTGTCATGGGATAAGAGGGAAGATCCTTTCATGGATTGAGAACTGGTTTAAAAGACAGGAAACAAAGGTTAGGAATAAATGGTAAATTTTCCGAATGGAGAGGTGTAACTAGTGGTGTTCCCCAAGGGTCAGTCCTAGGACTAATCCTATTCAACTTATTCATAAACTATCTAGAGAAAGGGGTGAGCAGTGAGGTGGCAAAGTTTGCGGACGATACTAAACTGTTCAAGATAGTCAAGACCAAAGCAGACTGTGAAGAACTTCAAAAAGATCTCTCCAAACTTAGTGACTGGGCAACAAAATGACAAATGAAATTTAATGTGGATACGTGTAAAGTAATGCACATTGGAAAAAATAACCCCAACTATACATGCAAAATGATAGGGGCTAATTTAGCTACAACTAATCAGGAAAAGAGATCTTGGAGTTATTGTGGATAGTTCTCTGAAAACATCCACACGGTGTGCAGGGGCAGTCAAAAAAGCCAATAGGATGCTAGGAATTATTTAAAAAAGGGATAGAAAATAAGACGAAGAGTATCTTACTGCCCCTATATAAAACTATAGTACGCCCACATCTTGAATATTATGTACAGAGGTGGTCTCCTCCCCTCAAAAAAGATATTTTGGCATTAGAAAAGGTTCAGAAACGAGCAACTAAAATGATTGGGTGTTTGGAACGGGTCCCATATGAGGAGAGGCTAAAGAGACTGGGACTTTTCAGTTTAGAAAAGAAGAGCCTGAGGGGTGATATGAGAGCGGTATATAAAATCATGAGTGGTGTGGAGAGGGTGAATAAAGAAAAGTTATTTACTTCTTCCCATAATATAAGAACTAGAGGACACAAAATGAAATTAATGAGTAGCAGGTTTAAAACTAATAAAAGAAACTTCTTCACACAGTGCACAGTCAACTTGTGGAACTCCTTGCCAGAGGAGGCTGTGAAGGCTAGTACTATAACAGAGTTTCAGAAGAAGCTAGATAAATTCATGGAGGTTAGGTCCATGAAAGGCTTTTACCCAGGGGGTAAGGAATGGTGCCCCTGGCCTCTGTTTGTCAAAGGCTGGAGAAGGATTGCAGGAGACAAATTGCTTGATCATTTTCTTTGGTCCACCCCAGATTGGGCACCTGATATTGGCCACTGTCAGAAGACAGGATACTGGGCTAGATGGACCTTAAATCTGACCCAGTATGGCCGTTCTTATGTTGATATTTTTTTTTTGGAAGGGTGATGAATTATGACATTGTTGGCATCACAGAAACTTGCTGGGATAATACACATGGTTGGAATGTTTGTAGAGAAGGATACAGCTTGGTCAGGAAGGATAGACAGGGGAAAAAGGGAGGAGGCGTTTCCTTATACATTAAAAATGAACACACTTGGAGTGAGGTGGAGATGGGCATAAGAAACGGAAGTGTTGAGAGTCTCTGGGTTAGGCTAAAAGGGATTAAAAACAAAGGTGATGTCATGCTAGGAATCTACTACAGGCCACCTACCCAGGTGGTAGAAGTGGATGAGGCTTTTTTTAAACAACTAACAAAATCTTCCAAAGCCCAAGATTTGGTAGCGGTGGGGGGCTTCAACTATCCAGATATATGTTGGGAAAATAACACTGCGGGGCACAGACTATCCAATAAGTTCTTGGACTGCATTGGAGACAACTTTTTATGTCAGAAGGTTGAAAAAGCTACCCGGGGGAAGCTGTTCTAGATTTGATCCTAACAAATAGGGAGAAACTGGTTGAGAATTTGCAAGTGGAAGGCAACTTGGGTGAAAGTGATCATGAAATCATAGAGTTCACAATTCTAAGGAAGGGTAGAAGGGAGAACAGCAAAATAGAGACAATGGATTTCAGGAAGATGGATTTTGGTAAGCTCAGAGAGCTGATAGATAAGGTCCCATGGAAATCGAGACTGAGGGGAAAAACAGCTGAGGAGAGTTGGCAGTTTTTCAAAGGGACATTGTTAAGGGCCCAAAAGCAAGGTATTCCGATGTGTCGGAAAGATAGAAAATACGGCAAAAGACCACATTGGCTTAACCATGAGATCTTTCATGATCTAAAAATAAAAAAAGGAGTCATATAAAAAATGGAAAGTAGGACAAATTACAAAGGGTGAATATAGGCAAACAGCACAAGAATTCAGGGGTAAGATTAGAAAGGCAAAGGCACAGAATGAGCTCAAACTAGCTACAGGAATAAAGGGAAAGAAGACTTTTTATAAATACATTAGAAGCAAGAGGAAGACCAAGGAGAGGGTAGGCCCACTGGTCAGTGAGGAGGGAGAAACAGTAACAGGAAACTTGGAAATGGCAGAGATGCTCAATGACTTCTTTGTTTCGGTCTTCACCGAGAAGTCTGATGATGAAGGAATGCCTAACATAGTGAATGCTTGTGGGAAGGAGGTAGTTTTAGCAGGTAAAATAAAAAAAGAACAAGTTAAAAATCACCTAGAAAAGTTAAATACCTGCAAGTCACCAAGGTGTGATGAAATGCATCCTAGAATACTCAAGGAGCTGATAAAGGAGGTATCTGAGCCTCTAGCTATCATCTTTGGAAAATCATGGGAGACAGGAGAGATTCTAGAGGACTGGAAAAGGGCAAATATAGTGCCCATCTATAAAAAGGGAAATAAGAACAACCCAGGAAACTACAGACCAGTTAGTTTAACGTCTGTCCCAGGGAAGATAATGGAGCATGTAATTAAGGAAATCATCTGTAAACACTTGGAAAGTGGCAAGGCGATAGGGAACAGCCAGCATGGATTTGTAAAGAACAAATCATGTCAAACCAATCTGATAACTTTCTTTAATAGGATAACGAGTCTTGTGGATAAGGGAGAAACGGTGGATGTGGTATACTTAGACTTTTGTAAGGCTTTTGATACTGTCTCGCATGATATTCTTATCAATAAACTAGGTAAATACAACTTAGATGGGGTTACTACTCAGAGAGTTATTATTAATGGTTCACAATCCTGCTGGAAAGGCATAACAAGTGGGGTTCCTCAGGGGCAGATGATTCCAAGCTGGGAGGGGTTGCGACTAATCTGGAGGATAAGGTCATAAGTCAAAATGACCTGGACAAATTGGAGAAATGGTCTTAGGTAAATAGGATGAAGTTTAATAAAGAGAAATGCAAAGTGCTCCACTTAGGAAGGAACAATCAGTTTCATACATATAGAATGGGAAGCTACCGTCTGGGAAGGAGTACAGCAGAAAGGGATCTAGGGGTCATAGTGAACCACAAGCTGAATACGAGCCAGCAGTGTGATGCTGTTGCAAAGAAAGCAAACATGATTCTGGGATGCATTAACAGGTGTGTTGTGAGCAAGACACGAGAAGTCATTCTTCCGCTCTACTCTGCGCTGGTTAGGCCTCAATTGGAGTATTGTGTTCGGTTCTGGGCACCGCATTTCAAGAAAGATGTGGAGAAATTGGAGAGGGTCCAGAGAAGAGCAACGAGAGCGATTAAAGGTCTAGAGAACATGACCTATGAGGGAAGGCTAAAGGAATTGGGTTTGTTTCATTTAGAAAAGAGAAGATTGAGGGGGGACATGATAGCAGTGTCATAAGGAGGAGGAGGGAGAAAACTTGTTCATCTTGGCCTCTGAGGATAGAACAAGAAGCAATGGGCTTAAACTGCAGCAAGGGAGGTTTAGGTTGGACATTAAGAAAAAGTTCCTAACTGTCAGGGTGGTTAAACACTGGAATAAATTGCCCAGGGAGGTTGTGGAATCTCCATCTCTGGAGATATTTAAGAATAGGTTAGATGAATGTCTATCAGGGATGGTCTAGACAGTATTTGGTCCTGCCATGAGGGCAGGGGACTGAACTCGATGGCCTCTCAAGGTCTCTTCCGGTCCTAGTATTCTATGATTCTATGATGAATAAGGAGCTGTGGTACAGAATGTGGGCACAAATCAGTATGACCGTGGTCACCAACCCGTCGATAGCGTTTGACCGGTTGTTTGTAGGGGCACAACCAGTCGATCTTTAGGTGTTCCTAGACCCCCCCCCTTTGTTTCCTCCTATCCCCAAGAAGGAGCCAGCGCTGGCGCTACAACCTCCTGCAAAAATGGAGGTAGCACCGGCTTCCCAGGGGGTGGGCGGAAGTCCCATGGCTGCGTACCAGATCTGGAATCTCAGGAAGTACGTGTGCTGCTCCTCCCCTCCTCAAAACGGCCGGAGCGGTTCCTGAGATGCCAGCTCTGGCATGCAGCTGCAGGACTTACTTCCCTGTGCTGCCTGCCTGCCTGCCTTGCTGTGGTGGCGAAGATCCGACTTCTCAGGAAGCGCATCCAGTGCTGTGAGGAGAGGAGTAGTGCGCATACTTCCTGAGATGCTGGATCTGGCGCACAGCCACAGGACTCCTCCCTGCCCATGCCACAGGAGGGAAGGAAGGCAGCACGGGGAAGGAAGTCCCGTGGCTGCGCACCAGATCTGACTTCTCAGGAAGTGTGCTGGCTGTTTTGGGGAGGGGAGGAGCAGCATGCGTGCATCCTGCTATGCTGGAGCTGGTGCACAGCCTCAGGATCCCCAGGTACCGGCCGAGCTGTCCCTGCCCCCTCTCCCTGGCCAGGCCCCCACCAGCACCCAGTCCAGGGCCCCACTAGCAACCCTGTCCCCTGCCTAGGGCCCCACTAGCACCCTGCTCTCTGCCCAAACCCCCACCAGCACCCTGATCCCTGGTCAGACCCCCACCAGCATCCAGTTCCTAACCCCTGGCCAGAAACCTACCTCCTGCTTGCTTATGTACCTATTTTACACCCAGATTCTGCATCCCCATCCTTATCCCCCTCACTGGCAGCCCTGTCTCTCACACTGGATCTGTCATTTTTGGCCCCACTTCAGAGTGTAGAGGGGCCCAAAAATTCCACTAACCCTGGAACTCAGAAGAGTTAATCTAGCCTGAGGCCTATCTTCCCCCACCCCCATGAGGGCTGGAGTACCAAGGGAGTGAATTGTCTCAGTTGGGGCCATATCAGTGAGGATTGGGTTGGTTGTTTTTTTTTTTTTTTTTTTTGCCTCTCACTTGTGTGGTTCCCGACTGACCCAAAACAGGTTCCCCACCCCTCTCATAAATAAAGACAATTCTGAAACATTTTGTGTTTGACATATTTTATTTAAAAATGAATCCTGGCCAACAAGCCCCTATGTGGCTGCAGTATCATAACACACCTGCACCCCGCCAGACCCGAATCCTAGCCCATCATACTCCTGAGCCCCTCACATTCCCAAACTCCTGCACCCCCACATCTCCAGTCTTCTGCCACAACACTCCTGCACCATCCACATACCGCAAATCTGTGTTCTGAACCCATCATACACCCAACCTCCCTGCCCCGAGCCCGTCATACATCCCAACCCAAACTCCTGCACCCTCACATCGATAAGTCTGTGGCTTGCTCAGCACCCCAACCCTCCACCTGAGCCCAACAATCCCCAACCTGGGGCCTCCTCCCTGAGCCAGCATCCCCTTCTCCACCTCCTCCCTCCCGTAGCTTGCACCTCTCACCCCTTTCCACACCCAAATCCCTCATTTCCACCCCAGAGCCTGGACTTCCTGTCTCAACCCAGTGAGAGTGACTAAGGACTGGAGACAGCAAATGATGGAGAGGAGGAGAATTGAAAGGGTGAGGTCTTGGGAAAAGGATGGGGTAGATCTTGGATTGCCCTGACATTTAAAAAGGTTGGAGACCACTGCAGCATGATTATCAACTGCTCCAAAGCCCCCATCAGCTCACTAGGCTAATGAGGGGAGAGAACATTACACTTGAGACCTTCAAACTAAGCACATTCTATCCAACGTCCAGAACAATTCCCATTTTCTGGTTGTCTCCTGTGATCTTACAGATCTAAAGTTTCTATATTCCCAGAAAAGGAAAGGCTGAATTTCTCCTGTGTTGCCTCCCTAGATGTTACTTTCTTTCCATGCCTATTTGTGATGACTCAGGTCAACCAGTATCTTGCTATAAATGCTTTGGATGGTGATGTGTCAAATAATTATACTTGATCTGTTGCCAAGTTGTTTGCATTTTAAACCTGTTCTGATGTTCAATTGTTGTATGAGCTCTCCCTGAATAACAACTGTGCCCCACATGGACGTAACATAAAACTGAAAATGTGGGTGATGAGAGAGGTAATATAGATGGGATCAGTTTTGGGGCCAATTTTATTTAATCTTTTTATCGCTGACCTTGGCACCAAAAGTGGAAGTGTCCTGATAAAATTTGCAGATGACACAAAGTTGGGAGCTATTGCCAATTCAGAAAAGGATCGGGATATCATACAGGAAGATCTGGATGATCTTGTAAATTGGAGTGATAGCAATAGGATGAAATTTAATAGAAGTGTAAGGTTATGCATTTAGGGATTAATAACAAGAATTTTAGTTATAAGCTGGGGACACATCAGTTGGAAGTAACGGAGGAGGAGAAGGACCTTGGAGTCCTGGTTGATTATAGGATGACTATGAGCCGCCATTGTGACATGGCCGTGAAAAAGACTTAATACGGTCTTGGGATGTATTAGGCGAGGTATTTCCAGTAGAGATAAGGAGTTGTTAGTGCCATTATACAAGGCATTGGTGAGACCCCATTTGGAATACTGTGTGCAGTTCTGGTCTCCCATGTTTAAGAAGGATGAATTCAAACTGGAACAGGTACAAAGAAGGGCCACTAGGATGATCCAAGGAATGGAAAACCTGTTTTATGAAAGGAGACTTAAGGAGCTTGGCTTGTTTATCTTAACCAAAAGAAGGCTGAGGGGGGACATGATTGCACTCTTTAAATATATTAGAGGGATAAATACCAGGGAGGGAGAGGAATTATTTAAGCTTAATACCAATATGGACACAAGAACAAAAGGATATAAGCTGGCTAGTAGGAAGTTTAGACTTGAGATTAGATGAAGGTTTCTAACCATTAGAGGAGTGAAGTTCTGGAACAGCCTTCCAAGGGAAGTAGTGGGGGCAAAAGATCTATCTGGTTTCAAGATTAAACTAGATGGGTTTATGAAGGGGATGGTTTGATGAGATAACATGATCTTGGTAACTAATTGACCATTCATTATCAGTGGGAAATAGGTCAATGGAGGGATGATAGGAGTTATTATAGAGAACTTTCTGGGTGTCTGGCTGGTGAGTCTTGCCCACATGCTCAGGGTTTAGCTGATCGCCATATTTGGGGTCAGGAAGGAATTTTCCTCCAGTGTAGATTGGCAGAGACCCTGGAGGTTTTTCGCCTTCCTCTATAGCATGGGGTACAGATCACAGCTGGAGGATCTCTGCATCTTGGGGTCTTCAAAGTATTTGAAAGCTTCAATATCTGAGATATAGGTGAGAGAATTATTCTAGGAGGGGTGGGTAAGATTATGTGGGCCTGTACTGTGCAGTGGTCAGACTAGATGATCATAATGGTCCCTTCTGACCTTAAAGTCTATGGCTACGTCTACACTGGCCCCTTTTCCGGAAGGGGCATGTAAATTTCATGAGTCGTAGTAGGGAAATGCGCGGGGGATTTAAATATCCCCCGCGGCATTTAAATAAAAATGTCCGCCGCTTTTTTCCGGCTTTTAAAAAAGCCGGAAAAGAGCGTCTACACTGGCCCCGATCCTCCGGAAAAAGTGCCCTTTTCCGGAGGATCTTATTCCTACTTCAAAGGACACTTTTTCCGGAGGATCGGGGCCAGTGTAGACGCTCTTTTCCGGCTTTTTTAAAAGCCGGAAAAAAGCGGCGGACATTTTTATTTAAATGCCGCGGGGGATATTTAAATCCCCCGCGGCATTTAAATAAAAATGTCCGCCGCTTTTTTCCGGCTTTTAAAAAAGCCGGAAAAGAGCGTCTACACTGGCCCCGATCCTCCGGAAAAAGTGCCCTTTTCCGGAGGATCTTATTCCTACTTCAAAGGACACTTTTTCCGGAGGATCGGGGCCAGTGTAGACGCTCTTTTCCGGCTTTTTTAAAAGCCGGAAAAAAGTGGTGGACATTTTTATTTAAATGCCGCGGGGGATATTTAAATCCCCCGCGCATTTCCCTACTACGACTCATGAAATTTACATGCCCCTTCCGGAAAAGGGGCCAGTGTAGACGAGCCCTATGAGTCTATGAGATGCTATCGTTTGATTATTATTCATAGATCTATCTGGGAATGGAAAAAAGGACACATCTTTAGACCTGATTGAAATGCATTACATTGGACTTTTTTCTTGAAGATCATAATGGAAAAACTGAGTTTACAGGAAGCAGTGGTTTTAGACTAAAATTTAAAAAAAAAACTGTGATTTTGGTTTGTGGGCTTTATGCGGGTCTTAAGTTCAACTGATTTCTAAGCAAACTTTTAAACTTTCAAGCTGTAGCATACTTCCATCATGCTTTGTGGAATTGGAGCATGTTATTAAGTTTGCTGTTCTATGGTAACAAAAATACATTTATTTTAACTTTCAAAAGTGCCCCTGTAATAATTTAATTGAGCGATCTTTTCTTTTCATACTTTATCCATGTAATATACTGTTTTATGCTAGACACTCCATTATAGTTCTATGACTGCCCTGTTCCTAAAAGAAAACTATATAGTGTCCCATTTTATATTGTAAATTAACTAAGCACCATTCTTAAATTGTTTCTGAAAGTAGTAAATTACCAAATCATTTCTACATATATACAAAGGAAGCAGTGGGCGAGAGATTTAATGCAGTCTTGTTCTCCAGTGTACAGTAAACTTCCGATAATCCAGCACCTTTAGGACCCAGGGGGTGCCAGATTATCAGATATGCCAGACTATCGGAAGGGGGGGCTATGTGGGGTCTAGGGTGGTGTGGGGGAGATGCCACCCCAGGCTCCTCATAACCCCCCCTTCCGATAGTCCGGCTCTGCCCCACGCGTCCCCGATTCAGCTTCTGCTGGTCAGTTTCAACAGCAGCTGAATCGGGACTCCTTCGGCAGAGCAGCTGGGGTGCTGCTGGGTTGGTCCCGTAGCGCCACCCTTTGGCGCTGAGAGACCAACCTGGCAGCACCTCAGTTGCTCTTGGGGACACCTGGGGCAGAGCAGCTAGGGTGCTGCTGGGTTGGTCCCTCAGCGCCGAAGGGCGGCGCTACCGGACCAACCCGGCAGCACCCCAGCTGCTCTGCCCCCGGCGTCTCCAAGTCAGCTGCTGCCATAACTGACCAGCGGCTGACTCCAGGAACCCTGGGGCAGAGCAGCTCTGCCTCTGGCTTCCCGGAGTCAGCCGCTGGTCAGTTTCAGCGATGGCTGAATTGGGGACAGCTGGGGTGCTGCCGGGTTGGTCCCACAGAGCCGAGGGACAGCGCTACGGGACCTACCAGCAGCACTCCAGCTGCTATGCCCCGGGCTTCTCTGATTCAGCCGCTGGTCAGTTTCAGCAACGGCTGAATCAGGGAAGCGGGGACAGAGCAGCTCCAATGGTCCAGCTGCCCGGAGCACTTCCGGATTCCTGATGGTGCTGGACCATCAGGAGTGCCGGACCATCAGATGCTGGACCAATGGAGTTTTACTGTAGTTTGTATTTGTGACATATTGGGGTATAATCCAGACCTGCAAAGGGGCTCTGTCACCCTGCCTTGTAACTGTAGGTGCCTTAAGGTGCATCTACACTGCATCCTTAGGTCAAAATAAGAGATGCGGTTTGAGCAATGCAAATTGCATATCTTATTTCAATCTAATTTTTAAATAAACCGCTATTCCGAAACATCCCTTCGCCCTCGTGAAATGAGGGTTACAGGGACATTGGAATAGTGTGCCCGTTATTTCAAAATCTATTTCTGAATAATGGACTGGTTCAAAAGATGCAGAATAGCTATTCTGGGATATCTTCAGTATCCCAAAATAGCACTGCAGTCTAGATCTATCCTTATAGTGCCTAGCAGTTATAGCTTCCAACCTGGATTGACAAATGGCCACCAATATGCATGCCACTTTCAGATGTGTTTGAATAAAAGCAGCCTGCCAACCACTTGTCGATTAAACTGCAGACTATACACAGTAATATACACTTTGCCTCTTATCTTAAATAGTTACCCAGACACCTCAATTTAAACACAATGGAATATATAAAACAATAAAACAGGTCTATTAACTCCAAAGAGAGAGATTTTAAGTCAGTACTAATAATGAGGCATAACATTCAGAAATGGTTACGATAAAAATGAAACAAATTTTGGTTGCCTAACTTAGCAAACCATAGTAGATGACTCTGTTTGATGACTCTGTTTATTGCTTAAATGCAAATTAAGGCAAGGACGCATTCTTTTGTTTAGAACAGACCTGTTTGCTCCTCATAGGAAGTTGCCACACATATTTTATTAGGACAATACTGACTAGGGATGTTAAAAAGGGGGCAATGGGGTAAACATGTAATCACTGAAAATCTCAGTGATTACACAGTTACCTGCACCCACAGCATGGAGCAACAGCCAGTGTGCGCCAGAAGCTTAAAAGTGCATATTAGGGATGTTAAATATCGGTTAATTGAATAGTCGAGTAACCTCATGAAATTTTATCGGTTAATTGACTATTCTATAGTATCAAACACAGCAGCGCGGGTTGCCAAGTGGGAGCTGGTCCTTGAGGGGAAGCAGTTTAAAAACCAGCCTCCTCGTGGACCGGCTGCCTATCACCCTGTGCTGCTGCTTCTGAGAGAGAGGCAGCAGCACCAGGTGGCAGCAGTCCCTGTTAAGGGGGATCTGAGCTCCTGGACCTGATGCAAATCAGAACTGAGGTGGGCTGCCTACCTGGATGGCTCTTAATGCACTTGAAATGCAGAGCTGAAACTGGGGTAGGTCCTGGAACCAACATGAGCCAGAACTGAGCCGGGTTGCCTGCCTGCCTGGCTCTTAATACACTTTAAATGCAGAGCTGCAGCAGCTGTAGATCCTGGACCTGTTGCAAGCCAGGACTGAGCCAGGCTGCTGGCCAGCCTGCTAAAAAATTACTGGCAGGGAAAGGGAAATGTGTATAGTTTATAGCATTAACCTATAAGCGTTTGCTTATTGGTTAATTGACTATACGATTACATCCCTAGTGTGTACTGGCTGCTGCTCCATGCTCGGGTAACTGTGTAACCACTTTTAAGCAGGATCCCGGTGCACACCAGCTCCTGCCTGCCACCCCACTCCCAGTGAGCTGGCTGCTGTCCCACGCTACTATCTCTGCAGCATGGAGAGGGGCGGATGCCTGTGTGTAACTGTGAACATTAACCAATAAGCTCCAGGTTATCAGTTAACCATTTACACATTTAGACTTTCACATCCCTAGTACTGACCAGCAAGTTGAGTTTCAAACAATACCTCAGAAGGCATATTGTGTACCGAGATTACTACATTAGTGCACAGGGTGTGAATACTGCTGTGTGTTTGGTCAGTCTTAGCTTCTGGCAGCATTATACATTCAACACTGTTTCAAAATAATTCCATGTATAGTCATAAAATTTTCAGTATAAATCTAATGATGTGAGTATAGTAGTAGTGATTTCTGAGTTACTTTGTCCTGTACATGAAGACAACTCTTCCCTCACACAAACACTATAATTTATTTTCTTTGAATGTGTCAGTGTGAGTGGTGTTAAAATTGTGTATTAGGGTAACAGCTGAAGATCTCAGAGGGCTCTGCAGTATAAAGCTTAGCAGCACAGCAGAGCCTCCCCGTGGGGGAGCGAAGCCACCAGCCTCCGCTGGCCTGGCTTCCTTCCCTGCCCAGCTCCAGGGCCCAGGCTTGCCATGGATAGAGGCTGCTCCTGTGGATAGGGGCTGTGGCTGTGGACCCCCTGTGGACAGGGGCTACGGCATGGGCTCACCACAGACAGAGGTTGCTGGCCCGTTGGGGACTATAGAATAATCGTATGACTACTAAAATTTCATGTGGTTACACGATTATTCAGTTAACCAATATCTAACATCCCTAGTACAAGATTATGGTTTTTTTAATAGCACTGCCAGATACTGGGCCCATTTCATCCCTTGGTGCTGCCCTCTGATGAGGAAATATAGTCCTCCTCACTATTGCTGACCTATTTCTCCTTACCAGCTCCAAGCAAAGATTCCTTTTCTCAAGTATTGCAGAATGACCTCAAGAGGATAGTGGAAAGTCACCCGAGCTGGTGCAGGCGTGGCACTGGAGCAGCTGGCCCCAACCTGACCACTACCTGTACAGTATTTGAGGACCCTTCTCCCACTTGTCACAGTATCATCCTCTCCGAAGTAAATCATGCCCCTCATGGCTTCACTGGGTAGGCAGTCCACATCAGAGCAGTCTGTCATTCCAAAAGAACAAAAGTAATGTGACACAGAGGTCCATTGGCAGACTCCTTTGTTCTTTGCTGACAAACTCTTGTCTTGACAAACTCATGATACCAAATGACTCTTGCAGGGTATTTATCCGTAAGGGCATAACATATAAAGTAGCTATAGGAAGCATATAACTTATTAAGACTCATAATTATTATGAGATGTGTGTACAGGTAACGTTTTAAGGAATGATGTAACTATATGGAAAGCATGCATTGTGATCTTAGAGTAAAATTAGTGGTCCCAGGTCAGTTGTCCCCTTTGTCTTCCACTGTCAACGGGCCTGATATTACTTAGCCCAGTTTGGGCCAATGTGGGTGTAGCATTGCATATAGTTGAGACTATTAATTCTCACCATGCTTAAGGGGGCTGTTACTTACTAGACATCACGAGTGGGACCCACAGGCATTTACTTTCAAAGAAAACAGTTATTTTTACTATAGTATGTGTGATTTTTCAAACTGTTGTTCACTGTGAATCCCACAACCCATCCTTCATACCCACTTTCAAAGTCTTTAGCTATCACAACCTTTGAATGGTGAGGAAACTGGACCATCTCTCTGTCATTTTGACCTCACAGGATCACAAGGAGGCACATTGATTTTGACAAAAAAAAAATCTGATTTTGTGCATCTGAGGCACATGTGCATCCACAATTTGGCCTCCATAGTGGCTGCTATATCTTGAGAAATCACGGTTCTTGGAGTTGGCTGCCTCCTAGAGTGGCTAAACTTTTCTCCCTATAGAACCATAACTAATTGAGCATTTTCAAAGAAGATTCTAGAACTAAAAAACCTGACATTTATGTGAGTATTCCAAAACCTTCTTGGCTCAATCCAGTGATTAGCCTTCTAAAGAGACCAGAAATCTTTGACATCATAATTAGGACATTTGTAATACAACTTTCTTCATTGCCTTTTACCTTTATAGCAGTTAGTAGTTAAAAGACAGTTTAGATTATTCTCAGGCAAATTGCCAGAGGTAATTCCTGACCTTCTGGGATGATAGAGTAACTACAGAGAGAAAAAAGAAGTATTCATAGACATAACTATTCCCCTGAATAGTGAAGATAACTGTGAAGCCTCTGATATATTGCCATAGGTTGCATGTTAATATCTCAAATGGCATGTGGATGTGTTGCTTAAACATTATCTCCATTTTTGCACAGGCAATATGAGGCATGAGTCCAGGGTGAAGTTCAGAAAAGCATCCCTTTTTAGGGACAGTAATCATGTTTTTAAATGTTTTGCTCAATCAGAACCTTCCTCAAAGCTACTTAGTGAATTAACACCAGAAAATGTGTTGGGGTCCAAGTTACCTGACAACTTATCTAACAACTATATAGACATGCTTCCCCCATGAATCAGTATTTCTTTGACTTTTGTAAACCATAATAAATAGGGCACTACCAAATTGACAGCCATGCAAAATGCATCAAGGACTGTGAAATTTGGTGTCCTCTCATGAAATCTGGCCTTTTGTGTGCTTTTACTCTAAACTATGCAGATAAAACCAGGGAGACCAGTGTTTCTCAAATTGGGAGTCCTGTCCCAAAAGGGAGTTGCAGGGAGGATCAAAAGGTTTTTTTTTATAAGGGTCATGGTATTGCCACCCTTAATTCTGGGCTGATTTCATAGCTGGGCAACTGGAGAACATGGTTGTAATGTTGGCCAGATGCCCAACTCTGAAGGTAGTACCCCACCAGCAGTCAGAGAGAGGCAGCTGCTGACCAGGGGCCCAGCTCTACAGGCAGCAGTACAGAAGTAAGGGTGGGAATACCATACCATGCCATCCTTACTTGTGTGCTAGTCCTGGTGGTAGCTCTGCCTTCAGAACTTGATTCCTGGCCAGAAGCTACCTTTCTCCAGATGACCAGCTGTGAAGGCAGTGCCATTGCCAGCAGCTGTAAAGAAGTGAGAGTAGCAATACTGCAACCCCCATACAATATCTTTGCGATTCCCGCACAACTTGTTTTTGGATCAGGACCTCTACAGTTACACCACCATGAAATTTCAGGTTTAAAGATCTGAAATCATGACATTTGCCTTTTAAAAATGGAAATTGGTAAGGCCCTAATAATAAATCTATTTCATCCTAAATATATTTAACAGAAGGACTTATTTGAGATAGAGTGACCATCTGTCCTGTTTTAATGGGACAGTCCCTTATTTAAGCCCTCTTGCAGGTCTGTTTTTAAAAAAACTGGGCAAATTGTCTAGTATTTTTGCTCGGGGGCTCCCCCTGGTGGACAATCAGTATTAGCACAGCCACAGCAGCCTCCTGTTAGTGTCTGGTAGGTGAAAGTGTGCAGGCAGTGGCCACCAAGCAGGGTGCAGAGGCAGAAAGAGAGAAAGCTAGTAGGACAGGAGTGGGCAATAAAATGGTGACATTTCACCAGGGTTAGCCCCCGATGGACCACTGCCACTATATTTCCCTGCACCTCTGCAGGTACTGCGATTGCAGCCCCCACTGTCCAGGAACAGCGATCTACAGCCAGTGTGATTTACCTGTACCTGTGGAGGCTCAGGGAAATACAACGTATGGGGCCCATCAGATCCAGCCCATGGGCTGGTATTTTCCCTCCCCAGCAGTGGGAGGAGGGCAGCTTGTGTGTGATAGAGGAGTAAGAGTGTGCAGGGGGGAGTGATGGGTGTGTTATCCTTCCCCTTGTGCACCCTAAAGCAGGGTTTCTCAAGGGAGGCTTGCCAGCCCTTTCAGTCCGTGGGGTTAAGCCCCAATCCCTAACACCCCCTGTGGGACTGAAGCCCCAATCCCTGGTGCCACATCTTACTGAAATCCCAACATGCCCCCAGGCTGAAGCTCTGATTCATGGTATCCCCCTGAATTCCCAGCACCCTCAGGCTGAAGACATGATCCTTGCCCCCTCCCACTTCCTAAGCCATGAGTGCTGGGGCTCAAGCTGGGTGTGTCAGGGCTGAGTCCTGCATGCCCAGTGCTCTCTGTGGGAGAGAAGCTTCCAGAGCCCATGGGCAGTGTGTCAGGGCTCTCTAGCAAGTCTCCAGAAAAGCTCCACAGCTCACTCTCTCCTTGCCTGTGTGTGACCCTGCCAGGGCAGAGGCAGGAGTCCGAGCCATGGGGAAGCTGCTCCCTGGCTGGTGCCAGCAGAGTCGGTGTTCCTCCTCTGCTGCTGGTGCCAATAAGAGCAGGCGGGAAGTGCTCCTGTTTGATGCTGGGTGGAGAGATGGGAAGAGGCAAAGCCAGCTAGAAGGAGAAGCAGCCCTAGAGGGGGGAGTAGGGGTGTGTGTCACCTAAGCAGGGTTTCAGTGGAGTAGCACAACCCATTTTTTCCTGAACCCCAAAGCCCCTTGCAGGGCTTAAGCAGGAGCTGCAGGACTGAAGCCTTAATCCCGGTATTCTCTCTACTCCCCATCAAAGCTTGGAACTTCAGGACTGAATGCCCAAGGTCTGGGGACCCCCACAGGACTGGAACACAGGAGCTGCAGTGCTGAAGCCCTGATTCCTGGCAGAAGCCCCAATAACTGGATCACCCATCCCCCAAGCTAAAGCCCTCATCCTCAGCATGCCTCTCTCTCTCAGGCAAGCCCTATACCCAGTGTATCTCCCCATGAAGCCCTGAGCCCTGGTATTACCCCTCCCGCCAATGCAACAGGAGCTGTGGGGCTGAATGTCCAAGCCCTGCAGAAGCCAAGGAGTTGAAGTTCTGCTCCTCTTTTTCCACCCCCATACTGAAACTGCAGTGGCAGGGCTGAATCCCAAATCCCCGGTGCTCCCCATGCAGCAGAAGTCCCCAGAGCCCATGGGCAGAGCTGAGGGAACTGGGGATATTTCCCCCAAAATTTCAGTGCCAGGGAGCCAATCCCAGGGACTAACTCACTCTTCCTTTCTCCCCGGCTCTGGCTAGTTTGGAAGTGGGGAGCCAGAGCTGGGCAGTGCAAGGCAGCTGCTCCTCTGGCTGGTGCCCAGGCGCAGGCAGGCTGGTGTTCCTTCTCTCCTTCCAGCAGGAGATTGAAGCTTCCCCATAGCTCCCAACCTCCATTGCTCATACAGCCAGTAAGAGCTGCAGGCTTGAGGAACCCAGCTTCACGGCTAGCAGAGCCCTCAGGGAACAGGGGCCACAGAGGAATCCTTTAGCTACTCTCAGGGCACACACAGCCTCTAGTTACCTCCTGCCTGCCCCTTCCCCCAGGCTGCCCTCCTGCTTGCACACAGGCCCTTGTTATCACATCACTGCATCCTGAGGTACCCCGTGGCAGCACACAGCTTCTAGCTACCCCATCCTGGGCTACCTCCCTGATTGTACTCAGCCCCTAGCAACTCTGCTTGCCCCCTGGATAACCTCCTGCCTACACAGCCCCTCGCTACCCCCATCTCTGCTCCCCTGGCTACTCCCTAGCCACACACAGCCCCAAACACCCCCTGCCTGCACAGCCCCTTGCTACCCCATCTCTATACCTCGAGCTACTTCCTGGCTATACACAGCCCCTAGCTATGCCCTATCTGTACCCTTCTGTTTTCAAATTTTTGGAGCCGAGTCCCCTGCCTCCTAACCTTGAGTTATAATTTTTGGTTGTGCCCTTCCCCTCCCACCACACCCATGACCAGCTGGGTGGTCTGCTGAAGTGAATTAGGGTAATGTCCCTGGTCCTGCTGGCCCCTGCTCTGAAAATAGAAGTGTAACTCCCTTTTTCCTCCCGGGTTACTCGGGAGCAGGTCATACTCACAGGTGTGCCTGGGCACCTGATGGTTTTAACATAAAAGGAGATCCTGAGTATCCCAGTGGTGATGTTGTTTAGTTGGATAAAACCAATCCACCCCCATGCTGTTGTCCCTTGCTCATAAAAAACATACAATTGCAGTGCCTCCACCTGGCTGGCCCTGTACACACTTAATGGTGTGCCTTAGGAGCCTCCAGGAATAAAATTATTCTGGCAATAATCTGGATCTATCTCCAGAACAACAACTACAGATTATATACATCTAATAGATTACATTAGAATGAACAACCTTTACTTATCAACTTAAAGAAACAGGGTTTAACAGATTAACAGTTAACAAAGTACACAGAAATAATAGGAAACTTATCTATCCTGTATGTGCACTGCCACCATTTATCCCACTCCTCAGAACTCACAGTACCATACACTTGCTTGTGTGGGTGCTCTTGAAGATTTTGCAGCTGGAGTGGATGATTCTAGTCTTCTTCTGTGTGCTGAATGCAGAGTAGCTTCTAGCCACAGGTAGAGCCAAAGGGCAATCAGAAGTAGCCTGCTAGATTCCAGTCTCAAAGGCTATTAGTCCTAGGGTACGTCTAGACTACATGCCTCTGGAGGCATACGTGGGAGGTCGACAGATGCCTTTGATGTCGACCGCTGAGCATCCAGACTACTGTGCTGAGCCGACAAACAGCTGATCGGCTCAGCACGGCAGCCATTTAAATTTAAATGAAGCGGCGATTATTTAAATCACCGCTTCATTTTCCTATGCCGGGTAGTCTAATCTACATGCCTCTGTTGCCAGAAGCATGTAGTCTAGACGTACCCCAAGTCTGTAGCTGCAACCTAACAGCTCCTGGACTGGATCAAACTCCTCCGCAGTAGCCTGGCTCCTTTTTTCCCCAAAAACAAAGGGAAGAGTTCACAGATTGCTGAGCCTCCCTCCACACACATAAGACTCAGATCCCAAAAACAAAAGTCACTTCCTTCCTAGTTTCCTCAAGAGCTCATGGGAATTGTAGTCTCTGGGGCTAGATTGCAGCACACAGGATCTTCCCAGAGAATAAGCATCTTCCCAGAGATTAGAAGCCTAATCCGAACTAGCTAGTCCATGCCGCGTGTAGTCGCGCGGCACTGGGTCCGAACTAGCCGGCATTTAAAAATGGCGCCGGCCAGCTTCATGCAAATGAAGCCCGGGAAATTCAAATCTCGGGCTTCATTTGCAACTGCGGATGACTACATTACCCCGCTAGTTCGAACAAGCGGGGTAGTGTAGACATACCCTGAGCTACTGCATATAAAGGGGGCACCATCTTGGTTTTGTGAATCAAGCCTTCATTTCCTTTTCTTTTATTAAAAATGCCCACATTAAACATTTTGTTCAACCCTACATTAATTTTTTCAGGACTCTTCAGTTCATTTAAAATGCTACAAATGATTTATATTCAACCAAAATCAGATTGAAGGCAATGGATAAGATCTGGAAAAGTAAAGCGATTAGCTTAGGAATGAAGCTGAGCGTCTTGAAAACGTGTGTATTTAGCAGCATGTTGTACAGATGAGAGACATAGGTGATAACGAAAGATTCAAAGAGAAGGATATTGGCTTTTGAGAGAAGTTGTTATAGAAAGATCATGAGAATACGATGGATGCAGAAGGTCACCAACGAGGAATTACATAGAAAGATACAGCTGAAAGAGAACCTACTGCAGAAGGTTATACAACGGAAGTTACAGCTATTCGGGCTTATCTGCAGAATGAATGACGAGCAAAAAGTTAAGACTCTGATATTCAGCATAATAGATGGTCCAGATAGGAGAGACAGACCCCACAGAGAATGAGTAGATGATAGAGTAGATTGGTGCAGAGCTAGTCTAAAGAAACTAAGCCACTCCGCACTGGACAAGGAAAGATGGAAGGAAATAGTGAGGGAGGCATCGGACACCAACAGGCATTGAGCCCATGGCGGTGGTGGTTGTTGTTGATGATGATGAAAGCCAAATTTGTATTTATTTTTTCAGAACCATTAGCAAGCCAAAAAATGAATTGGCACAACTCTACTCAGTATGAGCAAGGATTGTAGAATCCATGTCTAATTTAAACATATACTTACAATTCATAGCACCCATTAAATGGTAGTGCACCTCCTTACAGTTTAGTCTTAGAAGTATATTACAAATTAATAGCTATTTGTTAATTAGGATCTTAAAAGTAATGTCTGATTTTTCTCTTCTCTGGTATACTATCTTGCTATGAAGAGATGCAGTTGTTAGGATTTGCAGCTTCAGAAAAATAATGGTATTGAACTTTTACTTCCTATTGCCTTTTACAGTTTATTCTGTGTTACAGACTATGTCTTTTCCCTATAGTCTACTAAGCCAGTTAGTATAAATAAAACAAATAAAAGAGCCATATATAGTTGAATTAAATAGCTTTGAGTAGAACATGTTTGTTTGTTAGGTGACATTGATCTCAATAATGAAATAATGCCCATTCCACTACCCGAGCTTGCAGTAGTTAAATTCATGGAGCTATAGTCTGATAATACAACCTTAAGCCTTCTTTGGTGTATTCCTGTTGGCAAAAATATTTATTGTTTTAAGAGGAAGTAATCATTCTTTGCTGGGAACATTATATGTGCACAAGATACAGTAAAAGTCCAGTTGTCTGGCATCCAGTGGTCCAGCACTCCTGCTAGTCCGGCACCACCGGAATCCGGAAGTGTTCCAGGCAGCCGCACTATTGGAGCTGCTCTGCCCAGGGCTGACTCGGAAACCCCGGGGCAGAGCAGCTGGGGTGCTCTGCCCCAGGCTTTCCGGAGTCAGCTGCTGGTCAGTTTCAGCAGCGGCTGACTTGGGGAAGTCTGGGGCAGAGCAGCTGAGGTGCTGCCAGGTAGGTCCCACAGCGCCGCCCCCCCCCCCATTTCCCCCACTCCAGACTCCTCATAGCCCCCCCTTCCGATATTTCGGCATATCTGATAATCCGGTACCCCCTGGGTCCTAAAGGTGCCGGATTATAGGAAGTTTACTGTATGTTGTTTGAAATCTTTCTAACAAAGCAGCATATTTACAATAATTTTGTAATATTGATCTGACCTTGTTAAATCATGCTGTAGCCAGAGCAACAGTACTACAACTAATTGACTCCGACAAAAACCATTAAAAATCAAATTGTCAGCCAGTTGTGAGCTCCCTGCCCTCCCCTCTCCTCACAGCCCAGATAAGGCACACACCAGTTCCCTGCCTCTTTCCCCTGCAGCCCAGATGAGCTGTACGCCAACTGCTGCCTCACCCTCTCCCCGCAGCCCTACTGAGCCATGCACCGGCTCCTGGTTCCCTACTCGCAGCCCAACTAAACCACATGTCAGCTCCTGAGCCCCCACTGCCTGCAGCGTGCCGAGACTCTCTGATCCTGAAACATCTGTGGTCATGCTGGACCACGGATGTTGCCAGACCAGAGAATCCAGGATTTTAGAGGTGCAACCTGTATCGTGTCTTCATCAGATTCCTTCTATGCTAAGTTTCTTTCCATTACCCTTTATCTGTTGTTTTTAAGAACACTACCTTAGAGTGACTGTTTATTTTTGTTTTTACACCACCCAACACAGTGGGACTTTAATCATGATGGATTATATATATGCAAGCTAATATTTAATATTATTGCTACTGTTATTATAGTTACTACTACTGTTATTACCACCACGTTTTGAAGATCATATTGAAAGTTGGCAGCAGAAAGCAAAGTTGTGGTTGTATTTTGTATGCAGTTGGTACCTGCAAAGCCTGTGTTTCATGTTTAACATGAATTTGCATTCAAATTAGGGTGGTAGATAATTTGCAGTTTTGCACACACAAACCTGCCTAGGTAAAGCTTGCAAGTGTAGTTACGGGGTAAAGTTTGTAGCATGTGACTATGTTTTCATGAGGCCACTGTGCATCTATTGTATTTAAACCTCCAGTTCTTCTTCCTGCTTCCTATATGAATTCCACATGTGGGTACAGACATGCAGTATGCACCTGAGTCTGGAGATTTTAACAAGGAGTGTCTGTTGATCAGCACATATGCAGTTGATCTCCTTGTGCTTCTCAGTAAGAGTAGAAGAGGCAAAGTGGGTTTACGCCCTCTCTGTTCCTTATCACCATATGGCCTAAGTTGGAATCCAGTGGCTTCATTCAGAAATCCTGTAGAGAAAATAGGAAATAGTTACTCTTTTTACCTAAGTACAGCTATCGCTTTAGTGTCATTTGTATGTTTTGCTTCTTGGGACCCGGTATTACCTCCCTGCAATCTGGGCCAATCCCCACAGTCACAGTCTTGAAAAACTGCCTCTCTTGCCTAGGGTCTTTTCTGTCGATGACTAATCCCAAAGATGTCTTTATTGTCATATTTGTGTGACACATATTTCTTTAAAGTGCAGTGTTTGTTGCTCTTTCCCACTAATAAATCACAAAGTCTTTGGGCTTCAACTTAGGAAATTCTTACTGGAAAAGGCTCAGAGGCCCCTCTCTGATCTGGGGAACCCCTCTATACAGCAGCCTCAATAAATGAGCACACACGTAGGGGCAGAGTGTTCAGTCTGAAGCCCAAAGACTTTTCCTTCAGGACTTTCTGTGAGAGTAATAGGCATTCTCATGATACAAGGACAGAACCCTGTCAAGGATGGTCCATTAGAGATGAGCTCTTTCCCTGAACCCTTTGTGAGCCTTCACTCGCAGATCTCAATGAATCATCTGTGCTAAAAAGAAATCCAGACTGGAGGGTATAAAATGAAAATGAAGGATTCACCATTACCTTTTTTGAATGTGAGCCTAGGCTCCTCACTACCAACTCATCTGTTCAAAGAACCCAGCAGAGCCAGTCCCCTCCTTCTGCCCCTCTTCCCCCCTCCCTCCCCCTCCACACACCTGGATATTCAAATACTCATATAGCACCAAAGGATGTATTCCTCTCCTACCTGCAGTCACCCCTTCTTCTCTGTCCCAGCCCTCTTGAGAGACTTAACTACATTGGAATCTGATACTACTTAGTGTCCCAGGAACGATTTCACTTACCACTGTCAGGTTCTGCCACTTCAGTAAGAGCAGTCTTCAGATTTAGATCAGTCTTAGGCGTCAGCCCCTCCATCTTCCCTCTAGAGAGAGCCAAGTCCAGACAGGTGATCCAGAACTTATGATCACTGTTTTCATAGTTATGACCTGCTTAGGAACCAGTGGTACTTCATGCCACGGGGTTCCCCTCAAACAGTTGGCCCCTCTTCCTGCCCTAATTTGGGACCATGGGATCCCTATAGAAGAATCCCAGGACCCTCAGAGGAATCTTTCCAGTCTTCTCCCTCTCACCAGTAGTTGGTGAGAGAGGGGTAGGATGTTGGATCAGAACCAGAGGTACTGGCAGCTCTGACAGGAATCTCCTGTTACCCACATGTGATGGTCTCTCTTTCTTCTCCATCACCTCCATATGCAATACCAGGTCCTGAAGTGCAGAGGGACCATCAATAATTGGCTTCCTCTGGGTACCTCTGAATGAAGATAGAGTCCCACAGCACAGAGTGCTGGATCTCTTGCAACCTCAGGGAACAAGTTGATCCTCCCAGTTCATGCCACAGTTTGGCACACCCTATTATCCTCTACCCCCACACCTAGCAGGTGTATTTTGTTCTGGCAAAGGATGCTGATTTTTTGTTCTGCTGCCCTGCCTTTGACTCCCTAGATGTACAAGCTGCTATTGAAAGGACAATAGCCAAAGCCCACTCTGTTAGACAAGGGTTCCAAGAGACTGGACCTCCTGTAGAGAACAGTCTTCTCATCTCTAGGCTTGCAGTTCCACATTGCCAATGACCAGGATCTTTTAGGACTTCAGTAATTATTTGAGTCTGACCGGCTTTCAGGACAAACTTTTCCCAGATGACAGAATCCAATTCATCTTCTTTCTAAAAGAAGGCAAGTTAGTGGCAAAAAGAACTCTCTAGGTTGAAGTTGATATAACAGATACATACAACATCCAAAAGCTTGGCCACTGGTAGTGTTATGAAGAGGGATTATTGATTGCAAACCTAAGGCTTTCCCAGAGAAGTGCAGAATACTACCCAAGACCTTCCCTTTGATGAGTTGAACCTCTTTAATGAGAAAACAAATGACTTTTCATTCATTGAAGTGGTCTATCTTCTACTTCCTATCTGTATTCTACTACCCACTCTCTATTCCCTCAACTTCAGGTCTAGTTAGATGCACAATGAGAAGAGGAATTGAGGGATCAGTACTACCTCAAATATCCTCAGTCATAAGCACAAGGAGACCCGCTGCATGTTCCTGCATAGATGAGCCAAATGACACTGTTTACTAAAACGTCCACACTCAGATGCATGTGCAGAATACAGATAAAGACCACACATCTCAAAGAGCTTCCAGTTAGAGTATATAACCTGGTTGGTCTAATTCAGCTTTGTAATAATTGTATTTCTGTATTTTGGATTGCAGTAGCATTTTTAATATATATGAATAAATCTAATGTGACTTGCTTCTTTTGCGCTGTTCATAGATGCAGAAATATTCTCCAGAGACTAAAGGAATTTGGCTTCTTTGGATAATTTTGGTCATATTAGCTATTTCATTTAAAACAACCCCTTTGTAATGAAAATGTTTTCACTTTTGCTGCTTTATTCAGTGCAAATTTAATTCTGATTCTTAATCTACTCTAAGTTTAATATTGTGGAGATACAGTGTTTAGGATCTTTAATATTGCTCCGGGGTTGCACAAATACTACCAAGATTTAAGCTTACTAGTTTAATATGGCTTGTGAGAAAGAGTAAAGATGGAGTGACTTTGTTTTCTAACTTTAAAGTAGGAGGTTTTTTGTATTTATAAGAAACTAGCAGATTTACCCTGTGTTGCTCGGATTCTTAACTCAATTTTTGTTTTTTGGAAAATAAAATAAAAGTGTGCATGCTTTGGGGTGGGGTTGGAGATGAGGGTGTATGCAGGCTGACCCAGGAAGAGAGAACTACCCCAGCCATACTGGGGGAGGGGCTTTTCTGGCTCCAGCATGGAGAAGTCACGGGTGGGGTAGGGAAGAAGTGCCTTTCCCCCAGCCTAAGTAAGAAGCTTCCAGGGCTGGGGGTGAAGGGTGAGGCACCCCCTCCTTGAGCCCTCTTTCAACATTCACTTAATTATGTCAATTTTGAGGGCTATCCTCGATCTGGTGATTTTGTCTCTTTTCTGTTGTGTTTTTATGAGAAGCAATCCCATTCCAAGCATATCCCATTTTCCTGGCACAGCCAAGCCTTTATGCTGCTTTAAGTTATGATAAGAGGATGCTTTATACTGAATTTGCTAGCCCTAGCTCTTACCGTTTAGGAGAAGTTCTTAGACAGACAGACAGACAGATAAACTTTCTCAAAAATATAGATGGTGGTAGCATGAGATCATGGGTCAATGTTTAAAACACAGGACTAAAAGGCAGGAATTCTGGGTTTATACTGAGTTCTAGCACTGAGATACTGTATTATCTTAATTACATTCTGTACTTGTTACACACCTGTAAAATGGGGATATATACTGTGGGGATATATTATTGTTTACAGAGTTCTTAAATATTTTTAGATGAAAGCTAATGTAGATTAAGGATGTTAACTAGCAGTTAATTCACTAGACTAGTCAATAGGCACTTCCGCATTCCTCTTTGAAATGTACGAGAGCCCCAGAGGGGCTGAGTCAGCATTTCAAAGGAACAGCGCCGCACAGCTGAACTGGGGATCAGCTGTGTGGCGCTACCGCTTTGAAGTACTCCCTCTTCCCCCTCCCCCTTTCTGCCTCTATCTGATAGAGGCAGCTGGGGGGAGGAATCGACTAGTCCTTAACATCCTTAATGTAGATGCATAAAGTATTATTAAAGTTACTGAGTTTGAATTAGCAACTTGATATTCTAGACTGATTCCTTTCATGTTTTAGACAAATATTGGTAGAATTTATTTCCTAGAATTTCATATTTTCCTTGTTTTCCAGGTCTATTATTAGCAGAAGATTTTTCTGTATAGTTGGGACACTATACCTGTATCGATGTATTACAATGTACGTAACTACACTCCCAGTACCTGGCATGCATTTCAAGTGTTCTCCGAAGGTAAGTTCTTCTCACCGTAGTTCTATTTTGTAGCTTCTATTCTTCTCCTGTACTCCAGAGATCATGAATAGCTGTGAACAGACCTCTTCATTTCAAGTTGAAATGACAAGGACTTTTTTCATAGATTGTGGATGCTGCAACTTTGTCAGCCATAGTGCTAATCATCCAAAGATGGAAAGCACTCACTTCTGAGGACTAATTTACAGTTTTTGTATTGGTTTATTATTGTTTTGATTAGGGAGTGTGACTTTTACTTCTGTATTTTTTGAGATAGTGGAGTTTTATACGTCCTATAGTGAGATGCAGTTATTGATATAAAGGTGTCATATACCACTGCAGCTTCTTTTAAGAGCTAGGCAAAATTTGAAATTTCCATCCCATAGGAAATGTGTTTCAGCACATGTGTTTGCATCCCAATTTGAAAAGAAAATTTTACATATTCCAAAACAGCTAAATTCAGATATGTTGACAGGGTTTCTCCTTTTTCAATTGAAACAAAACCTTTCAGCATTCCTGAAATCACAATGTTTCATTTCTCCTGATTGAGTTCAACTGGAATGTCTTGTTACAAGTTAGTTCAACAAAAAAAATGGATTTTTGTGGTCAGTAAATTTTCTGACTTAATGATTTTCTGACACCAAATTCCCAACCAGCTCTCCTTACTCCCCTATGTTTGCAAGACTAAGCTATCCTACCATAAATATTTTTATGTAGGTGTAATTGCATCTGTACTCAGGGGATTATACAGTACCAATTCACTCATCCAGTTTGAAACCAATATAATTTAAGCGACACAAAAACTGTAATTTAAGCGACACAAAAACTGTAAACTGAAAAAACAACAAATAGTCCTGTAGCACTTTATAGACTAACAAAACATGTAGATGGTATCATGAGCAAGAAGTGGGCTGTGCCCATGAAAGCTCATGATACCATTTACATGTTTTATTAGTCTATAAAGTGCTACCAGATTATTTGTTGTTTTTTCAGTTTACCTGTACAGACTAACTCGGCTACCCCCTGAAACCACAAAAACTGTAGGCAGGTATAGTGCTCGCTTACTCTTGTGTAATCACCCTACTTAAAACCTCTGCCATACAAACACTCTATGGCTTCATCCACATTTTTCTCTATTGGTGAAACTCCATTTGCAGAGCAGAATTAGTTAATGGGAATCTTAAAAATCCAACACCACTGTGTCTAGTTTACACTGTTATTGCAACTGTTCTTTTATGGGGGAACTGCACTAGGGCAGAAAAATGCCTAAATGGTCTCAAAGTAGACAAACCCAAAACATTTGGTTTCTAAGAAAAAATTTTCCAGTGTGTATGCTGACCCATGATGGAAATTAGCATTTATTTGACGACATTGTTGACTTTGCCAAACCGTATGTGGCTGCTTGGAGACATAAGCCTGTGTAAATGGAAGAATGGGTAGGGACATGAGAAGAAGAAATCAGCAAAATGGGTGATCAGTCAGTTAAATAGTGAGTCACTATAAGTTAAAAAGAAACCAGATACTGTAATTTCAAGCTTGAGTAAATGTGCCATTTCAGAAAAGGAACATTATTTATTTCAACAGAAATTAGAATTGCCAACATTTTAAGTCACCTTTATGAGAAGGACTAACCTATGCTATGCTTGGTTGATTAGCTTTTCTTGATCTTTCTATGGGGCTTCCTTATAAAATATAAGCAATATAACTATACTTTTAATTCCCAAAATCACTTTGTCATTTCCTTAACTTCATCAGACATAATTTGAAAGAGAAGATTAGGCGTTTGTGAGCATATAGGCTTTTATGGGTAATGCAGGAAGTTTTTATCATCACCAGGAAAGATGCCAAACAGATCTTTAATCCTAGAACTATATGAAAAGTACAATTCATGCCTTCGTTGAGTTTTTAAAACAAGAATGAACTCTAAAGTTAAGGAATATTAGTTTTCAGAAGACAAATATATTCTTTAGTAACTAATTCAAACAGTACATGTTTTGCCTATTTCTTAAATGGTTACTATGGTTACTTTAGGATGTGAACCTCTTTAAAAATTAAAGTTTGTAGGTGTGAAATACAGTCTTTTCTTTGAATCAGATAAGAATCTAATGTGCCCCTGTTATGCTTGCAACAAAATGTAAACTAAAATCCTTTACTTCTATTAGTGGCCTATTTTGAATAAAGGAAAATATATGAGTTGCTGTCCAGGTATGAGCAGCCTGGCCAATATCTTATGAACATTCCATAAAATACTTATTAATTTTCTGGGAGGAGTAAAACCTTTGTTTAGCATCTTGCTTGGTAATGCATTTATTTAAATGTCATGTGGTGCATTCCAAAAAGCAAAATTTAAACAAACAAAACTATCTAGAAGTATTTTTGAGCCTAAATTATTCATTTCATGATAGTTTAAATATCAGGAGGAAGAGAGAAATCCAGTCAGATATGTGGAAATCCACCTGGCCCTTCCACCTACTGTTTGAATTGAAACAAATTAATGTGTGTGCATTTAAATTTCACAGTCAAACTGCCTGTGGTTTGCTTGCAGTGAAACCCATTCCAAAGAGCCAGAGAAGCCTTATCAAGTAGCCAGTGCTGCTAGGAAAGGGAAGCACAATTTCAAGACTAATGGGTGCTCGGTGCATGTGTTCTGGGCAGCATGGAGGACAGAGTCAACAGTAAAAATCACAATGAGAGGAAAGGCTAACAGTAAAAGATGGACAAAGATCATCCTGATATCAACTTTTGCTTGGGGTTAGAGAGGCCTATCTGAAGTTTATGGGAGATAGTAAGCCTCAGAAGAACCAGAACTTCACCAGAGATAAGAGAATCCTGTACGCTGTTAGTTGCTTCAGACCCGGGGCAGGGAGGTACTATAATGCTGAAACTTAACTCCAACTTGTACTTCCCAGATGAAAGAACATAACCTATATGCTTTGCCATTTGTATCTGCTGTAAATATAAATTATAGTATTGTTGAAAAGTTCAATCGTTTCATGTCAGTGTGAATTGGATGAGTCTCATCTGTCTGTATCCTTTGGCAGAATGTGGAATATGTGTAACATTGTGACTGAATGCTTAAGTATTATAAGCAAGCTTTCCACAACTTATAAATTCATTTGTTTTATGGATTTGTTTGACTATGGTTTTACATGCACTTTGGTACTTTGGCAATCATCTTTTTAGTTAATAAAATGTGTTTTTAAAAAACACACGCACTGCACAACTCTGCCTTTTTCTAACTTCTTTCCTGTCTTTCACATCATATTTTTTCTTCATATTGCAGTCATTAATAGTCATAATGAGGCAGTGTGGGGCTTCTTCCATTGTTCAGTTCTCATTACCTGCTTGTCCCTGTTTAACCTTTTTCTCCCCCTCCATCTATTTTTCTTTCCTCACTTTCTCTGCATTGTGTCGTCTGTTTCTTCTGTTTTTATCTTTCCTTTTCTTACATCTTTCCTTTTTTACTCTTCTTCATTAATCTCACTTCTTCGCAGTCACTGTCTTTCTTCTTTTTTCTAGCTAGTCTCCCCAGCTTCTTGACATAGCTTACACATTTTACTCATCCCAGTGCATCTGCACACTTGTGACAGGCAGGGGAATTTTGTACAAGCCAAACACCACTGGGTAAATTGTTCTTTCTCTGTCCTTACTGCAAAATAGTTACCTGAAAAAATGTTTTTTTCAGTCACTCTTTAGAGGAGTGTAATGTAGACAGGGATGGTTTTATTTTCCTTCTTTGAGGAGATGAGAGGGTATAGATAGATAGTTCACAGATTGGCTTTCCTCAAATGACAGCTAAGGCATCACCCTTCAGTTTTTCTGCATTGCTGGAAAGAGCGGACAATAGTCAATAAGTGATAGTGTTTCCTGGTCTTCTGTTTGAGAGCTGCTCAGCATCCCGATGAAGAAAACATTGAATTATATTAAACTTGTGCATAGGTGACCTGGCTCCACAGCCAGAGGGACATGGACAGCCCACACAGTGATCGAATGTGTCGTTGTTTAGCACTCACTGAACATAAGGTCAATATCCTATGTTTCTTGCTGATCTTTGAGTGAACTTGTAAAGATGATACAAAAGAACTAGAAATGCAGTACAGGTTGGACGTCCCTGGTCCAACACATTTGGAACCTGACTGGTCTCAAATCAGGGAATTTGCAGGACCCAGAAAGGTTCACTGCCACACTCCCTCTGCCCTCAACTCAGAGCTGTCAGCTCCAGGGGTTCCTAATTTATTGTAGGGATTAGATTTAGGCAAGACTATATACATTTGATTAATCTTTAAGTCTCAGTTTGTTATTTTGACTGCCTGACCTTAGCTTCTGGGTTCTGTCTCATTCTTAGAGGGGGAAAAAAGCTACATTTGGAAGACATTTTCTGTTGTTGTACAATTATTTGCCTGGTTGATTAATCCCTTCGCTATTTATCCATGAGAAAGAGTGACCACTATTTTATGGACCTATAAAGATGATAGAAAAGCTATTTTGCTAGGAATTGTTTTCCTGCTTTCTCACATTTCCACACTATATGTACAAGGCATATGAAGCAGTCTTGTAGCTCCCATTGAGCAAAGTAAACAATTACCTGAATTTAAAGACCTCCCACTAGAATCATTTTTCCTTACATTAATGAACATTATTGTTGCCAGCAAAACATCTGCAAAAGAGCGTCTTAAATGGGAGCACTTACAAATATTTATAAATACCAGAGAAAATTTTTTCCTCTTTCCTCTTTTAGTGTTACCATAACTGATATCACTCTAAAGTCATGGCATATTAATTGCTAGATGTAATGGCAGTACCGCTTTGATCCAGTATCACAGCCAGCAGCCAGAGTTGTTGAGCAAAAAAAGAAAAAGGACGCTGCCCCTTTGAAAACCGCAGGTTAGGCTTTTTGGCCACATCAGGCTCCCGCCAGCTGACACCATCTTGCCGATGCCATTTGGCCAAAACAATTCCATTATTTTGTCACTATTTTTATGTATTGTAGTCTTAAATTCTCATTGTTTTGCCCTGGACATATTTGGTAGGAATCTTTGGAACCAATTTTTTTTCTCATTTAATGTCTTGTGCGAAGTTACCAAGTTAAAGGGCCTGATCACAATAATTAGTAAGCATCCTCAATTCCTGTTAGCATCTATGGAAGTCAGACTTGTTGGACATTGTATTGGAAATGCTTGACATACAGTAGAGTAATGCCCTCTCTTATAATCTTTAACCTTTCATATTTTTAATGTAGTATGAAATAACCTTGGTTAAATATATTCTTCTCTTTTTCCTCCAGCTCTTTGGTGATTGGGAGTCTCACCTGAGGAGGATAATGAAATTGCTTGCCGGTGGGGGGTTGTCTATCACAGGCTCCCACAACATGTGCGGTGACTATCTCTACAGTGGCCACACAGTCATGTTAACACTTACGTATTTATTTATCAAAGAGTGTGAGTGCATTGCATTGTTTATGGACTTCAATTTTATATATAACTAATGACTAAAAATGTTTGCTATCTTGATCCATTACTAGAATTAAAGTGAAAAAAACAGCTTGTTCAAGTGTATTCAGTAATGTAAGACAATAATAGATGCTTCATGGAATATGGAAAACAGGTGAAAAGGGAATAAAACACTATTGTATGATTCATACTTGCATTATTCGTTCTTATTAAAAATAGAAGCGAGGCAGATAGAGGCAGCAAAGGGGAAGAAGAGAGGGTACTTCAAAATGGTAGCACCACGTGGAGCCCGGGGTCAACTGGGCACTCCCTAGCTGACCCCAGTCTCCCTGCGACATTTCTACAGAACCCGGAGTCCCCAGCTGATCCTGGGTTCTGTGCAGCACTGCTGCTTTGAAATGCCAAGTGGAGCCCGGGATCAGCTGAGGACTCCTCAGCTGACCCTGGGTTCCAGGGAAATGCTGCACAGATCCCGGGATGAGTTGCAAAGTCCCAAGCTGACCTCCATGCATTTCAAAGCAGCAGCGATGCATGGAGCCTCGGGTCAGTGGGGGAGTCTGAGTCCCACTCACCTCAGGCTCCATGTGAGCACTTCCGCTTTGAAATGCACAAGAGACCCCGCTGGGGACTTTTGTACATTTCAAAGCTGGCACGCCGCGTGCAGCCTGGGGCCAGCGGAAAGTCCCGCTGACTCCGGGCTCCACGCGAGCGCTTCCACTTTGAAATACACAAGAGGGCTATTGTGCATTTCAAAGCGGAAGCTCCCACGTGGAGCCCAGAGTTAGCAGGACTTCCTGCTGGCACCAGGCTGCAGGCGGTGTTGCAATTTTGAAATGCAGAAGAGCCCTTGCTGGGTCCTTGTACATTTCAAAGGAGGAACGCGGAAGTGCCTGTTGACTAGTCAAATAGTCAATGGAAATCCCATCAACTACTCGACTAGTAAATTAATCATTATTTAACATCCTTAATGCATATTGCGCTCTGTGTATGCTGTCTTAGCACAGAGTTGGTTCAGCAAACCTCAATGGTACTACAGTGAAACCTTTGTTATCCGGCACTCTGTTAACCAGAAAACTTTGTTAACCAGCATTGCCTGCAGCCACAGTACTGTCACAGGCCTGGTTTGGTTTACCATGATTGGCGTAACAATTTTTATTGAAGAAGTACTAATCATCTTTAACTCAAAATAGAAATGTGAGACCAACTGCCTCACACTACAAAACTACCAATATTAAAAACTTGAGTTTTACTATTATTGTCCATTGGTTTTTAGTTGATGGGACCCTCAGATAACTGGAATTTTTAGATAACCGGAATGCCCTAATCCTCGAGCGTGCTGGATAACACAGGTTTTACTGTACCCAGAAAGAAAGACCACATGCACAATTCAGTGACAGATGCATTCAGATGGGTTTATTGCTTTCAAGGCACAGTACGAAGGCTATAACTCTGTGGTTACAAGTACTCAAATACATGAGTGTCCAGTGTCAGCAGTGAGAGTCTCTACCATCCCCATAGCCACTTAAAGGGAGTTAAAGCAAAGTAACCTGACATTTGTAGACTCAACATTTTTGTATTACCTTATGTGTTTCGTAACATCTGTTTGTTACCTTCCCTTGTACCTTGCTCCAGACATCTCTGCAAAATATCCCTATTTATTACTTTTCTCACACTCTGGGTATGTCTACACTACCCCGCTAGTTCGAACTAGCGGGGTAATGTAGGCATACCGCACTTGCAAATGAAGCTCGGGATTTGAATTTCCCGGGCTTCATTTGCATAAGCGGGGAGCCGCCATTTTTAAAAACCCGCTGGTTCGAACCCCCTGCAGCGTGGGTTCCACGAGGTGTACCGGTAGTTCGGAATAGGAAGCCTAGTCCGAACTACCTAGTTCAAGCACCGTGTAGCCGCGCTGCACGGGGTTCGAACCAGCGGGGTTTTAAAAATGGCGGCTCCCTGCTTATGCAAATGAAGCCCGGGAAATTCAAATCCCGGGCTTCATTTGCAAGTGCAGTATGCCTACATTACCCTCCTAGTTCGAACTAGGAGGGTAGTGTAGACATACCCTACCTTATATAGTATCACAGTGTAGCTGGGGTAGTATTTTGGAGTGTGTTTACATACATACCCAGTCTCTGTTGCTTCTTAGGGGCCTGTGTTTTAGCAATACTAGTAATAATTTCACCAAAGTCATGTATTGGACAGTAAACTTGTAGCATTGGGTTTCATACATTGCCTGACTTTGGTTCATGACATGCGTTAACTTTGCTGAAAATGGGTTAGGCCTCAGATTTTATACCAGGCTCAGTGTCCTAGGCTTTTACTCCCACACCTGTGAATACATTTTAAAAAATTGTCCTGCTTCATTTTTAAATTGAGAAGTAAACATTAATTATTTTGTTATTTTGCAATCCGATCATTCCTTTCCCAAACATTAGGTCTGATGTCATGACTATAATTACAGTCAATCTTATTGTGCAATTCACGCGCACAATTGTTGTCGTTTAACAATCTCCTGTTTCTAATTGTAAATTATTGGTGTCCAGAGTAATTAATCAGGGTTTTTAAGTAATGTTATCAGCACTCTTTTATGTGATAACATAATGTTTATTTTCACTTGTTTTCAGATTCACCTCGGCGACTTTGGTGGTATCATTGGATTTGCTGGGCTCTAAGCATCATTGGGATGTTCTGTATTCTCTTGGCTCATGACCACTACACTGTGGATGTAGTGGTGGCTTACTACATCACTACAAGACTTTTCTGGTGGTATCACACAATGGCCAATCAGCAAGTGAGTTTTCCCTCAAATATTTGGTTCTCCTTGGCTCTTCATCTCCTTCTTTAAAACATCAGTGGATGAATTCTGATATGTTGTTTTGAGACTTTTAACCAGGAAATAAGAATGGATTCTTCTACCTTCATATTGTGCCTTGCAGGCAAGAGGAGAAGACAAACCCCAGGAATTTGTAAAATCCAAGCTTGTATAGAACACTTAAGATAATAGAACTACAGAAATTCCAGTGATGGCAGAGATGCATAACAGGTTTATTTTTTCCCTTCCCTTGGGGTTCCATCACTCTTGTCATGACGAGCAAAAATGCAGGAAGGCATGATCCCAAAGAAGCAGGCCACCTTTATTTTTTATTTAATTTTCTTTTTTGAAGGATGTGTGGTTTTGAATTTTGGGCAATGTGAAGAAAGCAAAATTGTCCACTTTTAGCACAACTCCATAATAAAATGGTAGAGAGGTAAAGCTTCCTCGATCTCCAGATGTTCTGGAGCCTGCCTATGCACTTGCAGACATTTTTAAAATGTCTGCCATCATTACTTTTGATGGGTCTGAAGCCAGGCTGCTCTTGGTAAGAGAGTCATTGTCTTAAAGCATCTGCAAGTGGAAGTGAAGTTGCACCTAGTAGAGATGGTTGCCTTTTTCCCATTGAAAGTGAATCAAAAGCCAGGCTGCCTACATTCTTCATGTGTGGTCCAGGCAGGTGATAGTAAAACTTATGGGAGAGAATAGTGAGCTAAAGAATAAAAGAGGACTGGCAGAAGGGAGACAGAAATATGAAATGCAAAAAGAAATAACATAGAAATGTGGAAAGCAAAAAGGGATGTGGAACAGGTAGAGAAATATGATTTTTCACAACTTTAATGCTCAAAAATCAGAAGACAGACGTAATTGATTTAAGTCTGTTTTAAAATCTCATCATTTTAATTCTGTCGTATGTTTAAGGGTCTTGTATAGTTAAACTAATAACAGTACCGACTGACTTATTTTTTAAATTTAGTTAGCCAAGGCTCAGTAATGTAGAGTTCTGGTTTAAATGGAAAATCCATTGACTGACTCCAGACTTGGGAAAAAATTTAGTACCTGTTTTTACTCAAAACTATTTGCTGATTTTCATAACATCTAAGATAAGATAATAGGTCAGTGTAAAAGTATTATATGTGGAAAATTCAGATCCTAATTATATATCCTTTAGCCCATTCTCTTCTTAGATGCCTCCTGTAGGTCCAGTTCAGCAAAGCACATGAATACATGCTTAACTAGGACCTATGTACAATGATGAAATATTAATGTTCTGTGAATCATCAATATTCCATTATTTCTAGTATATATTCAAAGTTTCTAACTAAGTGAAAATTTATATGTATAGAATTATTGTGGAAAAGATGGCAATATATGGTCTTAGCAATTAATGCCAGCTGCAAAATTGTTTTAAGTTGCTAATATTAAAAAGTAATGCAAGCTTTAAAGCACTACGGTACTTTTTAGATTGTCATACAAACTTGGTACTGATGATGTTACAGCTCTCAGAAAATGAATCAATGCATTTTTCAATTTTAACCTAGTGAAGTGAAATATAACATAAAGTTTAGTGTTGGAACGTACACCACAAAAGTCTTGTTATAAGAAATGTTCTCCTTTGTTGCTCAGAATACCATTGGTTATCCTGTCGTCCAATTTTCACAGTGATGTAAAATCTGCATATATTGGTTCTGGGAATCATTAAGTTATGCTTGGGAGAATAGAGATTAAAGGTAATCTGTCTAGTCTTGTGAGACTATACCAACTGGAGTGGCCCCAGCAGAAGGGTTTTTTGTGATGAGAGAGACATACAATAGTGATGGGTGTGGACTATTGAGTTTACATTCAAGTGAAGAAAATATCCTTTAA
Source organism: Pelodiscus sinensis (assembly GCF_049634645.1). Taxonomy (NCBI): domain Eukaryota; kingdom Metazoa; phylum Chordata; order Testudines; family Trionychidae; genus Pelodiscus; species Pelodiscus sinensis. Next base: position 38,231,769 of record NC_134718.1, on the reverse strand, counting down.
ATGTCTTTTTCAGTTTGTCCTGGGTGTCCTTACCAAGCATCCACCTGCAGCGACTATGTTAGAGGCAAAGGAGATCTCCCAATTCTAATCTGGATTTACTGGAATGGGCATATCTTGACTGTGATCCTCTACGGATAGAATGAAAATAACATATTGTTGCATAGGCCTCTTGTCTATATTCCCTAATTGGGCTAATTTGGTGCATGCCCAGTTTGGTACTGGAGTCACTTATTCATTGAATCACCAAACAGCAGTGGTTGCTTTGCTTCCTTAGTGTCTGTCCAAAAGTTGACTGGCTAAAGTTGACCCAAGGCAAGAGTCAGGAGGTGTTAGAGGATTAGGGAAAGTAGGCCTTTTAAGTGTGTTGTGTAGTGTCTTCCTTTTCTTGCTGAGGACATAGCTACACTGCCCCGCATTTCAGACTAAAGAGTGATGTGAACAGTAGTGCGACCAAAGTACTGCGCTGTAACTCCCCCATGTGGATGCCATAGGCACAATTGTAAAGATCTTGATTTCTCACAGATGCAACATTAGGGCCTTTAATTTCGCTTCCACTACAGGAATCATAGTGCAGCAATTTCTTGGTGTGCACTACCGTTGGCACCACCCCTTAGTCTAAACAGTAGGACTGTGTAGACATGTCCTGAAGTTGGCAACCTTAGATTGTGTTGATTCCTTAACCATTTCTGGATTCCCAGATGTTTACAGAAATTGTGTGTGCGTTTTGACATTTAGATGCAGGTTTGTGACTTTTTCTTCCTTTAGGTTTAACTCTCCCCAGAGTCATTAAGGCTTTAGTAATCTCTAAACTGAGTTTCTGAAAAGATAAGAGCTTGTCAGTCGGAAACTTTAACTGCCGCATTGTTTGAACGCCAAAATATTTACTGGTGGTTCACATGGGGATGTTAAATTTAGAATAATCGGCTAATCGAATAGTTGATGCAGTTTGCATTGACTATTCGATTAGTCAGTCAGGGCGCCTCCACCTTTGAAGTGTAGCAGTAGCCCCAGGGCTGTTGCTACATTGCAAAGGCAAAAGCATTTTGGGGAGCACAGGGCCAGCAGGAGACTCAGGCAGTCCACTGCTGGCCCCGTGCTTCCTGTGGCATTTCAAAGTGCTACCACTTTGAAGCACCTCCTGCCCTCCCTTCTCCCCCCTCCCCCCCAACTCCCGCCTCTTTCTGAGAGAGGCAGTGAGGTAGGTGGAAAGCGACTAGTCGACTAGTGTGTCAACTACCCAGTAAGCATTTGCTTGTCAGATAGTTTTTCACATCCCTAGTTTCACACAAGAAGCTTGCCTTTATACCATAAAACTGGCTTGATTTGTGCATGAGGGTATTTAGATGGTTCTTTTAATCTGCAACATTCTTCATCCAGGTGTTTTTAAAAAGTCTCTCATCTAGGATGACTCCTTGACAGTTGAGACTTGCTGTTCCTGTGGAGCTGACAGCTCCCAAAAGACAGGGAGTTCTCAGAGGGCTCTGCAGTCCATATCTTATTGTCTCTCTTGACCCAGCAGAGCTGCAATTCGACTGTTAGGAAATGTACTCTTTATTTGTACTTCTATGAGAGGAAGGAAGGATAGGGCAGAGAGATTTTGAGGGGCAGTAGATAAGAAGCATGTGAGAAATAATTATTTTTTGTCATACCAAAGTTATGTCAATGTAAGTTGGTTTGGGTATGGGTTCATATCGTTAACACAAATGTGAGTAGAGATAAGAGACAGATACTATGTAAATCGAAATAATACATTAGTGGAAAACTGCAGAAGGATAGTGGCAAACAATGCAATAAGTTAAAGGAAAAATTACTGTGCTTGTTTGTAATCATTCTTTCCTAATTATCTTTGTGCAGGTGCTAAAGGAAGCTTCCCAAACTAACCTCCTTGCACGGGTGTGGTGGTACAGGCCCTTCCAGTATTTTGAAAAGAATGTTCAAGGAATTGTACCTCGCTCTTACCATTGGCCCTTCCCCCGGCCGGTGCTGCACCTGAGTAGGCAAGCTAAATACAGCAAATTGGTGAATGACACATAACAGCTGTAAACAATGCGGGGAAGGAACTGTCCAAAGTGTTCAGAACTCCGTGAGAGAAGATGCCATACAAAGCGAACTGCTCCCTAATCCTTTATCTTTTAACCATTACCTTGACTTAACCTATTCAGTTACCTGGTAAGCACTGTGATCTTTTTTTCTCTCCAAAGGATCTGCGTTGGACAACAATAAAGAAAATTTAACTTATCATGCACTGTATACATTTCTTGTTAATAGATTTGGGATTTACATTACCCATCACCATGTTCCTTTGTATATGATGCGACAGCATAAATGAAAACTTTTATATCATGTTCTGGTCTTTCCAGTCACATCTGGGAATAAAATGTATTATTTTCTTGGGAAAACATACTTTTCATATCTCTTGCCCCAAAGATTGGGCTGTAAGCCATTTTCTAGCAAATATCTATATGAAGGTTTCTAAATACCTGACTGGGGAAAAATTAAAACTTTCTACCTGTTACACCAATGTTACGAATTAAGTGATAGACACAGAAAGGTTTAGTAACTTTTGATTTTGTAAAATCTGCAGTGAGTGTCAAAAAGTGCAAAAAATAATATTCTGTTGTAAAGTGATTTTTCTAAGTATTTCCTAACTTTATTTTTCAAAATGTGTATGAAAACTAAATTTAAAAAGATTTTTACATGTCATAGAAAAGAGAATTAAAATAAAAAATGCTTCTTGGAAGAGAGAGAGATTTGTCTATGTTTCTAGTGCCTTTCTTGTCTTGATTGTAAGGTCAGTAGGCAGTCTTAAATGTTTTTATTTAAAATAAAATGTTCCTTGAAAACACAATTATATGTACTGTATACATTAATAAATTTTACATTTATAGCTAAATTAAACTGGAAATGTACTTAAATTATTGAAATTGCTGTTAGTAGGGAAAAACCAAATCAAAGACTTGGATCTTGCTCACACATTGTGGGCAGGTGTTGTAAAATTTAAGGTTTAAATTGTTTTTACTGTCTCCTCAATAGCTAGATTTTAACTATATCAAAGCAACAGCCATGGATCCCTTTTTCATGAGTTTTGCAGATGCTCACTAACTTCAAACTGAATAGTTTTTCCATCCATTTGATAATTTTGTTGAAAAACAACAAAAATAATCTATTTCTTTAAAATATATTTGTGCAGAAGCTGCATGTACCTCTAATTTTCATTCCTACCATACATACTGTATGTTTGGGGAAGTATTCTATGCTATACTTGCCAATGTGCAGAACAAAATAAATTTTTAAGAATGAAGAAGATAATCCATTCTGTATTTTATGTGAAGCAGAGTTATCTTCTGTAGGGTTTTTGTGTATTCACAAAGTGATATTTGTATTGTAAAACAATAATGGCGAAGGAAAATAAAGAGGCTTTTAAAAATGTAGTTTCCTTTATCTTTTCAATATGCCTTAAGTTAATTACACTCCCAAAGCTTGTCTTTACTTTTCTTTGTATTATTGAATGGGAGGTCCTCAGAATTGTGTAAACTGTTTTTAGCTCATGTTCATGTTTAATGAGTATTTTTAAATAAATACTTTGCAATAGTACTAATATTTAAAGATCTGATAGTTGGTATGACAAACCTTCATACGTTGTTCAAGGATCAGCCACAATCCACAATGAGGAATTGCTCCAAGCTCGTAGGTGACACGATTTCTGGTACACTCAGGACAACCTCATGCTGGGCTACAAATTCAGGGATTCAGGCATGGCTCAAATCAATCTACCACTCTGAGGTTCAACATCTGGACAGGTTAGTGTGCCTCACAGACAGGGTATAGTCATCTCTGAATTGGTGTGTAAGCCAGGAAAATCTGTGAAGTTTCCACCTAACAGGAATCCAACTCCTTCTGAGGACTGATTTCCAGTTTTATATACTTGCCTAGTTGTTCCAAAGTCACATGCTCCCAAGCATGAACCAAAAGCTGCATACTTTAGATGTGCACTGAATCCTAGCTTTTTACCTGGACAGAACAAAACTCTTCTGGGTTCCTTTGCAGATCTTTGTATCTCATGCAGAGCAAATAAGAAGTCATCCTATTGCAGCATGATGACTCTCTAAATGGATTACAAGCTGCATTGTCACACCTATGCTTCCAAAGACATGACTTTTCCTGAGAAGCTGTGCATGAATTCAACCAGAGTGCTCTCATTCATCCTTACTGCTTTTGCGGGAAATGTTTATATTGTTCACCTCTGTAGAGTGGTGAGTAGGGCCTCGATCAACATGTTTGTTAACTATTATGCAATTTCTGCTGCATCACGGGAAGACACAAATGCAAGAAAAAAAACCTAAACCCAGGGTCCATCTTGTGGTGAAATTCCTAGCCCAATCTCTATTGATAAAAGCTTTATAGTTGTGACATTTTGGGGATCACCCAGATGAGGGAGAGGGTCTGTCACCTCCTACCTTGTAATGTTGTGAGCCTCTATGCTGTCATGGTTCAGAGCCCCAACACCAGTAGCCAGCCTACAAGAAAAGGGTCTTGCTCTGGCTTCCATCCTTTCTTTCTGGCCTGAGTCTCCCCAGATCTGTTCTCCAAGTTTTGACTACCAGACACTGGAAATTTTTTCTTTTCTGCTTTGTCACCCCGAAGGAATGAAACCTGCCTTCAGGTATCAGTACTCTGGGGGCTTCATGCTTTCTCTCCTCCTCCCCCCCCAATATTGCACAACGGAGTGCTATATAGGGTGCACATAAGCAAAGTTTATGGAATAGAAACATGAGACTCAAAGATGACACAGTAAGAAGCCGATACATCCTAGTTACCTAGACGATAAATATAAAGATGCAACCTCAGACTTTCCACTCCATTAGTCTGTTGCCTGTGAACAGTCTCTGAGCATGCCCTCTCTCCAGTGGAGAAAACTGCTTGTGTGGGCCCCTGAGCAAGGTGTGGGGGCAGATTCTCTGGCAGAAGGGCCAGGATCAGCCAGCCCTCCATGCTGCCCAGGGCATGAGGCATCCCCTCCCCTGGCAGCCCTCAGAGCAGCATGGAGTGTGTAGTGAGGCACTTCAGTGGTGATTTAAAGGGCTGGGGCTCTGGCTGCCACACTGCCGCAGTAGCAGACAGCAGCTCAGAACTATTATATATGTTATTGCACCCTTTTGAATTGCCAGCTCCCAGGGCAACTGCCCCCCCCCCCAGTGGGCCTGCCTCTGTTATAGAGAGGAGCCAGTGTCATTCTTAGATACTGGCCCTAAGTATTTGGATAACATTCACATCACACCCCTTCCCTTTCAACCAGTTTTGCAGTGTTTTGTCTTCTATTTTTCAGACTGAGGTAATTCACATTTGCATAGAGTGGAGGAAACTCCTTCCTTCCTTCTTTCGGCCATGTCTATGCTTACAGAGGCAAAGTTTTACTGATACAGCTGCACTGCCGTAAGAACTCTTAAATGGCCATATTCTGCCAACAGGAGAGAGCTCTTCTGTCAGCATAATAAAACGTGCTCAGCAGGAGAGCCTCTTACACTGGCAACATTTATGTTGCGTGGGTGTGGGGGTTTTCACACTCCTGAACAACAAAATGTTTTATTCACATAAATGCTATTGTAGACATTGTCTTAATTTTTCCAAAACTGGGGTTCTCTTTTCACTTTCAATGTCTTTCCATTACTTTAATGGTTCACAATTGTCTTTCCCTGGATTGTACAATACTAGGTGTTCAGTGTTAGTTTCATGTAAGCAATTTGCCTGGGAGGTGTCCCTGCCTGATTGCTTCCGCATACTCCTGTGAGGTGATGCTGTAATAGGTGATGCACACACTAGCCACAATTACGATTTTCTACATGTATAATTCATAAGTATATCCTATATACATATCTTATTTTTAAGGCTTGGCTTGACAAAGCCCTGGCTAGGATGATTTAGTCGGGGTTGGTCCTGCTTTGAATAGGGGGTTGAACAAGATCACCTCCTGAGGTCTTTTCCAACCCTAATCTTCAATGCTTCCATGATCTTCAAATGACAATCAAGTTCTAAACTAGCTTCTATAGAAGATCTTATCTGACATATATTTATACTCAATAACATCATATACGACCAGTTGATTCATTTGCTTTTTGGGGGCAGGTTCACACCCTTGTTCTCCCTTGTTTGGCCTCTCACTGCAACAGTAGTCATATGTAGTTTATTGGAATATGCAAGCACTAGAATAATAAGAAATGGCTGCTCAGTTTCTTGGTTTGTAACAGTTTGTTCTTTGAGATGTGTTAATATGTCCATTACATGACCCATCCTCCTTCCCCAACACTATGGAGTGTATCATTGGGTTCCCAGTGAGAAGGAACTAAAGGATGATCAGTGTGGTTCTGCTCTTTGTACCCTCCAACACACAAGGAAGTCGGGGAGTAAGTGGAGCCCCCCTATGGATACCACTAGGGCACAAGTTCATAAGATATACACGTGCATACAGTGTAATGAACATAAGCAACCCATTTTGAAGAACAATTACAAGATGGTGAGTAATCAGTTCTTTTCAATGCTCACGTGGTGCCTATTTCTGAGAGGTCTCCATTATAATTTGTTCAGGTAAGGACCCCAGTCTCTCAGCTGTTTTAAATGAAGGGTGTCTTTACGTCTTATGAGTTTCAACAAAATATAGCCCAGATTATAACATTTGCAACTGCAGGGCTAAAATTTGATCTAAAAACTAACTAAACTTACTAGTTGATAATGTTTGGGAAAGACTCCAGGTGTCAGGGGTGGAATCATCATCATACAACAAAGATCATTGACATTTGTGTGAATACATGAGCATTACAGTAAATCAAATCTGCTCAATTCTGCTTTATAGTATCTGACTTACTGTGTGAATTTTTCTGAAGAGACTTTGATTTGTGCTGTGATTTTCATTAAATTAAAGAACCCAGTCTTGATTAATACTTTCTGTTTTTGATGGCAGTAAATTAATTGTTGGATAACTGGAGTTACTCTTGTCCAGTGCATACCATATGAAAAGGAAGTGGAGAGGATTTGGGCAAATACAATTCAAGATGTGAGTCAAAACTGGATTACCCAGGAATAAAGAAGCCAATTAAAAAGGATAAAGCATTGGCCATAAGCTAAGTGATCTCTTTGCATCAATATCCACTATTCAAAATGTTGAAATGATACCTATTTATCAGAAACAAAGGCTTCGAAAGAAGAGATACTGGACTGGAACAAACAGATTAATCAGCAATAAGTCAGTAGGACCAGATGGCGTAGGAGTTCTGAGAGATTGGGCAAGTTAAAATTTAACTTGCAGAGATCATAAGTCAATGTTGGTCAGCTGAACATCTGGAGTTTGGTACCATGATTAGAGAACAAACAGCATAATATATTGCACATTCCCACGTAATAAAGGAGAACTTGTTCACGTGTCTCTGAAATTGAACAGATATTGTATATCTGCTTTGGTTCTGCCAGCCTAATTTTTTAAGAAGTTACAGGCAGTTGCTCACAGTAATTGTGAAAAAACATATGGACAGAAGTCTCAGTCTAAGGCTGGGGTCTTGTAGTCTGAGGATGCGGCAAGTTGGAATGCCCCTAACTCTTAATAAGTGTTCAGCCTTTTTAGTCACTGACAGCTGGGCATGAGTCCATCCCCCTTTAGGCCTTCTTAGACCCTTGATGATTACAGTCAACTTATTTACTTCTCCACTGGAGCTTTGTGTACTTACTGCTGCTCCATCTCTTTTCTTGGAGACTGTATTTACTTCTGACAGTTCTGCTGGATCCTTTAGTGCGCTCTCATTTGTCATTCCAATTAGGCTTTTTTTCATTTGGCTTCAGACATAGGTGTCCTCCCAACATTTGCCAGAGTGCACTTAGTCCTTCTTGAAACCTGTTGGGCTGTTTGTTTTCTAAGAGCGATTACTGTGTCTCTGCGGCCAACTTTTGCCAGGGACAATTGTGTATGTGCAATGAATATTTATCTTGTTCTTCGTAAGGACCGCAGGTGACAGTTGCATGCTTCCTGTGATGATTTGGGGGACCAGTGATCTGCAGCTATTGAACAATGTAAATTATTTTCTCTAGTTGTGTTGCAGTACATAGTTTTGTCAGTAGTGGAAGGTTCTAAAGGCTGGATGCTACATTTTCTGAATTTGAGGCAAGAGGATTAGAGATCTAGAAGTGCAGAGAGTTTGATGCCATAGGGAGATGCGTTTGGATACAGCATCTCTCATCTCATAGACCTAGCAAGAGACAGCCCAATATGTCTGTTTTAGTGTAATGCTGGAATTGTAGGCACTTGGAGAGAAGAGGTACTTCAGCTCCTTTACATCTCTGGCTACTCACATCAGCACCAAGCATGAAGGGTGCCAGGAAGACAAAACCAGCCCTTAAAATGAAGGCAGGTTTCTGATGCAACAGATACCGTCCTTTTATGAGACTAGATACACTCGCACATCTTGCCTCATCTCCGAGCACCAGCACATTATGGGATCAAGCAGCTCAGCGCACCATTCCTGGGTAGGTGGGGGTGGGGGTCTGGCAGAGGCGCACTAAGACATTGCACCTTTCCTTTGGCACACTGACAGTATGTGTGAAGGCAGGTATCAATGAATCACTCCTGTCTCTGAGCCTTGGCACTGTGAAGTCAATTGCTCTGGGACATCGCCCTTCTACCAAGCAGGCAAATGGAAATCTTATGTACATGGGGTCTAAAAAGAAATAGGTATAACAGTGGGACCTGCTGGGTGCTTGAGAGGTTTCAAATCCAGTAACTTCATTTAGGTAAATAATTGGAAACTGAGCACTTTTAAAAAAATCTATCCCTGCAGATATAAATGCTTTCAAAATATATAAATAGGATTGAAGTATTTTAAAAATAAGTACAGAATATGCAGTAGCGGTTCACAATCTGAAGGATCCTAGAATTCTTACAGAATTCTGTCCTGCACAATTTAGATACCAAGCCAAGATCCTTTTGAGTAATTAAACTGATTAAATTCTAGGGCTCAGTTCACCTTTACTTTGCATAGTATCTGTGTTTCACAGATGGTATTATTGACATTGATTGGACTACTCACAGAGTAAGGAAATCATATTGCTCGCTGCCAGAAGTGTTGGTACGGCTGGTCTCATAGTGTAGGAATTTCTGAAACAATCCTGTTTGAATACATTGAAGAATGTCATTTTTGTTCTAGAGAGAACACTTTACTAGGAAATCTTAACTTGGACCATAAAGAAAAAAAAGCTATTCCTAAATTCCAGTTGATAGAATTAATTCTAAGAAATAATAAATAAACATTCAGTTAGTTAAAAGTAGAAAATGTTCCTCACTGGGTTGAGAAAAATGTTAATGATGCTTTGGATATTGCAAAAAGACCTTCAGTGGATGTCTCTGGATGGTGCAATACATTTAAATAAGACAATATTTCAATCTTCAGAAATAAACATTACATACTAACTCAAATATATTAATAGAAATTGTAACTGAGTGTCTTTAAAGAGCATTACTTATAGTCAAGCTTTAAATGCAAAACCAGCTGGAAATAGTAATAGTAAATTGTAAGTTCAAATATAGTACTACTTAATCTGAGTGGCCCCAGGTAGAATGAGGGGCAATTTATGGTGAACAAATAGGAGTTTGGAATGACTAGAAGCTTTAATAAGGACAGGGTTTTTTTTTTTAAACTGTTTAAACACACGGGGAAGAACTGTAGGGCCACACTAAGTAAAAGACACTTAAAACGGTGGTAATTTGTGGTTAGGAGTGTAACTGCTACAGGAGCAGGGTTTTAACAAGGCATACATTCCATACCTGTCTGTGAGTGTTAGAAGTGAGTGAGTCACAGGTCAGGCAATCTGACAGGGTATGTTAGTGGGAGGGTCAAAGTCCTTAGGTGCTGAACTAGTTTGATATAAATGCAGAAGTAGCTAGTGAATGTGCCTCTTGAGATGAAAGGCAATTGACAGAGTGAGCACTGGAGTTTGGACTTAAGTGGAAGTTCTGGTCAGTGAGTACCTTTTAAATAAATAAATTAAATACAAAAACATAATTTTTTGTTTTGCGTTATAAACCACAATCCTTAAAGATGAGCAAAAAAAGTGTCTGATAATATAGGTGATAATTGCAGAAGAGCCATGGAAAATTGATAATTTTTGTATTATTTGAAGCTGCATAAGAATCATAGAAGTGCGAAGACTGGAAGAGAACAGTTTATGTTCCCTTTGTCTAACCTACTCTTAAAACCCCCAGTGATGGAGATTCCACAACCTCCCTAGGCAATTTATTCTAGAAAACTTGAAAACTGTTGCTATGTTAGGAGGAGCCTAAATATGATCAAAATTATGCTGGTTGGAATGGGTGAGAAACATGAGCACCTGAATACCTGAGAGAGCCTTCAAAATGCTGGTATGGAAAAGACACCAGATGGTATTTCCATTAATTTGTGAAGCATATATTCTAACTGGCTAGCAATGCTTTGTTTTGAATCTTATTAATGTATTTATTTCTAGTTACCTTTTTTGTTATTTTTTATTTTGAAATGTTTTCTGAACTATGCTAATAAAATCTTCTTTTATTTCCCATAAGTGGAAACGGAGATTTAAATTGTAATATATGGCTTGTCACTGTTATAGCACTTGAAAGAGAATGAATTTGAAGTCAGAGGATCTGGGATCAGATATGGAGTAAGAACTTGAGATCTAACCAGGAGCAAAAGGAAATTGTAATTGCCTTTTTGAAATGGTGCCTAAAAAATATGGAAAACAATGCAAGTACAGAAATGGCCCAACAACTTGGGTGTGCTAGAATTGTTAAAGCAAGACAGAGGCTAATTTCTCAGGGCTCGTCTACACTGGCCCCTTTTCCGGAAGGGGCATGTAAATTTCATGAGTCGTCGTAGGGAAATGCGCGGGGGATTTAAATATCCCCCGCGGCATTTAAATAAAAATGTCCGCCGCTTTTTTCCGGCTTTTAAAAAAGCCGGAAAAGAGCGTCTACACTGGCCCCGATCCTCCGGAAAAAGCACCCTTTTCCGGAGGCTCTTATTCCTACTTCAAAGTAGGAGCCTCCAGAAAATAAGAGCCTCCAGAAAAGGGCGCTTTTTCCGGAGGATCGGGGCCAGTGTAGACGCTCTTTTCCGGCTTTTTTAAAAGCCGGAAAAAAGCGGCGGACATTTTTATTTAAATGCCGCGGGGGATATTTAAATCCCCCGCGCATTTCCCTACGACAACTCATGAAATTTACATGCCCCTTCCGGAAAAGGGGCCAGTGTAGACGTAGCCTCAGTGTTTTGAAATAAAAGATTATCATTGAAGCTAGACATAAAAAATACATATCAGATATCAAGCTCTCCTATCCATTAAGTCCCTCCAATCTAATGCGTTTTTAAGGGCATTAGACTATAGGAAAAGGATTACATAGAATTTCCTGTTACTCATTAGGAAACCCATAGATGTATAAAATCAAATCAGAAAAACTGCTAACTATTGCTTAATAACTAAAAATAAATGTAAACATAAGTAACTGTCAGGAGACCCTGCATTTTTTATGATTGGGGATTTTCTTTCTGTGTGTCATATTTGTACAAGTTGTACATATAAATGTGTGCTTTTGTGCCAGATGCTAGCTTGCTCTTTTGCAGATGTACAAGATGTATGAGGCAATAGATTACATTGATCTATTTCCTTTCTTGTACTCCTGGGAAAGGAGCAGACATTATCCTGAATAATGCTGTCCCAGACAGAAAAGGAGCTTGAGGTTGAGAATTTGCCCTTTCCCTTCCCTTCCACTTCACCAACCTGTATTTCCTGCTTCCATCAAATCTTTCTCATTGCCAAGGTGTCTGAATGCCTTCCAAGAAAAATTAAACAGTTGTCTTGTATTGCTTTGGGAACTTGCACACATTCCCAGTCAAACTCACTGTGAGGGGATGCAGGGTGGAGGTGGTTTGTAATAGCAGAGCAGTTTCTTACTGTTGATACAACCTGTAATAATGGTTAGACTTCTGCTCTCCCACGAGCATCCAGGGACAATCACCTTGTCTTGGTTCCCTGCTTGTGGGACTCATTTGCATTCCATGTGAAGCATCTGTTGTTGGCTGCTGTCAGATGGGATTCTGGACTAGATGAGCCTCTGATTTGATCTAATATGTCTTTTACTGTGGCCACATGGTTGTGTCACTGTGAGATCTCCCAAGTAGCTGCTCTATGCTGACTGCAGAGAGTTCTCCCATTGATGTAATTAAACCATCCTCAATGAGCAGCAGGAACTCCATTGGGGAAGAAGCTCTCCCATCAAAACAGTACGCTCCACACTGGTGCTTTTGTTGGTGTAATTTATGTCACTTAGAGGTATGTGTGTTTATTTACATCCCATAAGAACATAAGAACGGCCGTACTGGGTCAGACCAAAGGTCCATCTAGCCCAGTGTCCTGTCTACCGACAGTGGCCAGCACCAGGTGCCCCAGAGAAGGTGGACCGAAGACAATGATCAAGCGATTTGTCTCCTGCCATCCCTCTCCAGCCTCTGACAAACAGAGGCCAAGGACACCATTTTATCCCCTGGCTAATAGCCTTTTATGGACCTAACCTCCATGAATTTATCCAGCTTCTCTTTAAACTCTATTATAGTCCTAGCCTTCACAGCCTCCTCTGGCAAGGAGTTCCACAGGTTGACTACACGCTGTGTGAAGAAGAACTTTCTTTTATTAGTTTTAAACCTGCTACCCATTAATTTCATTTGGTGTCCTCTAGTTCTTCTATTATGGGAACTAATAAATAACTTTTCTTTATCAGCCCTCTCCACACCACTCATGATTTTATAGACCTCTATCATATCCCCCCTCAGTCTCCTCTTTTCTAAACTGAAAAGTCCCAGTCGCTTTAACCTCTCCTCATATGGGACCCGTTCCAAACCCCTAATCATTTTAGTTGCCCTTTTCTGAACCCTTTCCAAGGCCAAAATATCTTTTTTGAGGTGAGGAGACCACATCTGTACACAGTATTCAAGATGTGGGTGTACCATAGTTTTATACAGGGGCAGTAAGATATTCTGGGTCTTATTTTCTATCTCTTTCCTAATAATTCCTAGCATCCTATTTGCCTTTTTGACCGCCGCTGCACACTGTGTGGAAGTTTTCAGAGAACTGTCCACGATAACTCCAAGATCTCTTTCCTGATTTGTCGTAGCCAAATTAGCCCCCATCATACTGTACGTATAGTTGGGGTTATTTTTCCCGATGTGCATTACTTTACACTTATCCACATTAAATTTCATTTGCCATTTTGTTGCCCAATCACTCAGTTTGGTGAGATCTTCTTGGAGTCCCTCACAGTCTGATATAAGATATATACCAGAGTGATATAAAGTAAATCGAGAAAAGTGCTAGTGTAGGCGTAGTCTTAATTATTGTGTTACTTCACATTTGCCTCCAACAAGAGATCAGTTAATACTGAGTTCTACTTACAGAGGGGACAAAACTGTTCACCATCCATCCTTCAGATCAGGGGAGTGCAATGACACATTGGCTTCTCTGTCAAACGCAGCTCAGCCTGGCCTGGCGATCAACACCCCAGTATGGGGAAATGTAGGGGAAGTCTAGAGCAGTGGTGCGCAACACATGGGCTGTCTTCCTGGGGGACGGGGTTTCAGCACTTTGTTCTGGGCTGGCCAGCATTTTGTTTTCCAGGCGCGGATTTTACATGCAGTGGGGGGAATTGTAGGGGAGCAGACCGGCACTTTAAATTAAAGGGGCCGCAATAAAACGTTCCCAGTATTTTTGTTTTTTTGTTTTGTGCAACAAAAAATTTCCCAGCTCTGGGGGTTGCGCATGAAAAAAGGTTGAGTCCCACTGGTCTAGAGTAAAGTCTTGAGGTTGTGGGGCTTGGAACAGCCAATCTTATTTTGCCCCTATTTCTGAATGTCCAGTTCCCGTCCCTGCAGGTTCTGCCCCATTCCCTCAGCCTCATTCAAGCTTAGTCTAGTCTCTCTTGAACCCTCTGTCCCTGAACTGGTGGTTGAATGTGCCAAAGATATACAGAGCTGTCCCCTTTCGACCACCAAAACAACTGTGGTCTTGGTAACAGATGCATCTACCAAAGCTCAGGGAACCTATCTGGGTCAACTTACGCTCAGGAACTTTGTAAGTCTCAGAAAATTTTGTTCCATATAAATATATTGGCGTGTCAACCAGTTTGGAGAGAATGCAAGATGTTAAATTCCACCATCAAGAACTGGGGGTTCCAACCACACACCAACAGCACCACTACTCTGTTTTATCGGAACAAACAATGGAATGTGAAGACCAGTGAGTTATCCCAAGAAGAGATTCATCTGTGCAAGTTTGTCATAAAGAACAGTCTCCCCTAAAAGCATTTCACCTCCCAGGAGTGAGGTATACTATTGCAGATTGCCCCAGCAAGAACTTCATAGACCCTCATGAAGGCTGGAGAAACAAATACATTCTGTACCAGACTTTTCAGCACTGGGATAGTCCAGGAATAGACCACTTTGTGACCAGCCTGAACAAAAAAAATGCAAGAAATTCTGCTCCAGACCAGGTTGCACGTGGGTGCTGTGACAGGTGCTTTCCTGTTTCCTTGGTTGAGTCTTGTGATATATGCATTTCCTCCTGTCCCTCTAATACTGACATCGAAGTTTTTAAGCTTCCCTCTAATATGGAAGCTAAAAAGAGACTCAGTAATTATAATTCTCATAACATCAGCTTGGCCCAGGCAATAGTGGCACATAGACCTATCTCAACTCTATATGACCTCCCATAGGACCAGGGGGCCATCATTTTAGATGGGATGGGGGCAGCTTACCTATGACTAAACATGAGTCTAGTTGGTCACTTGAAATCTTCAGGTTTTTGGAAGATAATTTAGTTATTTTAGCTGACAGAAGCCCTGTATTTGATTCCCAGGAATAAATGAGAGCCACTCAGTTCTAGTAACATGTTCTGACTCTTGTGCAAAGTCATTTAAGGAATAGTGTTAGCTTTAAATTTTTAAATATATATTCTAACTTTGTGACTAACTGTGGAGGGAAGAAGTTAGGACTCCTGGGTTCTATATCATTCTGGGACGGGTATGCGGTTTAGTGGGTTACAATAGGAGTGGAACAGATACCCTTGGATTCTATATAAGAACGGCCATCGTCGTCACACCAAAGGTCCATTTAGCCCAGTATTCTGTCTGACGACAGTGGCCAATGCCAAGTGCTTTGGGAGGAATGACCAGAACAGGTAATTATCAAGTGATCCATTCCCTGTCACCCATTCCCAGGTTCTGGAACATAAAAGGAAGAGTCACCATCAGGCCCATTCTGGCTAATAGCCGTTGAGGGACCTATCCTTCTTGAACTTCCCTAGTTCTTTTTTGAACCATGTGATAGTTTGGGGGCTTCACAACATCTTCTGGCAAAGAGTTCCTCAGCTTGATTTTGTAGAAATTGTTTTTAAATCTGCTGCCTATTAATATCTTTGGGTGACTCCTCATTCTTGTATTATGTAAAATTATAAATAACACTTATTCAGTTTTTCACACCATTCATGATTTGATATCCTCCCAAGTCATCTTTCTGCAAACTGAATAGGCCCTATCTTTTTTTAATCTCTCCTCATACAGAATGTGTTCAGTACTTCTAATCATTTCCATTGCCCTTCTCTGTGCCTTTTCCAAATCCAATATATTTTTGAGATGGGGTGACCAAATCTAAATGCAGTGTTAAATATGTGAGTGTACCATAGATTTATATAGAGGCAATGTAGTATTTTCTGACTTATTATCTATCCCTTTCCTAATGAGTCCCTAGATTCTGATATTTTCTGAGAATTATCCACAATGATCTCTTTATTGATGGGTTCAGCTAACTTAGATCTCATCATTTCGCATATATAGTTGGGACTATATTTTGCCATGTGAATTACTTTAAATTTATCAGCATTGCATTTCAGCTGCCATTTTGTTGCCCGGTCACTGAATTTTATGAAAAAACAATAAATAATCCTGTGGCACCTTAATGACTAACACATTTCTTTGGCATAAACTCTCCCACTTTGTCATATTGTAGAAACCTCAATTTGGCAGGGATATATACACACATGCAAAGATGGGAGTGTTCCATTATAATGGGGAGTACCAGTGCTAAGGAGGCCAAATTAATCAGGGTGGATATGGTCCACTCCCAACAGTTGATGAGAACGTGAGAATACCAAAAGGGGTGAAATTACTGTGTAGTGAGCTAGCCACTCCCAGTCTCTATTTAGTCCCAGTCTGATAGTATCAAGTTTGCATATGAATTCCAGCTCTGCTGTTTCGAGCTGCAGTTTTTTGCTCAAGTATGGCAACTTTCAGTTTTATGAGATTCCTTTGCAACTCTTTACAGTCTCCTTTGTCATTAACTAGCTTGAGCAGGGCTACTCTACAAAAGTGGCCTGCGGGCCACATGCAACCCACGGCCTGTTTGTTTGCTGCCCACGGTGTGGTTTGGGTTAACTCAGGGCTCAACATGCAGCCCGTGGTTGGGAGCCAAAAAGCAGTCAATGTAATGGTGTTCTGTTGATATGCTGTTTAGTCGTTAACTTCCTGGATTGTTGTTGCTCATTAAAAGTGCTTCATGTGGGTGGAAATCAAGTAAATATTGCGTTTTATCACTATCAGCAGAACTGACTTAAGTGTGGCCTGCGTATTGTGTAGTCTTACCTTAATCTTTGTATTCATGCCCATCTGTGAAAGAAGCTATTTGCATATATTTGCAACCACACTTAAGTTGTGGCCCCTGGCATGTGCTGTATCATTGTGGCCCGGGGCCTTCCAAAGTTGAGTAGCCCTGATCTTGAGTAATATTGTATCCTACGCGTAACTATTTACCTCTCTCCAGTCTCACCATTTATTCCCACCCTTTCTTTCCTTTCTTTTACTGGAATGCCGGGCAGTGCTATTAGGACCATCTAACAATCCTTAATTTATTTTAATGATAAGCCTTTTATTAAATTAATCATCCTGCCTCTGTTTGTTTATAAACAAACTCCCTGTACTGCTCCTCCCAGCTTCTAAAATCATCACATATCAAAGGGAAACGGTGTTCCGGTTAAGAGCTCCGTCTGGGACTAGGGTAAGTGCATCTCAGATATGAAATGTGGAGGCAGAGATCTAGAGCCCCCTTAACCTACTCTCTCATCAAAGACCTTCTGACTTAGAACCAAGGCATTTTACTGCACTTCAACTTACAATCACTTCACCTCATGGTGTTGATTGCTGGGTAAAAGAATGGGGAAAGAGTTTAGCATCACAGACATTACACATATATTAGACCACCTGCTGTTGCCGTTCACCAGCCTTGACCTCAGGTCTGTGAGGATCAATTTAGCATCCATCTCCATGATACATTCACCACTTTTCTGGCTTCTGTATCTAGGTTTTCTTAAAGGCCTTCACTCACATGTGTCCTCCTGTCTCCTACCCAGCACCTTCATGAAGCTTGAATTTAGTTTTGTGCTGTCTGATGGATTTTTCCTTTGCAATGTTATGACCAATTTCCTTGTCATTGATGTCAACGAGAACAGCATTTCTCATTTCTGATAGCAAGTACTTCTGTGAGAAGGGCATTGAAGGAAAGGTTTGCACTACCAGCTGAATTAATGGGGCAGTGATCGAGCCAGTAGGGTTTGATTTATTTTGTCGACTATAGACAAAATTCTTCAATCACTGATGCTCTCCTGCAGACTCACTCTATCTCAAAGGGGAGTCAACAGAACATCTCCTATTGACACACTGCTGCAAAGACACTGTGGTAAGTAGATCTAAGTGCATCAACTTCAGCTATGTTATTTGTGTACTTCCCCACATAGCATATAGAAGCCCTCATTGACCTTCCTCTCTCAGAATTTCATGAAGACAAGGTCTTCTTGAGGCCGCACCGTAAATTCCTGCCAAAAGTTGTATTTGTCTGCCACTTCAATCGGGCCATTCATGTTCTGGTGTTCTTTGTGAACTTACATTCTTGAAAAGCTGAAGAGAAGAATAATAGTTTTAATATTTGGAAGGGCCTAACCTTTTATCTGGAATTTGCATAGTGTTTCAGGTCACTTCCTTGCCCTTATGTAGCCTTTGCTGAAAGGATTAAAGGGCAGCTGATTATAGTCCACTGGCTTTCTGACTGTATCAAGCTTTGCCATAATCCATCAAAGGTTTCCGCTTCTCTGAGAATAAAAGCCCATTCCACTAGGACTCGTTCTAATTAATCAGCCTTCTTGGGCAATATATCAGTAGGGACATTTGCAAAGCGGCAATATGAGTTTTGTACATACCCTTTCCAGACAGCACACTGTTATGTTAGTGTCCCAGGAGGATTCCAGTTTTGGCAAATAGATGCTACAGTCTCTCTTCAAGTAATCTGAAGTCCCACCATCTTGAAGAAACACCTCCAATGGAATGTGTATGCGAACAGCACACCTTGAAGACCAGCAAGTACTATATAGGTAAGTAACCGTTTTCTCTGTTCAGTGCCATACACATTTTCATTCTTTTCATGCAATCCTAATTAATTCTGAGAAGTATGAAATTTGAGCCTTACGTCTTATTGTATGAAAAGTTGCTAATGGTAATTATCTGAGATATATTTATTGCATCTGAGAAGTACATGAGATGCCCTAAGCAGGGGCGGATATACGGCAGGGCGAACGGGGCGGCCGCCCCGGGCCCCGCGCTTTAGAAAGCCCCGCGCATGCGCTTTGGGGGCACTGCGCATGCACATGGCATCACTGCGCATGCGCCGTGGAAAAGGGGGGGCCCCACGGAAGTATGCTGCCTGGGGCCCCGCAAAACTGTCATCTGCCCTTGGCCCTAAGCAATTCAAGCCATATAGTACTAATCTAGATTACCTCCTGGTGGCTGATTTCACACAGTGTCCTTGACATGAGATCACTTTTTCTTTATTTTGATTTTATTTCTTCAAATATCTAGAAAGCGTTTCTTACAATCTAATTCTCATTATTGCAAATGTTAGTGATAAGCAATGAACATTGTACGCTTTTATATTAAAGTTCATTTAAATATCTTTACACACGCACTCACACTGTAGCTTTTCTTTAAGTACATCAGGTTGTCTTGCAGACAGAACACTCTTAATTTCAGAATCAATCTTACTTTTAACTTACTTTTACTATTTGCCATGATAAAGCTGATTGTGACTAAATAAATGTCACTAATGCACAGCACAGTGAAAATATGGTTAAACGAATCAATTCTCAGCATTGACTCAACCTGATCATTTAATTTCCATTATAGCCACATGTGTAAATAGATGAGGTGCCATGTATAATTATAAGCTTGTAAAAAATATGGGTGTGCCCTCCATTTTAATTGACAGAATTTCTCAGCCAGGATCAGACACACAGGGAGCGGCTGAAATTAGGAAATACAAATGCCCTTTTGTTTGTTTTTGTTGGTTTGTTTTAAACTACTTATTTATTTAAGGAGTATTAACAGATTGACAAATCCTTACTATGTAAACATTACAGACAAGACAAAAAAAACAAGAACATATTATCACGGTGAGCTTTTGTTCAGAAAAGCATATAGCAGAATAATCACCATATATCTCTCTTAACAGGCTATTACCATATTTGGGATAGCATCTTTACAATATTTCTGACATGCAATTTTTGTGTTTATTAATATAGCCAGGAGTTAGAACACTGTATTTTAGTTATAAACTCATATTTATTTTAAAAAGTCAGTGACCAAGTATTTTGCATTTTTACTCTATTTGCTCTGCAACTCTTAAAGCTCTTCAGTTTGATTTTTATATGCTTACTCTGTACCTGAAAATACAGAGTACATATTGGGTATATTTACAGGCATGACACTTTTTAATGCTATGATCTAACAAATATTGAATGTTTTTAAAAATCACCGGGTTATGACAGTCCAGAATACCATGTGGTAAATAATTTAAATTCTATGCTTTTCTTATAAAAGTCACATTGTGGTTGTATTTAGTGTAGGTCTCTCCTCACCTCCTCCACACTGCAGTCTCTTCTGTTCAGCAGCAATGTTTCTCCCCAAACCTTGGCTCTGCACAACTCATCCCCGGCAATGACTCAGTTTTCCATTGATGATAAGTGGGGCTGAGGCTGCCTTCTCTCCACAACAACCTTCCCCTAGCAGACATTGCTCACCACCACCCCCAACCCACTCTGCATGCCCCCTATAGCTATGATAGGCCACCATGGTTTGGACATTCATGGATGCCACCACCCATGCCCTATCCAGCACATTGGCCCTACTGTAGCCCAAGGGGCTCATACAACAGACACTTCAGCAGACATGCCAATCCTCTTAGGCCCCAACCTAAGTCTTCCCTGCAGGGGTGTCTACCTGAAGGTGCATTTCCCCTACACACCAGGAAGAGAATATCTAAGAGTCAGTCATGGATATACCAGAAGAACTAGCTCCAGACATCTCACCTCCTACCAACTCCTCCTCCTCCCCAGACAAGGCAATTATGCCCTCTCCCCTGACCTCAGCAGATGATTTTTCATACTTTTTAAAAGGAGGAACTCAAAATAGCTTTGGAGGAGGTGTCAGAATCACAACATGAGCTCGCTGGCATCTTACAGGCCTCTTCATCCTCCAAGAGAGTTCTCCCTGTTAATCCCGCTATCATGGACACAGCCCACCAGGCCCCATTGAACAAGGCTGACACTGCATTCTCAAGTGCCATGGCAGTAGTCATGCATATAGCCTCCTTGTTCCCTTCCACTACATTTCTCCGTGAGGTCAAATCCACCGTAGAAGATCTCCCCTTTGATGGGGAAAAACTTTTTGTTGTAAAGATCAACAAGGTCCTTCACACCATGAAGGACTCACAAGCTCCCCTTCACTCTTGGGATTCACATCCTGGTGACCAGGATGAGGAAATACTGGTAGCAACCTGACTAATGACCTAGGTATACCCCTCTATACACAGCAGCAACCATATGAATAGTTGCAACACCAAAGGCAAAGACAGAGGTGTCAACATCAACAGTAGTGATCTGAGTCAATGACCCATCCACCAGTTTCTAATACACAAATTTAAAAATTTGCTTTGAGGGCCTTGAAGGCCTCCCACAAGTTACAATGCTTTTTGCAGATTGACTCTGCCCATTTTACAACCAATGGTCTCTCTAACGTCCAAAGGACGGGCTTTAGAGGTCATCTCCTCAGGTTATACCATTTCCTTCCTTTCCAATCCCCTACCCACATTCCTACCCCATTCTTTTTCATGGCCCCTCTCTCAAATTTCACCAACGTCCAGAGATACAACATCTTCTCCAAATAGGGGCGATGGAACCCATTCCTCCTCGACACAAGGAGAGAAGGTTTTATTACCCGTATTTTTAACTCAGAAAAAAAGATGGATGATGCCCCATCCTTGATCTTCACAAACTTCAACAGGTTCATGAAGTCTTTTATATAGTAATTGGATACATAGTTCTTGTCAGCTAATTGGTAAGTTATCTGCCAAAAACTAGAGTTTTCAAGTGTCTTAGTAACCTGAGCAAACAGGTGGTGTGTGTGTGGGAGGGGACAGAGAATTGTCTTCCCCCCCTCATTTGCTTCTTGGTTTGTATTGAGCATGCTTAGTAACACTGTGGAAGACGTTGCTCTCACACCATTTTCTCCATGCCCTCACTCTGTCGCTCCACTATCGTGGCATGCACGGGTCATCCCTCCCAAAACTTTGAAATGGCTGTATGAGAGTGGAGGAAGGCTGGTATATCAGCCTTAGAATGTGAAGGTCCCTTTCCCCAGGAGCTGAAAACAGGCCAGCTAGGGTCACTTACAGTCCAGTTTTAGGTCTGCATTTGACCTTTAAATCCCCCTCTTTTGGTGAGCAAGAGGGAGGAGGAATGGGAGCTGCAGCAGAGTGGGAGTCAGTGGGGAGAAAAGGCCTCTCCTGTGAAAGGCTGCTCTCCTTGCTCTAGGGGAAGCAACCAAGCTAACTGCCTGTCTAGGGTAGAACTGATACCCAGAAGCCAGTGAAACAAGACCCCATCCCAGAAGGGTTTTCCCTTTGGGGTTATGAATTTGTTTCTGTTATTTAGCAGAAGCATATTCCTTGGGGTTAGCCTGACACCCACAATGCAAAACACTGAAAAATAAAACCTGAGTGAGGAATAAAAGTTGTCTGGTGTCAGGCTGATTTATCCAGGCATCTCGCCATCAGAGAGGAAACACTTAGCCTGGGTAAGGTGAAGGAGGTGCCATGTCATGACGGTCACAGCTGGCTGGATGCTCTCTTCTTTTTTTCTGTATTTGTCATTTCTCCCCCTTTATGAAAAATGTTGCAACAGTTGAAGACGACAACCGCACTAAAACTCGTAACTATTTGCTGGAAGAGATCCTGGGCCATGCAACACAGCAAGTGCATTAGCTGGACCTAGGTCTCTTCTTTTGGAATCAAGTTCAGCTGTTGGTTTCTGTGCAATTGGGGAGAGGAAAAGTGTGCTCCTACCCTTCTGCATCTGCACAAGACAAGATAGAGTTTTACTTTCTTTATAACACACAGTAGAGGTTGTTTTAATGATGCTCCTAAGTAAAACCAACATGGCAGGAGTGGGGAACCTCAGGCCAGGGGACCAGACGTGGCCCTGGCTTGCCTGCATCTAGTCTAGGGATCTTAAATATCAAGTAATTGATTGTTAGATTAGTTGATGGGACACATCCGCCATTGAAGTGTAGCAACAGTCCCAAGGCTGTTGCTACACTTCAAAGGCAAAAGCACCACATGGAGCCTGGGATCAGCTGGGGACTGCTTGCTGACACCAGGCTCCATGCGGCACTGCCGCTTTGAAACACTGCAGGGAGCCCAGCGTCAGGCTCCATGCGGTGTTTCAAAGCGACAGTGCTGCATAGAGGAGTCCCCAGCTGATCCCGGGCTCCATGCAGCAGTGCGGTTTTGAAATGCTGCATGCAGCCTGGGGACTCCCCAGCTGGCCCCAGGCTGCACACGGCGTTTCAAAGCGGCAGCGCCACATGGAACCGAGGGTCTGGCTCCAGGCTCCATACAGCACTGCCACTTTGAAGTATCCCCTTCACTCCCCCACCCTTGCTGCCTCTTTCTGATAGAGGCACCAAAAGGTGGGAAGCTACTAGCTGACTATCTGATAAGTCGTTCACATCCTTAGTCTGGCCCCTGAGGCTTAGGGTCTCCCAACATTGGGGAGTTTGTACTGGCATTCCAGCCTCCTTGCTGCCCCTGTGGGGCTGGACCACACAAAATCTACTAGCCTGGCCTCCTCCCCCCAGGCTCTGGTGTGTGAGAGAAATGTGGGGAGTATTTTTCTCCTTAGTTGGAGGCCACAGTGAGGGTTTTTTGTATGCGGCTCCCGGCTGATTTTTCTGTGGGTCAGTGGCCTCCAACCCAAAAAGGTTCCTTACCCCATGCAATATGGGGTTTATATAAATAGTAAGCAATTTAGGCTACAATTTCTTGACATGGCTGCTGCGGAAAGGCTCTGTTGATGAGTAAGCAGTGGCAGTGGTTCAAACAGAAGTTTTTTCCAGTTCGTGTCATCAAAAACTCAGTATTGAGGAGCCACTATTGATGGAAGAAGATTTTTGTGAAAGTGTTTCCGACATGGGAATGTCAAAGTCTGCACAGAGAGGTATTTTTTAGGAGAGGGTTCACCACTGAAGATAACATCACACTAGTTCCCAGCAATGATGCTTTAACCCAAAAAAATGAGAATGTAACACACAGAGCATTTCTAAGCAGATAGTAGCAGCTGCGGGAATGCAGCCAGACAATTTAGTTCCATGGCAGAATGTACAAAATGTTCTAATCTTTTAAAAATGGTTTAAAAATTCAGTGTTTCTTCAAGAAAAGAAATGTCAGTGTATTATTCATCATACATGCCCCCACGTACCATTAACACTCATTCAGTGTGAAGCAAACAAAAATAAATACATCCAAATTATACCTGAGGTAGCTGAAAGGTCACATCAGAACACCAAGTACATGGAAAAATGTCCCAGCTTCATTTCTTGCAGATACTAACTCTGCAGACTGGCTAATTATTTTTATAAATATTTCATTTACTTACAATCAATCAAGGCCTATGAATCTACAAGTACACTAATTAGGAAGTCTTTAGGTTTTGAAATGAAATGCATTGAATGTTGCACATGTAAACCAATTGAGAGTCTACCTATTCGTTAACTATGCTATAGATTAATGGTGGAATGCAGTGGTAAGGGCTTCCAATTTACTTTGTCTCAGTGCCACATTCATTACAATAAAATAAAGTGTTAATATGTCAGTAAACAAGTTCCTAAAGGCAAATGAAATGATGTAGCATGAAGATCAAAACCACTATCAATTTGGCTTCACTACACTTTTTTTGGACAATGTTAATCTTTGAACTTTGACAAACAAGAATGTCTGTGGCATAGAATTTTCCTCCATTAAAGCTAGGAATCATTTTCATTTTCCTTCTACGTTTCATTGTACCAAAGAGAAAATGAAACATTAAAGTAAAGCCACCATTCAATTTGGCAGGTGAATTCAATAATGTGCTATCTAATCAGTGTTGTGCAATTGTTTACAAGCTGAATGTATCATTAGGGGACATGATGTAGTGTATAACTTGCTATCTTTTTTCTGCTTTGTTGAGATATTTAGTAGCTATTTACCTGGCACCATATGCTTTACAGACTCTTTGACACTGGTTCACTGCAATTTAATTAATCATGGGAAAGATTTGTAGATGCCAAGCTGTTATTGAGTAAAAAGAGTGCCTTTTAGACCTTTGTGCCAATAAGGATGCAAACATGCAACCTGAACAAAATGTGCACAATTGTGCACCTTTACTAATATGAGTTCACTTTAGTATTTGAGATCAGCTGCAAAGCTTCACTTTACATATCAGAGAGAAATGGTTGACATGCTTGTTTTAATTACCAAGTTTGAATATGTTGCTGTTGTGCCATCTAAAATTTTTGCACTGCAGAAACCAGGAAGATCACCCATCCACACACTCAATAGGGCTATTGATGAAATGTTCAATGAATTTCTCTTAATTTCAATGTGAAATGATGTTTTCACTAATAACTGCAAGATTACAAAAAGGAGGGAAAGAGAAACTGATCCCATAACTAACACTGGTGGGAAAAACAGGCAAAGGAACAAAACAGGTGAAAAACACATTTTTCATGTTTGGTCCTTTTTTGGTCTGGCTATTTTTTTCATATGTTTTTGCCTCTGGAATGTAGGTAAATTTTTGTCTGGCATATTTCACTTCAGCTGGATTTCTAGGCCAGTAATCTGTAATACACGATGACCAAGAAAATAGTGAGTTATTGTACTGTAACTGGCCTACTGCAAAGTCTTTTACTACAATACTGCAGAAACACACATCTATTTGGAATAGCCATACTGACCTTTTCTTGAATACAATGAATATCAGAATTTTTTATGTATTGTTTTTTATAGAGCCTAGTGCATCATGTTGTACAGATCTGTTAAATAGATATTTATCACAAGGAATTTACAATCTCAATTTGGCAAGAGATGGCAAGGGATGGGCAAGGTGGGGGTATGATTGAAAGGTACAATAAATATGAGAGAAGGTTTTGTTACTACGCATCTTTATTTCTTTAAAAAAAACCCGAACTGTGCTGTATACACTTTCCCCCTTGCAACCAAACTAGCTGTCATGGCTTACAGGCTGTGCCCACACTTGGCCCGTCCGTCCGCAGGCAAGAGCCCCCTCTCCAGTGAAGCGGCCCTTCTCGGGGAGCCCACTCTAGTTCAGCGGCATTAAGACAGTCCTTTCTCAGGGAGTCCACTCCAGTGCAGCAAGCCTCTCTTAGGGTGCCCACTCTCACTTGGGGGATCTGCCCCTCTGTCTTCAGGATGGTGCCTCTCAGGGCCTTCAGCATGCCTGCCTCTGCTGTGAGCCCCTTTGGGGGTCCACTCCCTCTGGACCCTGAAGGTCTCCACTCCCAGAAGGAATAGTGCAGCCCAGTTCTCTAGATCAGAGCAACTCTCAGGTAGCACAAAACAGGAGGGTTTATTGAGCTTTGAACGCAGCAAAGGATCTCTTAGGCCTGTAGGCTTGGGCCCTCAGCCCCGAACGTCAGTTTCCTCCTGCAGCTAGCTGGGTCCTGCCTGCTCTGCTCTCTGTCCCAAACAGCCCAACAGTCTTCCAGCAGAGCCTCCAATATCCCCAGCAACTGCCCCTCCCCTGTCCATTGTTTTCTCTCCAGGTAACAGGGTTGCCTGGGCCCCTCTTTTCTCCATCTCTCCTCTCCTCTCCTCTGTCCAATGTTTTCCCTTCACTGGAACCAGCTGGGTTGGTTGCCTGGGCCTCTCCTCTGCAGCCCATTGTCTTTCATCTGGACGGAACTGGTTTTGCCTTCTGAGTAGGGTCTGCTGGTCACCAGGGCACCAGATGCTGGGGCTCCAGTTCTGTGCTGTTCTCTGCAACAGCAAACTCCCTCACCCCTTGTCACATTAAACCAGTAACATCCAGGCACTGAGCTCTCCCTCTGCATACAGCCCCTCCCCCCTTTGAACCTCCAAAACTCCCCAGTTCCTTTCACTAGCGTACTGAAATAGGAGAAAAATGAAGACAGAAAGGTTCACCTTTGTGAAATGTATAGAGAAAATACAGATGATATATGAATTTGTTAGGGCAGAATGTAACTGTCCAGCTAGACAATTCTTGACTAAATTAACTGTAATGCTAAATAGTCACCTAGGTTAAGAGAGATGGAGATTCAGGAAAACAGCATTTTATCATTTTAAGTCTGGAAGCAAACATTTGTACATTGGGAAAAGGTGTGATTTAGTCTAATGATTAACTGGTTGCCTTTGTGAATTTTTTTAAAACATAGAGACAGTCATTGTATTTAATTAGGTTTATTCTGAAATATGCGGTGAGGGAAAGGCAATATAATACTCCGCCTTTACTAGTTTTTCCTGAGAAGATAGTTTGTCTACAGTGTTGTTGGTGTTTTTTTCCTTAGTTACCAGTTACATTATTGGTTACATAGACTATGAAATAACCTGGTTTCTTTGAAGAGCAGAAGCATAGTAAGTGGTTTTTTCTAGCCATTGTTATGCTTAAAAGAAGCACGCGAGATCTTTTTCAGTGGGATAAGGCAGCACGCTGCATTTACTGATAATATAACAAAGTAGCATATGCATTTACACACATATATGTATGCTCTGCTGATGGAATAGTTACCAGTTGAGGCCCAACCTATTGGCCAGATAAGTCGGGTGCTACGAAGGAGCCAGGTTCTTGTCAGTCTGGACTGATGCGCCACTTGGCAGGACAGAACCTGAAGAACCATACAAGACCCTCCATCCTTTATAGGATTTTCCTTCCATGCAAGTCTATGGATTTTTGCCTTGTCAGGCCTTCATCAGTCACTCAGAATCACAATCAATCTTCCTATGACATATGCTTATCAGGAAGAAGTTGTTCTCACAGTCATTTGATAGCCATATGCTGACGACCCCTCGAAGGTGTTCCCTTTCTGGCGAAAGTTGTTGTTGGTTCCCTATCAAGGGGTTCTTGCCACTAACTTCAGGGTTCATCAGTCTGCCCTGGTAGTCTGTGTCTTCAGTGTGCTTTCACTTAGTTGATAATTATTTGGTGCTTCTGAGTCTCAGGCTCCTCTTCTGACCATTTGAGCATGCATTGGCCTTCACACTAATCTCTCCTAAAACATTCTCTCTCTCATTCACACAAACAATACATTTACAGCATGGAACAAAGGGGTACGTCTAGTTACTTTAACAAAGTTACAAAGTCTTTCAACATTAAACTTCTTTCCGGGAGTGGCCCGAGGCTGGCTGCAGCAGCTGGCGCCCCTGCCTGCACAGCCGTCAATGGCCGTGACATCATCATTGGACGCCCGGGCCAGCGGCACCCTAGGCAGCTGCCTAGCTCGCCTAGGCTCACGGGCCGCCCCTGCTTCTTTCTATCCATTACAAGGCCTTACCTAATATTAACATCACTGTGCATTACAATATTCCATCCCTTCACTTTAACATCAGAACATGCTAACATCAAACAGAGTTGGAGCTAAGTTAACAAAGCTGCCTGGCCTGTCTGAGGCCTACATCTTGTATTTAAGTTTAATCCAACCTTTTTGCTATAACATGCATTCATTATAACTTACTTATTAATTACAAAATTCCAGGGCTACACCATTAGTGATTAGTGCTGGCAATCAGGACTGCTAGAGTCATTACCCAACTCTGCCACTGATATGCTGGGTGACCTACGGAAAATTACTTTTCCTTTTTGTCTTAATCTACGCAATGGGTACCTCACATTAGGAAGGTTAAGTAATTTTTGTGAAACACTTTGAGATCAAAGTTTTACTTGAAGTCAAAAGTCAGAAGTGATTTCCATTGTTCTGACTCTTCCAGTGAGAGTTAAGATGCAGCAGGTTCTGGTATGTAACAACAGAGGGATGGTATCTGATTTTCTCCCAGGAGAACAATGCAATGACTGTTCATGTTTGTAAACAAGATCTAAAGGACACTGAATGTGACCAGATATTCAGGATTCCACCATGATGTAGAGTTGAGAGAGACAGATGTAAAAATTCCTTGCACCCATCTTAAATTTGCTTACATCGGTACATGAATTTTAATTTTTCAGGCTGTTAATATAAGTAGGTCATGTGATTGTCACATTCCTGATGATTTAGAATGACAGTCTTCTCAGGGAAGCATATATTTATAAAGTATATTTATATTTACTTTCTTTACTTTTATCTTCATCTTTATTGAGTTCTTTAGTGGAATGCTACAATCAGAGTGCATCAGAAGTTTGTTATCTATAATCAAGAGGGCATATATTGAATCCTTTGAACTAAGAGAATGTACCTCTTCAAATGCATTATCTGTTTTCTATTGTAGGATAAATAGTCATGGTTATAGTCCATTTATTGAATAACTGAAGGCTTCACTATCTGTCTTATCTATTGAGCTGAAAGAACCTTCCAAGGCTCTGATTGCTTTACAAATAAAATATTCCTTTGTTCCTGCAGACATGCAACTAAGCTGATATTTTACTAAGATTTCAATTCCACTCTATAAACTCTGTGGTAAAGTTTGCTAAATGTGCTGTCCTAATGCCACCAGAATGCCATCCTTCCACTGTGGAAAAATCAAGCTCTTCTCTGAAGGAGCTTCAGGGGGTAGCCGAGTTAGTCTGTACAGGATAAACAAAAAACAACAAATAATCTGTGATCATCTGAAGAAGTGGGCTGTGCCTATGAAAGCTCATGATCCCATCTATGTGTTTTGTTAGTCTATAAAGTGTTACCAGATTATTCATTGTTTTTAAACTTCTCTTAAGAATAGCTCATTTTATGCTGCTACTTACTGGCTACGTCTACACTACAGACTTCTTGTGCAAGAAGCCTTTTGCACTAGAGTTTTTGAGCAAAAACTTCTTGTGCAAGAGCACATCCACACCTCGAAGCACATCACAAAGCGATGAGCTTTTGCACAAGAGAGTGTCCACACTGCTGGACGCTCTTGTGCAAAAAAGCTCTGATGGCCATTCACAGAATGGCCATCAGTGCACCTGTGCTTTTTCCCATAGGGGTTTCTTGCACAAGAAACCCCTCTGGAGCATCCACACTTGCCTTCTTGTGCAACAGTTGTAGCGCTAAAAGCAGTTATCCCTCAGAAAAGGAGGTTTACCTACAGCGGAAAAAGCCCTCTGTTTTGCTGTTTAACTGTCCATTTAATTGTGCATGAGTTCATTTGAGGTGTGGACGCTCCCCAGGTTTTTGTGCAAAAACAGCTGGTTTTGTGCAAAAATCTTGTGGTGTAGATGTAGCCACTGTGTATACAAACTGAGTAACCCTTCATGACCTAGCCTGGTGATATAGATCCCAATAAAACACTAATTTTGTGTTATGAATTGTGTTAATGTGGCTTACTAATGATGGCACCGTTTGGAGGAAGGAAGTCCTAGTAAGAGACATAATATAGTTGCAGCATAAATACAACACAACATTTGAAACCATTTACTCTGAAGCATGAAGAAGCATATCACTTTTCAAAACTTTTTCAGGAATGTTTTATATCATGTAGGCACCTAATAAAGATTTCCCAAAGAGAAACCCAGGAAAATGAGATGATACGATGATATGTTTAGTTTCTATAAAACAACTATTTTCACAACTAGTGGCACACATTTCTCCAAGATCTAAATGCTTATACAGACAATTAAGCAGAATTTGTAAGACTGTAACCTATGCCATCTGGTGACGCATAATAATACAATATGGTTTCTTGCAGCACTAGAATTCCATTTTTTTTCTACAGCTTTCAGTCGTGGAATATTATTAATCTTCCCTGCACAAAGCTGCTCTATTTTTTTATAGTTATAATTTAATAGAATCTTGGCTGTTAATACTGTATGAAGGATACAGTGCCCAGTTTAGTTGAATAAAAAGTATAGATTGAATTATTTACTTCTTTATATTTTTTGAAATAGCAGATTGGGGAAATCTGCTTTGGATCTTGAGTAAATATAATCAGGAAGATATTTTTATCTTTTTATGGCTTATTAATGCACTATTTAGAGTAACAACGTTGGGTATGTCTACATTTGCAGCCTAATTCAAAATAGGGCTGCAAATGCAGGCATTCAAAATTGCAAATCAAGCCTGGGATTTAAATATCCCACGCTTGATTTGCATCTTCCTGACCGGGCACCATTTTTTAAAATTGACAAGCCCGGAATAACTGTTTGCATCTACACAAAGCGGTGAAACGGGCATTCAAAATAAAGCCCTATTTCAAAATACCTGTTAAGCCTCATTGCAAGAGGAATAACAGGTATTTCGTACTAGGGCTTTATTTCAAACGCCCGTTTCACTGCCACGTGTAGACGCAGACAGTTATTCTGGGCTTGTCAATTTAAAAAAAAAAAAATGCTGCCCGGCCGGGAAAATGCAAATCAAGCGCAGGATATTTAAATCCCGGGCTTGATTTGCAATTTTGAATGCCTGCATTTGCAGCCATATTTCGAATTATGCTGCAAGTGCAGACATACCCACTGATACTGGTGTATAAGTATTTTAGTCTGAGAATTAATCAAAGAATTAAAAATTAGAATTAATAATTTTGCCTATTTTATGGATAATTAATCAATTGAAAAAAGAGGGAAATTACTGACCACTATTTATTCACTTATTCAGCAAGATCTAATTTTACTTAACTCTACCTGATGTGTATAAATATAGTGTAGGAAAGCACCTATCCTTACAGAATTATCTGCATAAAAATTGATATTTTAATTTTCAAAAACTTGTGTATTTGTGTATGTGCAATATGCTCACATTCATCCCAATGTCCTGGGGAACTATCTGAAAATTTTAGATAACTGTACATTTAGATAAATGGAAGTGCTATTTTGAGCTGCACTTTCACTGAAATAGAAATGTGGGGAACGAAAGGAGTAATGATTAATGCTTTATACCTCATTAAAAAATACAAATCGTTGAATACATTGCTCCATTGACATTGTATTAAAATCACAGTGAGCATAATTTCATTACAAATTAATCTTATTTAAAAAATCTGATTGCCATTTGTGAGGGCTTCTTTTTTGTACAGCATTCTGACATAGCTGCTGCAACAGTAGAATCTGTAAACTTCTTCATTCATCTGGTTTCTTAGCCAGATTATCACTTTCTCCACCATTTGAGCCAAGATATTGGTGTACCTTTCATCAGGTTTAGGAACCAGTTGTATGCTGCCTTATCCAGCACCTCACCATGCCATATGTACATGGGGTAATCTTTCTTCTACCAAAACAATCCTGTCCAATGCTGCAGCAAAGACCTGCAGCTTATCTCTCACTTCCCAGATATTGCAGATGGTAAAGTTACCAGCATTATATGGCCGTGCCACCACAAAAACTTTTCCTCCTCTAAACTGACAATCTTTAGTTTCTGTTTTAGATTCAACACAGCTGGTCTTGTGGCTGCCACAGTACTAGCTTTCAGGGTTTGTATCCATTTAAAATGCTACAGCCGTATAGCTGCACCAGTACAACTCCTCAACTGTAGCACTTCTGTGTAGACCAGTGATTCTCAGCCCACAGTCCACAGGCTGTTTGTGGTCCACAGGCTGCTGTGGGGGATGTGCTTTTCTGAGTGCCATGAGCTGCGAGGGCAGGTGGGGGGGAAGAGGAAGGAGAGGCTTCATGCACTGCTCCCACCCCCAGCACAATCTCATAGCTCCCACTGACCAGAAAGTAGCTAATAGGAGTTGCCTGGGCCATGTGTGGGGCAGCGCACTGTCATGTTATTGGATTTTAAAGTGAGCAGACAGATCACTGTTGCACTCATAGGTGGTGTTTGCCCCAAATTGTGTACCAACTGGGCCATGTGAGGTGTCAAATGGGAGCTTATGCTGTACTGATTCTGTGTAGGATAGTCATGTACTTGTATGGTTTTTGTATATGAAGTTATGAATATGGGCTCTGTTCTTGTATTTTAAACATTCTCTGTCTGGGAGGGAGCAATGGGCCTGGACTGCCTATTGCGAGGAAGGACTGTTCAGTGAATAGCTGTGCTAATTAGCACTGCTCAATGGACAATGGCTTTAGGAGTGGCCAATACACACCTGAGGAATGTGTCTGGAAGCCTGCAGACTAGCCAGTGCGTCATGGCTACTTGCATGTGAAACAAACAGCGAGGTCACTTGATCCTGTGACCAGCTCCAGTTTGGAAGACACCAGGAATATAAAAATCCCATGAGGACATTTCCATCTTGTACAGGCAGTCCCCGGGTTACGTGGATCCGACTTATGTCGGATCCCTACTTACGAACGGGGCTTTTCTCACCCCGGAGGACGCAGGTGGCGGGACCACCGAGACGCGCCGCGGTCCCGCCGCCTGTGTCCTCCGCGGCGAGAAAAGCTGCTCCGCGTCTCCCTGGGCTGCTGCCCCCCCCCCCCCAGCAGACCAGGGAGATGCAGAGCAAAGCCACGGAGGACGCGGGCGGCGGTACCGCGGTGCGTCTCGGTGGTCCCACCACCCGTGTCTCTCTGGTCTGCTGGGGGGGGGGGTGCAGCTAGTGCGCCCCCCCCAGCAGACCAGGCTTTTCTTGCCACGGAGGACGGGGGCGGCGGGACCGCTGAGACGCGCCGCGGTCCCGCCGCCCCCGTCCTCCGCGGCGAGAAAAGCCTGGTCTGCTGGGGGGGGGGGGCCGCAGCTAGTGTGGCGCTACCAGACCAACCCAGCAGCACTCCAGCTGCTCTGCCCCAGGCATGTCCAATTCAGCCGCTGCTGGTCAGTTTCAACAGTGGCTGAATCTGGGCGCCTAGGACAGAGCAGCTGGGGTGCTGCCGGGTTGGTCCCCGCAGTGCCGCACCTCGGCGCTGCGGGGACCAACCTGGCAGCACCCCAGCTGCTGTACCCCTGGTGTCCCCAAGTCAGCTGCTGCTGAAACTGATCGGCGGCTGATTCCAGGAAGCCTGGGGCAGAGCAACTCTGCCTCGGGCTTCCTGTAGTCAGCGCTGGTCAGTTTCAGCAGCAGATGAATCGGGGACACCTGGGGTACAATATGTACCAGTTCCGACTTACATACAAATTCAACTTAAGAACAAACCTACAGTCCCTATCTTGTACGTAACCCGGGGACTGCCTGTATTCAATCTTGCTCCTGATTCCAGATGCAGCCTTGCTAGGGACAGAGAACCGGGAAGGATTACTGACCCATCCTGATACCGGATGTTCACCAGAGACTTCTAAGCTAGCAGTTTGTAACAACTCTGCTAAGAGCCTGCATCAAGAACTTGGTGACTGATGTATGTAATGTATTCGCCTTAACAATCTTACTCTCAACCTTTTCTTTCTTTCATTAATAAACCTTTAGATTTTAGATTCTAAAGGATTGGCCCCGGGTGCTCTCGTGGGTACAATCTAAAGTGTAAATTGGCCTGGGACTGTGGCTGGTTCATTGGGCCTGGGAGGATCTGCTCAGATTTGGTGAGATTGGGTTTTATAACCTCTCACCTGTGTGTAAGGTCTGGGACTACTTGTGGCACAGGGAAAGCTGTGTGTCTGAGGGATTTTGCTCGTGAGGCTTCCTGTTGGCAAGATTGGCAGCTGAAGTGCTCTGTGCGACTGTTTTGTGGCCTATTTGGGAAAGGTCTCCGGTCGAGGGTTGTAAGTAGCTCTGTTTTGAGCAATTCACCCTGAGCTGATGCTGTTAGCGGTGCCCAAACCCGGCTCGATCTGTCACACAAGCGAAGTCCCTGCCCCTGCTCTCTCCACCCAGGGGCTTGCAGTGCTCAGAGAAGTACATGGCTCCCACAGCCGCTGATTAGATCTACTGTTATTTGATACATTATTAGTGGGTAATTAATGTAAGGATATGGGTATGTATATGTGTGAAACATACTATGGATTCAGATAGGTGGGTTTTGGGAATAAAGAAATTTCAGATAATTGGAATTCTACTGTAATTTGCTTATGTAAGAATAAATTTTCAGATGAATCTTCTTCTTCTTGAACTGAGCCGTCAATCTACGGATCTCATCTTCTATGATGCCGTTGATGAATGACTAACCCAATCCTTGATCGGCAGAGCCGATTACAGATGTGACATAAAACCCTGCCAACTGCAGGCGTTATACATTCTTTTCGGATCCTACTCTTTTCCTGTAATGCCTGGATACACTAACTCTCAAAGCAATTAAGAGCCTGTACAGTGGTTTGCCACCAGGACAATCTGTCCTGAACTAGAGTTTCCAGATCATTGGGAGATATGCTGCATGACTTCACGTTGGCCTTTAAAATGTCTTTATAGCATTTATACTGAACACCAATAAAGCACTTTCCATGAGCAAGCTGCCATAGAAAACCATCTTTGGTGTCTGTGTATCATCCATCTTCATAACATGACAAATCCAGCAAAACTGTTTATTCATAAGCATTGCTTCCATGCCCATGACACCACACACTTAAGAATCTCTGGATTAGGAATTTTGTCACACCAGTTCACATGGCAATCTTTCTCAGACAATGCATATGGAACTGATCGAGCTTCAAAACATGGTGATGATATATTGTCCATGACTCTGAGCAGGACAGCCAAATCGTCCAAGTATTTTCCAGAGCCGATTTCTGTTGACCATGTCAAATGCCTTGGTCAAGTCAATGAAAATCTCATAGAGGTGCTGATGTTGCTCTCTACGTTTCTCTTGCATCTGTCTGGCTGCATCATATGGGAAGCATAAGGTTCAGATGAATAGTTTTGCACTAAATGTAGGTTTTATAATATGGGTAAAAAATATGAGCTTTCCTAAGAGTTGGTTATTTTAAATACATAAAGCATTCAGTAGCTATCAAAAAGTTGCACTTACTGATGTTTAGCGAAAGAAGGGAGAAGTATACTTTATAAGTTGCTATTCACCCACATTAACTTTATATAGAGTCACTGATACAGTGATATCTATAAATGTATTTGTTTTGTATGTTAGTAACCTTGTATGGCAAAACAGGCCAGTTTTGCTGATGGCAGATGCAATAAATTCTTTATCTGTATAATTGCAAAATGATACTATATCAGAAAATGCTAAATCTTGAAAAGATTATTGTGAAAATTGCAGTGTCAGACAGTTATTTATCTGATCTGACATGTTCAAATTTGATTCAGCATTCCCATGGGTATCTGGGATGTTAGCTGTTGAATCCTATTAGACAAAAGTATGTAACAATTTCAAGAGACAGATGTCAAAATCTCCTGATTTTCAAACAGCGTGCAAATTGAGCAAATAAAGAAAACTTGGGATTGATACCTGCATTCTTAGTTCACAGTGTGAATTCAGGGTATTCAATTGGAGATTTGGGTGTTTCAAGAAGTGTAGGGCAAGATTCCTATTGGTGCATCTCTTTCTTTTTCCCTCCCCTCTTTGGTACAAGCTTGGGCAAGGCAACAAACTGGTTCCAGGAACAGTTTGCAGCCTGCACATATAGAAAAGTTTCGTATAATGGAATTGCTCAAAGCAAACTCCAGTATGTAAATGAAAACTGGAAAAGTGTTTGGCTAGAGCAACAGAGAAGTCTGTTTTTAGGAGTTGGCGAATTCATGCATTAAGAAAAATTGAAGTCTAGATTTAGTAAATAGAGTAAAAAGTGATTTTCAAAGATTTTGCTTTAAAAATATAAATCTATTTGCAAGTTTTAAGTCCATGTTCTGTTAATGATTAGAAATCTTAAACTGTTTTTTAAATTGTTTCCATAAAATATCTGCAGCTGTCTTTTTCATGTTTGCATTTCTTTATAGAGATTAAGTGAGTGCATATTTGGGAAGGTAATGGGTGCAGCTCTCTACAGTTACTCTGTTTGGGACATATAACATTAATGCTCAGCATTGGTTAATGCATCAACTATAGCAGTTGCCTGGACAAGTCTGTTGGGTCAATGTCAGAGACACAACCCTGATATATTTTAAGACGAGCTTTCTATTTAAAGCTCACCTACTCTAAGTGATCTAAAATTTTTTTAGCTAATCAGAAATTAGGTGTGTTTCGTCAGGTGTGGGGTGCTGTCAGTATCCAAATTTTGATCCATTTGACAAAACAGTTCCCAATTTACAATCCTCTGGGCGGAGTGGGAGGGAGAGAAGATCACTTCTTAAAGTTGACACATTCTGACAGCATATTTTGCTCACAGATATT
Organism: Pelodiscus sinensis; assembly: GCF_049634645.1. Taxonomy (NCBI): domain Eukaryota; kingdom Metazoa; phylum Chordata; order Testudines; family Trionychidae; genus Pelodiscus; species Pelodiscus sinensis. The sequence goes on along the minus strand of NC_134718.1, from coordinate 38,195,052 downwards.
GATCTGACCAGGGCTCTGATCATTGTACCAGGGGCTCTACTGCTCAGTGGTTATCCCAATCATGTGGTTACCCATCTGCATGTAAAATTGTAGTTGCTGCTCTACATCAGTCATAGGAAGTATCCCAACAGAGTGCATAGCCCCTACCTGCTCCTTGGGGATAATCAAATTAAAATAGTATTTGAGAGAGATTTTGCTGGTCCAGCTAGGTGCACGCGGTCTCATCGGTCTAGTTGGCTGCCTAATGGATTACACTATGCACATAAGCCAATTTTCTGGAAAGTTACCTTAGTATTGCAGCAGCTGGGTATGTTATGGCTATCAGATCTGAGGCAAACCTAGACACTGCGGCTGCATCTAGACTGGCATGATTTTGCGGAAATACTTTTACTGGAAAAGTATTTCCGTTAAAAGTATTTCCGCAAAAGCGTGTCTAGATTGCCACGGATGCTTCTGTGCAAGCATCCGTGGCCAGTCTAGACGCGATTTTGCACAAGAAAGCCCCGATCGCCATTTTAGCCATTGGGCTTTTTTGCGCAAAACAGTTCTTCCCTGTCTACACTGGCCCTCTTGCGCAAGTATTCTTGCGCAAGAGGGCATTTTCCCAAGCGGGAGTGTGAAAGTATTTGCACAAGAAGCACTGATTTTGTACATTACAAAATCAGTGCTCTTGCGCAAATTCAAGCAGCCAGTGTAGACAGCTGGCAAATTTTTGTGCAAAAGCGACTGCCAGTCTAGACACACCCTACTGGTTCTAATCCAACTCAGGGCAAAAATCTCAAGTGAAAGAGGCAGTTGCTTCTTTTTTGAGGAAATGTATTCTGGAGTGTTCAGGAGGTATTGAACAGACAATACACTACACAAACAAACGCTTACTCACAGCTCAGGCTAATTAGGGGAATGGGAATGTGGGTGGGAGTTGGAGGATCAGATGATGGGGAGAGGATGAGGATTTGGGGAGTGGGAAGGGAGGAAGTTGATCAGGTGGGACACTGGGAAAGGAAACATGGGGCTGAGAGATAAGGACTGTGGAGAATAGGGTCTAGACAGCACCAATGAGCCCACATTTTCTTCTGGTGTGTGTGCCTGACGGTCCCCAGGGCATCTACAGGGGTCTGAACCCCTCCCTTCCCCCTTCACATAAGCCAGATTCTCAGGGGCTTGCTTTTTTAGGGGGAGCAGTCTGAGCCTGACTCCCTCCCATCATGTGAGAGAATCTGGGGACCACTGTACCTTTGGGTGGGGATGGAGTGTAACATTGGCATGCTAATGCTGACTGTGTGTGTGTGTGTGTGTGTGTGTGTGTGTGTGTGTGTGTGTGTAAAGAGCTGTGAATGGGCATGTTTGAAGTCTATCAGAAATTCTCCCCTACAGTGTGTGTATGAATATGGGGGAGAAGAACGCCCACTAACATGAACAAAGCAGTTCAATCATCTCTTAGCTATTGTTCCGGGCTGTATTCATCATCCGCAGGTATTCTATTTCAGCTGAGAAAAATTCATTGAGACAAGTAGGCTATGTCACCTCTCCCTGAGCCAGCTGTGCTGATGATGGATGTGGAGAGCCCCCTCCTTCCATTATCCCTTTAATTTTATAAACTACAATGGAGCACCAATTCTGCACTAACCTGTACTCATCTATGTTTAAAACCCCACAAGGACACAGCTGTGCTACTATATTGCTTCAGTGTAGACACCACCTATGCCGATGGGAGGTATTCTGTTGGTGTAGGTGCTCTCCCTACCCAAAAGGCAGTAGCTAAACTGACAAAAAGAATTCTTCCATCAACATTACTGTCTACGTGGGAATTTAAGTAATCTTAACGATACAGCTCAGGGGTGGGGATATTTCACATCTTTGATTGAAGGAGTTAAACAGACCAAATTTTCTAGTGCCTCGGTTTTGCTGAATTTGATGTTCTGGAAGGGCACAAGTTATTAACCATCACACTTAACTTTGTGGCAATGATATTTCTCGCCATTTAATAAAGTATTAAGGGGTTGGATTTCTGGGTAAGGTTTATAGTCCATTTATAATCTATTAATTCACTGTATGATAAGATACGTGATGTTTTAAAATAAGCTTTTTGCTGTTCCATGGAACAATGAGCTGTTGATATTGCTGTTTATATTGTACAGAGATAGTTACTCTTAGAACTGAACTCATGAACTTTGCAGCCTTGGCCCAATAATAGCAAAGATTAAAAGACCAATGTTTTGACAAACCATGAGGTCCTGAAATTGTGCTTGGCCATAATGTGATGGTCAATATAGAATAATTTATAAACTGAGCTTTCATAAGCTGATATTTTTGATAGGCTTTCTTAAAATTCACCACAATTAAAATATATTTTACAGCTCCTAAAATTATTGATTTAATAGTGTCTTATCTTGTCTCTGACTCAAAGGTGTATAATAATTGCATCTACAAAGTTTTCATGTTATTGTAAGAATAACCTGCCTTTCCTTCAGACCTGTTGAAGTTCACGAACAAAAGGAAGTGGGATACACAAGCTGCAAATTGTACCAAGGGATTATTTGAGTTTACAGAATTCAGAAATCTTTAATAAACTAAATTATAAGGTAAGAATCTCTGTTTATCAGGTTTAGTAGTTACTGTTTAGCCAGTACATTTTTTATTGTTGTTTTTGTGTCAGCACTTTGCTTCTAACCACCTTGAAAAATGTGTCATTAACAGCCACTTCCCCAATTTCATACAGTTGGGCTGTTAAGCACTGATTCAGTATACCTTGCTGGGTCTGTACTACCATGGGATTGGATGCCAAGTTTAAGGCTGAGTTTGTAAATCATGTTGTAAATGCAACAAACAAACAAACAAACAAAACCTGCCTTTAAAATTAGAACCCTTTCTGTTAGTGAATCATAGGGATGAAACATGACTGCTTTGTTTTACAAATGGAGGCTGTAACAAACAAAAATATTCTATGTAGCAAGTTGGTTTGACACCCAGACTTTTTTGATGTTATTTATAATCAGCATCTTTTAGAAGTACATGGCACCTTTTCTGAAGCGTTTAGCTCCTTGCAGTCATTTGTTTTCTGGTTTATGTGTATCATCTCTGCAGATTTGAAAAGTGGCATAAGCTAAGGCTATAGACTTCATTGGTAGAGAACAACCTCTGTAATTAGAGTAGAATGTAATAACATTGGTAATCATGAAATCTATACAATAATAGGACAGGGACAAATTCAATATCATCTGGGCAAATTGGAAAAATGATCTCTACTTGTCTAATCAGTCTCCAGCTCCCTTCTTTGCACATAGGTCCCAGTGCCAGCCTCCGCTTCCCCACTCCAAGTCTCTTTGCCCAGTCAGTCCCAGGTACAATTTCTCTCATTGGGCTCCCCACCCCACATACTCTTTTCCTTCTGCCTAGTCAGCCTTTTTTCTCCTCTATTTGAATCATACAGCTTCCTCCTCCACACTGCCTGGCTGCGTCTAGATTGGCATGATTTTCCAGAAATACTTTTAACAGAAAAGTTTTTCTGTTAAAAGTTTTTCCGCAAAAGCATGTCTAGATTGGCAAGTGCCTTTGTGCAAAAGATTTGCTTTTGCGCAAAAGCATCTGTAGCCAGTCTAGACGCGATTTTGTGCAAGAAAGCCCCGATCGCCATTTTAGCCATTGGGGCTTTTTTGCGCCAAACAATTCTTCCCTATCTACACTGGCCCTCTTGAGCAAGTATTCTTGCACAAGAGGGCTTTTTCCCAAGTGGGAGCGGGAAAGTATTTGTGCAAGAAGCATTGATTTTGTACATTACAAAGTCAGTGTTCTTGCACAAACTCAAGCGGCCAGTGTAGATAGCAGGCAAGTTTTTGCGCAAAAGCAAGTGCTTTTGCACAAAATCTTGCCAGTCTAGACACACCCCCTAGCTGCATCTAGACTGGCATGATTTTGCAGAAATACTTTTAACGGAAAAGTTTTCCATGTAAAGTATTTCTGCAAAAAAGCATCTAGATTGGCATGGATGCTTTTGCGCAAAAAGTGCTTTTGCCAAAATATACTGGGCACGGATGTTGACGCACTTTTGCACAAGAAAGCTCTGATGGCCATTTTAGCCATCGGGCTTTCTTGCGCAAAAAATTAAGATGCCTGTCTACACTGGCCCTCTTGTGCAAGCATTCTTGCACAAGAGGGCTTATCCCTGAGCAGGAGCATCAAAGTATTTGCGCAAGAAGCACTGAATTCTTACATTAGAACGTCAGTGCTCTTGCGCAAATTCAAGCAGCCAGTTTAGACAGCTGGCAAGTTTTTGCGCAAAAGCGTCTGCTTTTGTGCAAAATCTTGCCAGTCTAGACGCACCCCTTGAATAATAGCAGAGGGAATCACAGGAAGTGCAGGAAAGGCAGGTTCCCTGTTGTGCTCCCATGCCTGAACCTTCTGAATCCACAGCAGTCAGCAGGAGACATTACTAGCTTCATGGCTTTAACTCTGGGCTGGAAAGAAAACTTGTGGTTGCTCTGTGGGGAGAATGTATGTGCAGTCTGGTCACAGATAGGAGCAGTGAGGAGCATGGGGAACACTCAGTCACTCGAGGGATAAAAGGAAAAACTATGTAGCACTTTAAAGACTAACAAGATGGTTTAATAGGCGATGAGCTTTCGTGGGCCAGATCCACTTCCTCAGATCATATTCTGGGTCTGGCCCACGAAAGCTCATCACCTATTAAACCATCTTATTAGTCTTTAAAGTGCCACATAGTTTTTCCTTTTGTTTTTGCAAGATCAGACTAACATGCCTACCTCTCTATTACTCTGGAGGGTTGGTATAGATTCAGTCTGTCAGAACTAAGAGCTGTGAGAGACTGGAAGCATGCCCAGTGGGGATGGAATCTTTGGCAACTTTTCCTCCTAAAATCTTAGAAGTTTCTTCTGAGCATGTCTGATCTGAGATTTTCCAAAGGCTGATAACTTTGATAAATCTGGGCAGGATTTTTAAAGGGATGTGTCTTTTTGCTGTCCCTGACACAAAGAGCACCCTTGGTGAATTTCAAGACCATGCTCTGGGTGTTTAAAGAAAAGATCACCAGAAATGTTTAGCATTGATAAAACAATGTAAGAACCACCCTAAGTCATATCAATCATACAGCTATAGCTCAGTGTCCCATCTTCCAACTGTGACCAGTGCCAGATGTTTCAGAGGAAATTGGACAGAAGAGGGCAATTACTGAGTGTGGGGGGAGGGAAGGAGGACCCCCTGACCTGATGCCGGCCCTAGGGAGAGACCCCCTGATGCCAGCCCCAGCCTGCTTAGGGCCCCACAGACTAACCTGAGTATGGGGGACCATCATATCCATAGGATGGTTGTGGCAGCCACCACGGTGGCCCCCAAAGTGGCCATGCTGACCTGTCCTATGGATGAAACAGCTCTGCACACACCTCCCCTGGGCCACAGAGATGTGTTGGCCGTGACACACAGTTAACTACCAGAAGCCACTCTAGCCGTGCTGTGCTACCTATGGTGGTGCTGAGGGTCCCCCAAGGGAGAATTAAATCACCTGGGGGTAGCAGCTGGGGCTGGGGGATGCATGAAAGGGCAGGTGGGGCTGGGAGAAGAGGGGAAATATGTGGAGCCCTCCCCACCCAGGGAGCATGCTGGCCCACTAGGAGGATTTGAGGACTGGCACTGATCCTAAGATAAATTGGATTTCAGACCCCGGTTCTAAAATTATCCCACTCTTTCCCACAGGTGGGGTTCACTCTAGCAGATACCTTACTCCTGACGGTAAGCAGGAAAATCAGGGGTACATCTGCTGCATGCTTCTGATTCTCACCTGGGGCTCTTGGCAGTGGAGTTGGGGTCACCACCAAGGATAGCATCCAGCTCCTTATAAAAACAGCATGTCTGGTTGTAGGGCAGCAGTATTCAAACTGCATGGGCATTGTGGGGTACCTTCTGGAGGCTATTAAAAGCGATAAAAGCAGATGCGGTGTGTATACTGGCTGTTAATTGACAATAAACGGGAAAAGAAAATAGTCTCTTGTATTGGTGGAAGTTCTTTCTTCCCAAAACCATGTGTTTTTAATTACAAAAGTTGTTTGGCTATGAGTACACTCTCCCTGTTTTGTCGCCAACAGGTACTTTTTGGTGACAAAACTTGGTAGTATTGATGTAATACCAAGTAATTTCATCCTTTGGAAATTTTATCTTTAATATTTCGTGGATCAAGTTTTTTAAACATTATATACGTGATGTTGTACTAGCAAAAATAGCAACATATTTGCATATGCCCATAACTTTTTGAAACATTTTGCACAGTTGACCTCCTCAGACTGTTTTGGAGAGCTGTGTAACAAAGGGAGGGTGAAACTTTTAATCATAATCACTTACATTTTTTCCATCTGGAAAAAAATGTTGCTGAACCATGACACTTGAATTTTGCCCTGTGTCAAGTTCCTGCTGAGTAGTTTGTGCTTGCTAAGTTTTTAAAAAGGTCATTTGTAGAATGACTTCCCTATGGCCTCAGATGTGCTCTGATGTATGCACTGCAGGAAATCCTGTCAGGGTTCAAGCTGCTATATAAACCTCACATGCTCTGTCAAAGAAGGATGTTTCATTCCCTCACAGGCTTCGAACCAGTGATGGCTGGCTTAAAAATCAAGCACATATTGTTGGAAACCTGGGATGTAGCCCCTGTTCTTTTGATCCAAACATGTCCTAGCTAGGAAGTATGGAGGTCCTTAAATGGCAGAAGTTTGGTATGATCTGAAGTTAGCTGTGGTCTCTGAGGGTATGGCCTAAATTGCTTTGGACACACTATCAATGGGCTAACTTCTATCTGAATTTCTAACAGCTTATTTTCTTCTTTGCAGTTTTTGTTCCTGCAATGGGTAACAAGTGCAAAACCCATTTCTCATGCCTGGAAGTGGTACTCATTGTCCTCCTGGTGCTGATGACAATAATTACTTTGATTCTTCTAGTTCTTCTCTTTATCCCGCAGAAAAGCAAGACTACAGGCAAGAAAAGCACATTACTTAATGGTAGGGTGATCATATTTTCCTCGGTTGAATATGGGGCACCTGGTAAAATTACTTGTATTCAAGTGAATTCAATGGCAATCAATCAGAACTATACAAAAGTTCAAATTAACATCAAGTTGACTGAGCCCCTGTTAAAAAGAAACACTGAAGAGCAGGAGTCTTTTTATTTACCTCCGTATATTGAAGTTTAGAATGGGGAGAGGTCTCTCTCTCTCTCTCTCACTCACACACACACACTCCTGTACACCTCTCTCAGACAGGAACAGGAGTGACTGACACACACACACTCCTGTACACCTCTCTCAGACAGCAACAGGAGTGACTGACACACACACACTCCTGTACACCTCTCTCAGACAGGAACGGGAGTGACTGACAGACTTGACCTAACCCTCTGTACCCTGTGCTCTTCACCCTCCATGTCTGGCTGGGCTTTTGGGACCGACCTACCTCTTCTACTACCTGGTGCGGCATCTACTCAATGCAATACTTGGGGGGAGGGGTGCACAGGGTCACAGGCCCTCTTCCCGATTTCTGTCAGGGTTCACACCAGAACGTGCCAGCCTTTCGGCACTGTGCGGGTGGGAAGAGTTGGGAGCTGCTGCCAGAAGAAATGGGATGGGGGTTGGGATGACCTGGCCTGTGTTTTTCCAGAGGTAATTTCTTCCCTCCTGCTCCCCAGGAGCTAGAAGCAGCTTGTCCCTTCCTATCTGCACAGTACAGAACGGCAGCTAACACCTCCAAGTTGCTACTGGCCATCAACATAACCCAGCTGCCTCCTCTCCCCTGGCTACAGCATGGTCAGGAAGGGGTTAAACTCTAATTGTGCAGTAAGCACCAGGGCCCAGGGAATCTGACTGCACAGTCTTCAGCAAACCTATCCAGAGAGGTGATTCAACACGGGAGGGTGTGTAGGAGACAGAGGAGCCTTGCACTCCCTGTAGACAGCACCAAATTTTGAAATAAGCTATTTCAAAACTAACTCAGAATAAGCTACACAATTTGCATAGCTCAAATTTTGCATAGCTCAAATACGGATGTTACATATCACCATGGGTTGCCTTCTCTCAGGGATCTGAAACCCTACACACACTAGGAAGCTAGTTTTGATATTAGGTTCAAAGATGGCAAATCTCACAGCTATTTGGTAACCATTACATAAATGGGACTGCTCACCACACACAATATTTATAAATAACAGAAATTTTACCCAACAATCCAGTACCTCCTTGCTCAGGAGCGAAAGTTGATGAAAATTGATGTGTCTGTTCAATTCTGATATATTCACTGAGTTAAGAGTTTTCACTTGCACCATCTTAAACCCCTTCAGCTACTGATTCTAAGAACTACCGGATTGGTGTTGGCCGCGCTGACTGTACTGGACCAGTTGCAGAAGTCCCTTTGGTACGTATAGAAACTTAAGAAAGTGTATGTAATACACGTTATCTTAGTGTCCTTTCATGGACCATGGCTGGTATAGCACGGCTATGCAGGATGTTTGCTTGGTTTAATTAACAAAAAGAACTGTCTTATGACATTACCTGGGATAGGATCACCCTGTGATCTCAGACTGTCGATCCTGCATAGAACAAATGTATCAATGAATTATTCAGAAAATTTGCTTTAATTGATCTCTCCCTTCCCTCCGCATCTAGCTACTGCACATACTTGGAAATTCAATATTTAAATATATTTATATTAATCAATGTTTGCTAGACAGGAAAGGGAAAAGAATTAGATGGTAAATATAGATTTACTTTAAAACTTACTTAACTATAATATGGAAACAGGAATATGTTGGCTGTGTAAGTAAAACATTCAGGGTGCATAATATGCATTGACAATTCTCTTACTGTATAATATTCTGCCTTACTAAAAAAAATGCAAGAAACTTCAAGCTAGCTTTGATTCTATGTACTAGTTATAAGATGTAACCTATAGCAGTCTGTTTTGGATGGTTAGCTGTAATTTGGGTCCTGTGATGAATTTGCTATGAGAAGTATAAGTAAATGGAAACTTCTATCAATAAATAGGATAGTGTGGGGTTGCCCTAATCTTGTGTTGTGCTACAGATGGGCTATGCCAATCCTGACCAGCGGGCTGGTGGAATTCTCTCGCGTCTGTATAGCCGAGCTTTCATTGTGGCAGAGCCTGATGATTCCAAGAGAGTGGTGTTTGTCAGTGCCGACATAGGCATGCTGTCTCAGAGACTTAGGCTGGAGGTATGTGAATAATATCAATTCCAAATATTGTCACATGTACCCCAATTGGGCTTGCAGCCTCATTGTTTTAGATGCTGTAGAAACATTGAGAAAAAGGCACACCTTGGCTAAAGAGCTGACAGTCCATCAAAGGAGAACTTTTATTATGTTTGTGTTAGTGGAAAACTTCGCTATGGAGTACACCTGAGAATTGTATTCCCTGTAATATTTGATCTCCATTATTACTTAGTGGTGCTAACCTTAATATTTTCTGTTTAGAGAACAGAATAGGTATCTTCTAAAAGATGTTTCAGGATGATAAGTCCAGTTCCAGCCAGAAGTTAAAATAAAGAACTGGTCTTGAGGATATGAATGTTTATGGTCTGTGGTGAGCCCCAGTGGCCAAAGTACAGTGGCATGTAACATTTTCTTGCCTGTAGCACCCCCTTAGTAGCCAGAGTGTGAGTGTGGGATAAATATAGTCAATTAAGTGTTTCTGATTTAAATCTTAGAAGATCCAACTGGTGGGAATCTGATAGGCAATTTTCCTGTGTCTTGTAATAAGAAACAAGACTGGCTATAAAAAAGCACAGCAGCTTTTATTTTCTGTATCTAAGAACCCAAAGGGTTCTTTCCTGAGTGGTCAGCTATGCTCCCAATTACTCAGTCATTAGTGTGTGTGTGAAGGGATAGGAAGACGGATGTGGAAAAGGAGGACTATGCTATTACCATAAATATAAAAAAAAGAAAATAAATCCAGGATTATATTTATCTATGACTGCCTAGAAACACCCATCTGCATTAACTGCCTCCTTCCTTTTAGGTAATCAAGAAATTGAAGAGTAAATATGGGGATTTATACACACAAGACAATGTTATATTGAGTGGCACTCACACCCATTCAGCACCAGCAGGCTATTTCCAGTATACTATCTTTTTGCTAAGTAGCAAGGGACTTATCAAACCATCCTTGAATGCCATTGTAAATGGGATTGTAAAGGTAGGTGTTTTGAGTTAATTTTTCTTCCTAAAATGTATGAACATGTACAGCAGGGGCAATCTTTGTGTTCTCTTTTTATTTATTAGTATAGAAGTAGCCAAGAAGTGTCATGGGAAATTAATTTTAGTGTTTCATGACATCACATCATATTTGTTGCAAGATTTTAGATTTATCATGACCAAATTGGTCAGGTTAGTAAACAAAATGATGCATTTTCTTTAGGTAGAGATTATTTCATATTACTTGAAATATTAATTAAGTTTGATACTAGCTATTTTATTTTCCAAAGTATAAAACTGTATCAAATGTATAAAAAAAAGTGCACAAAGCAATAGCCTTAGATCACCTTTCCTTGTCTGGATTTCTAATAAGGTCCATAGATACAGAAGACTCATACTTGCTTTCTCTGTACCACCTCTTCACTAGGGCTGTGTCTAGACTGCAGGGTTTTTTCGAAAAAAGTAGCCTTTTTTTGAAAAAACTTCACCTGCGTCTAGACTACAGCCGCGTTCTTTCGAAATAAAAAAAATTCTTTTGACGGTGGTACTCCTCATTTCATGAGGAAGAACGTCTTTCGAAAAAAGGCATTCTTGAATGCAAACTGGGCTTTTTTGAGAGAGAGCATCCAGACTGCCTGGGTGCTCTCTTTCAAAAAAAAAAAAGGTTCACTTTTTCGAAAGAAAAAGTCTGCACTAGTCTGATTTTCCTTGCCTTTCTGCTTTCCAGAGCATTGATATAGCACACCAGAATATGACCAGAGGAAGGCTTTTTATCAATAAAGGATTGGTAGAAAATAGCCAAATCAACAGAAGTCCTTACTCTTATCTTCAGAATCCAGAATCTGAAAGGAACAGGTAAAGAAGAAGAAGGAAGCTACAGCTCTTTAAGAGAAGCATGAATTGTTGCCAAAAAGTGTTTTGAGAACACAGTGTTGAAGAAACAAGGAATCCAGTGGCACCTTAAAGTTGAACACATTTGTAAGGCATACATTTTCATGAGATACAACTCACTTCCTCAGATGCACAAAAGATGCACTAATAAATTTGTTAGTCTTTTAAGGTGCCACTGGACTCTTTATTGTTTTGTGGAAACAGACTGAGACAGCTACCTGTGTGAAACCTATTATCCTGGAAAGTATTGAAGAACTACATCTTTGTATGTCATCAAAACCAAATCAGATGTGGAAATTTCCTTGATCTGGGAAATCAAGAACCCAACTTCACCCTTATCACTGGATGGTGGGGTCTGGGAACTTTTAGCAATAAAACAGTACAGAAAACTGCAACTTTATGTTGGTGGTAGTCAAGCCACCCAAACTTTCTTATCATGCACCTGAGTATATGCACTGGCATCTTTCTGTGCAGGGAATATTTTTTTTCTAGCTGGCCTCATGCTGTGTTTTTTAAATGAAATAAAGCATTCCAAGGTTAACATTGTGCTCAGCTATACCCTCTTTCCAATAGAAACACTACCATATTTCAGAGAAACATCTGTCTATAGTTGCTGTCAGATGAGAAACTAAACAGACTTACTACGCTTGATTTCAGTCACACCAGCCCTTTATGCTCCCTGTCAGTGTAAAAGGGCCTTAAATGGGGTATTCTCAGGAGGTATTTTACCCTATGGCAACGGCCGTCCTGACTGGGGAAGAGATTCCAAGGCAGTCCCACTTAGCCTGTAGTATTTCTAGGACATTGGGTCACACAGCACTACACTTGTTCGTTGCTACCCATAGTCCATAGAAAGCCTCTGAATGCAAAGTGTCAGTTACAGAGGCTGAAGGTGGCACAGGGGTTGCACCCACCATACATATACACAATTGCCACAGAATGTGGGTTGCCCAAAGGGACCCACATGTCACTTTTGTCACGCCCCATTCCATTCATGCACCAAGTACAGAAAAGGAGTAACTGAGAAACTGACTTCTGTGTTTTATTTAGGAAAAAAATTCAAATTTTTGGCTAATCACTGAAATAGAAAGCAAGATCTACAGTCTTTGTAGAAAAGAAAGATTTTTGCATCACAGCAAAATGAGAATTCAGTTTTCTTCAGGCAAGCAGCATATTATATCAAATATGACTTTTCTTGCTAAATTCAGCAGCTTTTTGCAGAAGTAGTTGTAATTATAACTGCTGGAAGCTGATGACCTGAATTCATTTTCTTGTTTAGCATATAACAAAGTCATTTACAGATTGTGATACTGCCTGTGGCACTAAAGTGATTTCTCTGTTGTGCTGTCTAGGTATTCATCGAACACGGACAAAGAAATGGTGGTACTGAAGATGGTAGATGTAAATGGAAAGGAGCTAGGTCTAATCAGGTACCTGTACTGAATCTTAAAGTAAAATTCACTCCCAAACACTAAAATATAACCTGGGTCTCCAAACATGTCTTTTCTATTGATGCATTCTTTGTAGTCATCAAAAATGCCCATGTTACCTTTCACATCAAGGTCATTGGTTCAAATCCCCCTCAAAGCAGTGGGGGCTTTAAGCCACCTACCTGAGAACCTATTCAAGTTACAGCCACCTCTTCAGGTTGCCTTTTGGGCTGCAGCACTGCTGAGGATTTCCACAGCTCAGTGAGCTTTGGCCCTGCCTGGAATATTCCATACATCAGGACATGTGAGGGTGGCCTTGGAAAGCAGCTCTACACCTGTCTCCCATAGAAACTGCACCAACAGAATCCTCTTCATGACAGGGCTTTTTAGGGTCACTTTACCCTACTCCAGCCCTTTTACCCAATGCAAAGAGGCCAGTTTAGGAGTGAGGATCTCTCTTCTAGCGTCTAGTGCTATATTGTGTAAAACATCCATGGTTTCACTAGGGCCCTGACTTCATATGCTGAGATTGAATGTAAGATGGTGCTTGTTAACAACTCAATTTTCTATTAAGAGATTTGAAGCTGAAAGTTCAGAACTCAAGGCCAGGCAAACAAATAACAAAACTTGCAATACTTACCCAACTTTTGACCTCCCTCATTTAGCTCAGGGCATGAACAGCTGAGTGGGGTCCAGCTTTGTCACAAGGCATCTGAAGCTTTATTGTGTTGGGTGATGTTTGTACATCTTTTTTTCACCCTGTTTCACACAGTTGTATAGTCTGCAGGCTATGGGGAAAGGTTTGTCGTTTAGGCAGTTTGCAGCATGGAAGAAATCTTGTTATTTTCCAATATTTTGTATGCATTAATATAACATGTCACAAGGTGCCATGAAACACCTTCTTGCATTAACCATCACACAGGCATATTAATAAACACTGCTAATTTATAACACATACATTTTTACTATGTGAGACTGGTGGCAATTGCTGACTCTAAAGCTGGAAAACAATTTGCATTACAAATTCCTGTTTTATAATTGCCATAATTTTTCAAACTTTACACTTTTTGAGTTAAATATTTCCATGCTTGGTCCCTGCTTTTTCTTTCTTTGTGTTAGCAAAATTGTTTCAGCCACTTTTAAGTAACAAATGGGGACAAAATGCACTTTCCCACTGTGACTAACTTTTTATGTAGGAAAACTCTAGGAGCTGGCATGTAAATAGAGCTTGACAATCAGTGTGCACTTTAAGTTTTGGAGGAAAATTAATATGCAGATGTAAGCATGTGCAGGCAAATGTTCAAAGATGCAGTGAGCATATAACCACAGGTAGTGAAATACACAAGTAGGCAGTAGGGGACTATGACCTTTTGAGTAAGGGCAAACTGATTTGCTCTGAAGAAAGAGGATGTCAAGCTGTGTCAATGAATGGCACATGGCGCTGATCACTTCAAACTTCCATGGAATAACAATGGAAGTTGTTTCATGTACAATCTAAGTAGTGTGGTATACACCTGTGCACTTAGGATCCGATTCAAAGTGCCTTGAGTCAATGGAAAGATGTCCATGGACTGAAATGGGCTTTGGATGAGATGTTTACATTGTTTTTTCCCCCCTTAAAAAAAGAAAGGGAAATCAAATGCAAAAACAGTAGCCTGTAGCTTGTGGACTGGGACCACACTACTACTTGATCCTCAGGCCATCAGGCACTGACCCCTTTCTGAGAAGCAACTCACAGCAGCCTCAAGTTGGGCCACCTACAGTGGTCCCCAAGATCTCCCCCCGCAGGGAATTTGGAGTACTCTTTGGTAGCAGAGAAAGAATGGACTTTTCTAAGCTTGGGAACATGACAGCTGGCTGTTGCTAAAACTAGGTATTGATCAGATGTCTTTATTCAGGTGGAAGTTGAGAGGTGGAGGTGGGAGGAGGGAGCAGCAATTCCACATTTGCTGATCTAGAACATTTATTCTTTCCCCCCGAAGGAAAGATACCAGTAGGTCAGTGATAACTAATATTAATGAATTCATTTCCTATAATATTTGTTTTTTTGATTGCTTATTAGCTGGTTTGCAATTCATCCTGTCAGCATGAACAACACAAACCTTCTCGTAAATAGTGACAACGTGGGCTATGCATCTTACCTCTTTGAACAAGAGAAAAACAAAGGACTGCTTCCTGGAGAGGTTAGACTATGTTATGGCTATCTTGAAGAGTGGGATAAAACATAAATGAAAGAGAGCCAATAAAATGTCTTTTATGGGATAGATGCAGTCTCATTCAAACAGCAATTGCAGACTGCAGGACAAATCCTGCAGATGCACAGTAAAGCCATCTTATACATCTTATCATCTACTTTTTCCAATTATAGAAAAGAGAAATGGCAAGGCAACTGGTGAACACATATTGCTTCCCAAAACAGCAACTGGCAACATTTGTGTAAATGTCAAGGGACATTGCTGATCTGCTAAGATCCATAATTTGATCTATATAAAAAACCACCCCAATTTTCTAGTGACATTTGATTCAATAGGAACTACTCCGGTCATAAGGTTGAACATAGATTGTTGGAATTTTGCAGTATTTGGAATTAAAATACTGTAGGACCATATTATTCCTTTGAATATGACAAGGTTTTAATTGAAATGTAAATGCATATTTAAAATAGAAATGGGGGAACCTCATGAAATACAAGTATTCGGAGTCCTTCACAACTATTTTAAAAGTTTTTTTTCCTTGTAGGTGAACAATCAATCTTAGAAAGCAAACTTTAGAAAGTGGTGCCCTATTTATATCTAGCACAGAAAATGAATTCACTTCTTTTGCCTTAGAATTCTTCCTCTGTGCAACATTTTCACCTCTCATAATTGGAATGCAAGTCTAACACTCATTAGATAGAGTCCAACCTCCAGACCAAATGTGTTTGAATGAGTTGGAAATTAGACAAAAAAGTTTGCTCATACTTACATAAAAGCATTTCCTCTGATATTAGATTTTATAAAAAACTTATATTAAATCCAAGACCCCAAGCTTGCTGTCAAGGTTTCAATGCTATTCTAAAATCTATCTTGGATATGCCAACACATGCTGCACTCATACATGTAAAGATGGTGAGATATGCCATCTGCAAGGGCTTATAAGAAAAGTTAAGATGAATCAACTAAAGCTGCAAACTTAAAGCATATTAAAATGCTCAGTGTATACTCTCATTCTAAAGTAAAGAGAACTTGAATGGAAGTGTCCACACAATATGTTAACACATTTTAACATATGCATATTGACTTCATAACTTCAGTTAATTTGTCTTAACTTCCCTAGCTAAGTGGTGAGTACTGAATGTGATGAGGTAGCATAAATATGTAATCCATTCTTGTGTAAGCGGGGGAATGGTCCCGCTATTGTGGGGAACTTTCCCGGCTTCTATACCACCCCAGTGAAATGGATCAGTGAAAGGATCTGAGTCCCCGCTCCCACTTCCTTTACCCTACGGCCTCCCTGTTCCTGAGGACTCCCCCTCCACTCTCCTGAGTAGCAGAGTCCTCGAAACCCCACAAGGCTGGGCCCAGGTTTCCTGGGGCTTAATCTCTGACCTTGTAGTCACTAGGGGCAGGAGTTAGTGTGTCCCCACTCCGAGGTGCTCTCTTCACACTGCATGCTTTCTTGGCCCAGTGATCATTTCATAAGGTTCTAAGCAAATACAATTTATTAAACATCAACTGATTAAAGAGAAAAAAATAAGAAAAAAATGAGAATGGTTAATGAGAACACAGCCCTGCTCTGTAGCACAGGGACATCAAAACAGCAGTCTGCAGAGTGTAAGGACAGGCCATAGTCTCTTCCTTAGAGGCCCTTAAGGGCGCTGCAGGGGGGGCTGCAGGCTGGACATGCTTGCTCTGGCAGTGACCACACAGCCTCAAGCTCTAAGTAGCCAGACCCCTCTCCCAGTCTGGCCTGCTGGTCCTCTTCGCTGGTGATATCTCCCTGCCTGGAGCCTCTCCCTGTACTTTGCTGGTCCCAGCTGCTTACCACACCCAGCTGTAAGCTGCCTTGTCAGTCTCCAGCTCCTTGCGTTGCATCTCTGTCCCTTTTGGCTTCTCTGAGCACTGCCAGTCTGCTGCTCAACACAGGGTCTGCGCTCCTTGAGCTGTGTGTGCCTGGCTCTGTTGCTGCAGAACTGCCCCTCAGCACAGCTTGTACTCCTTGAGCTGTCTGTGTCTGGCTCTGTTGCTGCAGGACTTCTTCTGCACACAGCTTGCACTGCTCTTAGCTGTCTCTCAGCTCTCTCTTTGCTCAGAGAGACCTAGAACAATCCCAGCTCACAGGGAGGACGGGGCCTGGCCTCTTGCTTTCCTCACTGGCCTGTCCAACCTGTCAATCAGGCTGAACTGGAGTGTTGGCTGCTTTCCATTGTCTCTGGGGTCTGTCAGCCTCAGGGCCCTGATTTCTCATGGACCCTTCCCCTTTTGATACTGGGAGCTGGCAAACCAAAAACTCCCACAGAGTTTTAGTAAGGGGCTAACAGTCCCCTTACACTTGCTCACCTCCATTCCTTTTACTATCTTTAATGCTAACTTAAGCTGTCAATTTCTGTGCTCAGTGTTCACACAAATTACGTGAACAGAGAATGTTCTAAGTTAACCATTCGCTAAATCTTTCAGTAGAAATCATGGTGAATAACAAGAGGTAGAATAGGAAAAATCATGCCTCGATTCCTCCAGCTGTAAAATGAGAATATCAATTCTTAATTACCTCTAAATTGTGAAGAGTTGTGAAATATCAATGAAAGAGTAATGTAAACTGCTTTGAGATGTGCCAGCCAAAGGAGATATATACATTCAAGGTAATGGCATTAAAATTCTATTTCAAATATTTAAAAAAATCCTTACTGCAAAAACCTTAGGGCCTACATTTTCAAAATGATGTGTTTTAGGTGGTAAAGTTTTTAAATGCCATACCTGAGAGCTAGGTGCTCAACACATCCTGAGAATTAGGCCCCTTTAATGTAAGTCAAGTTGAACACCCAAAAATTCAATCCAGAACCACTAGCTGCTTTTGAAAACTTCACCAATGTCCTCTCATTACCAACTGTATGTAATAACATGAATGATACGATTTTGCATATGTTGTTGGGAATTTGTACAAACGGTACATTACATAGGCAGTTCATGTTTATTTTACATCTTTGTATTATGTGACAGGGATTTTTATGTTCATTGAAATACCCAATGTACATCTGATGTCTGCAGACTGATGGCAATCGGGGCAAGAAACACAGAAAAAGCCATACAACGGTGTTTTCTTTTGGCAGGGATCTTTTGTAGCGGCCTTTGCATCATCCAACCTGGGAGATGTCTCACCCAATATCAAAGGCCCACACTGCATAAACACAGGAGAGTCATGTGATAACCCCAACAGCTACTGTCCAGTAGGAGGGGTAGGTTTATATTATCTACATCTCCAGTTTAAGGTAGATTTATAGGTATGAAATTGCAAATATAGGGCCAGATTGTGGTTCATCCTGCTGTAAAGGGAAGCACAATATCCCTATTTTCTCCTCAACTGCTCATCCCAATAGGCAGTCTCCTCCAGGCTGCCACTTACTCCTCCTGTGCATTGTTGTTGGCATGCTGGGGAATGTATGCTGTGCCAAGGGCTACGTGTTGGCTTCAGGGAAACCGTGAGGCAGATATGACTCTCAATATGCAGCTGGACTGTAGTACAAAATCTCTGGGAAGTTTGGGTATCACATAAAATGAATATATTACATAAATAACATGGAGGATATTATGTTATTTTTGAACTGACTCTATTATAAAACAGTACCTGACACCTGGATTAAAAGTTTGTGTATTAAAAGTCAGTATTTTTGTATGAAAGTGATGACCATGATTTGTGCCTTCATTCACAGAGTAAAAGCTTTATGTTGCTAGAAGGATGTCTTGTTCATTTACATTTGTTTAATTATTTGCTTTAAAAACCCTTAACAGGCCAAAATGTGTATGGCTGCAGGTCCTGGCGCTGATATGATTGACAGTACAAAAATTATAGGACAAAATCTCTATTTGAAAGCAAAGGTAAGTTAAATTGGATTCATTTTACTTGTGTATTCAAATGCAATTATTAGAAAAGCCAGGAAACATTTTCTTTTTGACAAGTGAGTTTCTGAAATTCATTTTTGCTAGAGATATTCTCAAACAATATGGGATCAAGACTGTAGGCCTAATGCTTCGCACTCAGGCCAGGTCCACACCATGAAGGAAGGTTGGCTTATGATGCACAATTCCAGCTATGTAAAAATGTAGCTGGAGTCAATGTACCTTAAGTCGAGCTTCTGAGCTATCCTTACAGTGGGAGACTGATGTGAGAAACATTCCCATCAACTTCCCTTCACGAGGAGTAGGAGTACTGGTGCCAACAGGGGCATGCTCAGCATTTGATTTAGTGGGTCTTACAAGATATGCTAAATCAAACACTAAGGCTATGTCTAGACTGCAGGCTTCTTTCGAAAGAGGCTCTTTCGAAAGCATCTTTCGAAAGAGCCTCTTTCGAAAGAGAGCGTCTAGACTGCACGGAGAAATTTCGAAAAAGCAGCTTGCTTTTTCGAAAGAAAGCATCCAGTGAGTCTGGATGCTCTCTTTTAAAGAAGCCCTATTTACATTGAAGAACGCCTTCTTTCGAAAGAGGAACTTTCGAAAGAAGGCGTTCTTCCTCGTGAAATGAAGTTTACCGCCATCGAAAGAAAAGCCGCGTTCTTTCGAATTAATTTCGAAAGAACGCGGCTTGAGTCTGGACGCAGGGGAAGTTTTTTCGAAAAAAGGCTACTTTTTTCGAAAAAAACCCTGAGTCTGGACACAGCCTAAAAGATTAACTGTTGCAGCATTGCTCTTCCCACAAGTGAAGACATGGCCTTAGATCCATATTTAGGTGCCTATGTAAAAGTCTCAGTTTCAAACTTGTCACAGTTTTATTTAGTTATTTTATTTAATTTTAGTCACCAAAGTTGGAAAATGTTACCTTTTAATTTTAACCCCTCTTTCTCACTGAAAATGTCTATAAAATGTGGATGATAGCTACTTACTGCCCTAAGGACAGGAGTTAAGTAACTAGGGGTACATCTACACTTACCTCCTACTTTGAAGTAGGGAGGCAAATGAAGGTGACTGAAGTTGCAGGAGCAGTACAGTTAATTCGAAGTACGGGGTTTTCCCTCAGAGTACCGCGTCTACACGTGGCGAGTTAATTCGAGCTAGTCAATTTCCAACATGGCGACCGGACGTGACTGTGCTAATCAAGCACAGGATTTGCAACTTCGATTGCCTTCATTTGCCTCCCTACTTCGAAGTAGGGGGCAAGATAGATGTACCCTAATTTTGTAAAGAACTATCTAGCTCCCAAAACTCACAAGTACAGGCAGTCCCCGACTTACGCGGATCCGACTTATGTCGGATCCGCACTTACGAACGGGGCTTTTCTCGCCCTGGAGCTCATGGGCGGCGGGTCGCCACCCGTGTCCTCCAGGGCGAGAAAAGCTTCTCCCGGTCTCCCTGGTCTGCTGGGGGGGTCCAGCAAAGCTGCTGGACCCCCCCAGCAGACCAGGGACACCCGAGCAAAGCTGCCACCTGGGCGGCTTTGCTCGTTTGCCCGGGAGCAAAGCCGCCCAGGCAGCGGGACCCCCGCCGCCTGGGCGGCTTTGCTCCTGTCCCCCGGTCTGCTCGGGGGGTCCAGCGGCTTTTCTGGACCCCCCCAGCAGATCAGGGACATCCGAGCAAAGCCGCCACCTGGGCGGCTAAACGAGCAAAGCCGCCCAGGCGGCGGCTTTGCTCGGGTGTCCCTGGTCTGCTGGGGAGGGTCCAGCGGCTTTGCTGGACCCCCCCCCCAGCAGACCAGGGGGACAGGAGCAAAGCTGCCCAGGCCTCGGGTAGAGCAGCTGGGGTGCTGCCGGGTTGGTCCTGTGGGAACCTACCGGGCAGCGCCCCAGCTGTTCTGTCCCAGGCTCCAGATTCAGCAGCTGTTGAAACTGATCAGGCTGATTCCAGGAAGCTGGGGGCAGAGCAACTCTGCCTCCGGCTTCCTGTAGTCAGCCCCTGGTCAGTTTCAGTGGCAGAAGCTGAATCTGGAGCCAGTTCCGACTTACATACAAATTCAATTTAAGAACAAACCTATAGTCCCTATCTTGTACGTAACCCGGGGACTGCCTGTACACATGATCCTTTCGCATAGCCCTTCAGTGTTTCGATTCTCCAGAACTGTAGCTTATCTGGAATATTATTCCTGGCAAACCTCTTCCAAAAAAATCTGAGAACTGGGTACATATTTTGTCATAAGTAAGCTGGGATCTACCTCTGCCACAGCAGGATAGCGAACAGAACTAAAAGGTTCACCTTTCCCCACACTTCACATAAATTATAATTCTGACTGTAAGATAAACTAGTTAGAGGCAAACCTTTCCCTAATGCAATTGAATTATTTGTTTACTTGTTGCATTGTGGTAGCTGAGTCCTATGAACCTCTTAGTGCCAACTTGCAGAGGGCACAGGGTTTTACAAGTATCCCCTGGGTCAGAAATTTGTGTAATAATTCACTAAAGAATAGCAAGAGGTGGTAGCACACTACAGATCATGATCACTGCACAAGGCATGGATGGATAATATGTAAGAAGGCCTATAATGAAAATTATGTTCTTTAGGCTTGTGAACAAGAGGTGACAGACTTTAGGAGTGTTCTTTTCAGGCAGACATTAACAGATGCCTATCTCCCTGTCTGGTAATTGTACAGTGAGTATTGTGCGATTACAATGCATACCAATTTGCACACTGAACCTGAGGCAAAGATAGAGATTATGATATTGACAGGAGAGGAAAACTACTGGAAAATACAACCAGGAGGGGGTCGTGCTATTTATGAATAAAAGCAGTTATGGCTTTATTTTTTAAATATAACAATTAGTTTCCAGTGCTCTTACCTGTTATCACTTGAATCTCAATACTTTGTTACATAAAATTTTACCTCTTTTTATTATAAACTTTTCTAAGTGCTATGTATTATGTGGAACAGAGGTATAACTGGTGAGCTGGGGCACACTGTGAATATTGTGAGCACCCAGTGGAACAGGGGCCAGATGTTCCAGGGGGCTGCTCCAATCTCGGGGGTTGGACAGTGAGTGAGTGGGGCCTGAGTAGACCTAGAGGGGAGTGCTTGGGTTGCCTCTAGTCAGTGGGGTCTGTGTGCTGACTCCTGACTGGCTTAGACAAAGCTTCCTCATGCTAAGGGCAGGAGGCAGCAAGGTGCCTAATGTTCCCGCTAATGATCTCCCTCCATGTCTGGAATAATTTCTTCTGTGTGCACTGAAGCATTGTGAAAGTGCACCACCAATAGAAAAAAAACCTAGCTCATCATGCTCTGTGATTCAGCTGGACAGCATTTGAATCTCTCCTGAGCGATTGCCCAAGTGCTCAGCTTACAGGGAACACTTAAGGTGCCTCACAGTTGCGGGTCTCTGCGGCACGCATCACAATAATGCTCACGGTATGTTGACCTTACAGCCTGGAAAATCTGGGACAGTCCCGAATTTCAATCTCCTGTCCCGATGCCCTGCAAAACATTGAAAATGTCCTAGAAATGGCGATGAAGCTAGAAGCGGCTGGACACTGCTGTTTCTTCTCCCTCTCCCGGGAGACTTTCCAATAGATTTTTCCTAATGCTCTGGAACCCAGCCAATAAAGGCAGTGGGAGGCGGTACCTGACCTCTGGCCCTCTGCTGCTGTGGCAGGCAGGTAGTTCTCTTGGGAGCCACACTGGTAAAGAAGCAGTAGGTGAGAGGCCCCCTTCCCCTCACAGTCCTCTCCATTAAACCCTGCTGCCCTTTAAACTTAATAAGAGCCGCGAGAGTCTTCTTAGATTTAAAAGGCAGAGACAGTGCTCTGCACAAACCGGCATCAACTGATTTCAAGCGCAGTTCTGTCTTTGAAATCTAAGAAGACCCGCATGGCTCTTACAAGGTTTAAAGGGCAGAGCAGCAGCCGGACCGGGAATCAGCTGATTCCCAGCTCCAGCTCCCGCTGTGCTGCCACTCTATGTTTTATACCTAGTAAGAGCCACATGGGCCATCTTAGATTTAAAAGACAAAGCCACGCTTGAAATCAGCTGATCCCAGTTTGTGCAGCACACTAGCTCTGCCCTTTAAATCTAAGAAGCCACATGGCTCTTATTCAATTTAAAAGGCAGATCCTGCACTCTTCACAAACCCTTCTGATATGGCTAAAGGGGGTCGGGTGCATGGCTAATGTGTCCTTGGTTTTGGTTCAGAAAATATGGTCACTGTTCTCAAAGGCCCAGTCAAGACTGAGACCTCACCATGATGCTAGCTGGTGGAAGTGGTGTAAGAACCAATATGCAGCAGAATATGTAAACTAGAACCATGCTGTGCATTGTAGTATCTCAGATCACAATAAATATAGGCATTCTCTACTTCGTAGCTAGACATGCCTAAAAATGCTCTTCTCCCTGAAGAAGTTACCCAAGAAAGTCACAGATTTAATTTTTCTTCTACCTGAATTGGATTCTGCTTGATCCATGCTATCTATTGTAAAGTTTGTCAAGGGCAGCAGAGGAGGAAGTGCAATGCCACTGTACTTCGTGATTTCAGTGTCAGCAGCTTGCAGGAGCTGGAACAGAGTCAATAAATTACTGACAACAGCAGGCTTGATTATAGCAGTTTTCTTTTTAATTGCCATTTTGAGTGTTTGACAATAGAATTGCTCTAAAATGTCAGTGATTTGTAGGTTAGTGGATATTCTAGTCTAATTGTACGCTAGGGACTTTCATGGGTATCTAATTTAGAGGGAAGTGGTTTTCGCCATATATGACCATTGTAGGTGGCAGTACAAATGGATTTCAATATATATATACCCTAGTAAAATGACACCTCACACAATTACATGGAATGTTACCAAATCTGTGTAATTTCTACTCTGATGACCACTCATTGTTGAAGATCCTTTTTAAGGAACAGTTATAAATGAATTGTGATTTTTAAAAAAAGGTAATTATATCTTTAAATTACAAACATCTACTGATCCCTTTAGAACTGAAGAACTGGGAAAGGTATTTTCAGGCAGGTACATTTCCCCAAAGAGAGGCTTAATGTTAGGGATGTTAAATATCTGTATCAGAGGCAGCAGTGAGGGGTGCCAGGCAGGAGCTGGTTTGCCGAGGGGAGACAATTTAAAAACCAGCAGAATGGCTGCCTGTCACCTCACGCTGTTGCTTCTGATACAGAGGCAACAGCACGGGGTAGCAGCCACCCTGTCCAGGGTGGGGGCTGAGCTCCTGGACCTGGAACGAGTCAGAACTGAGTTGGGCTGCCTGCCCATCTGGCTCCTAATACACTTTGAATGCAGAGCCCCAGCAGGTGTAGGTACTGGACCCAGCGCAAGCCAGGACTGAGCTGGGCTACTGGCCAGCCTGCTACAAAATGTATTGGGGGCAGGGTTGGGGAAAATGTGTATAGTCTATACCAGGCATGTCCAAAGTCCGGCCCGCGGGCCAATTGCGGCCCGTGTTCCGGTTTAATACGGCCCCCCAGGTAATTTGGCAATATCTATCTTTTATGGCCCCCAACAAATCCATATGTATTGAGATGAATACATTGTAAAATCTCAGTTAATGTCAGTTGGTCTAAATCAGTTATAAATATATTTGGACACAACATGTATACTTGGTGTTATGTTCCTGTTCATATTTTTTGAACTTAAATGTTGACAGACAACCTTTATTACCAATAATATGTAATGTACTTTACAATGTTCCTGACATATATTTCAGCTTCCTGGATTTTTTTTTTCATCTGGCCTTCAGATATGAAAGGCAGAGTGATTTAACACCTGTTTAGATTTGTCATCCATGTGATGAAATGAAAAGTATGCCGTTTGCAATAAACTTTGCATAAAATAGTTAATTTGCATTTAATTTTAATGGTTCAAAGAATGTCAGGCAAAATGGTCGGCCCTCACGCATGTTCACTTCATCAAATCTGGCCCTCATTGAAAAAAGTTTGGACACCCCTGGTCTATACCATTAACCTATACATTTTTGCTTATTGCTTAATCGGTTAATTGACTACACTTTGCATCCCTAGAGGATGTTTATATAAGAGAAACAAAAATTTGATGAGACAACTGTAATTCCTTAAGTTTAGTCATTGCTTTTTGTTGCTAACTTTATAGAAAATCTTCACAAAAGCTTTTCTAGGTGCTTGAGTGAGTTGAGCAACCTTGATATAATCTTGCTCTATTTGATGTTTGAAGCCAAATTTAATTTTGAAACTGCAATTCAGAATTTCTGGGTTTATGGAAATACTGAAATTTCACAGAAAACTTGCTGCACTGGTATTGCTAATTTTTCTCCTTATTTCCCAAATATATTTGATCATTTCCATTATTATTATTCTCTGTAAACAATAGCTCTAGTTGCCACTGAAGTATTATTTGTTCTGGAATGAGAAAGGAAATGGTCTCTGCAACTAGAGGAAGAAAGGGAGATGGTCCCTGAGGACCTACACTCTGTTGACGTATGGCCCACATTACAGAAAATTTGGAGAATCCAACTCTGGGTAGCTTGCTTTTGGGCCTGTTGCTGTTGAACACGCACATGAGTTCATGGAGGTGGAAAATCAGGCTGATATTAGTGACCATCTGCCCGCTGCTTATAGGCAAAGGCACGGATAGAATACTCTGTGCTGAGTCACAGAAAGACTGATGATGCTGAGAAGTCATAAAAGAACAAAAAGATGTGAAAAGATCAGCTGTGATCCCATTTTAGCTGAAAGGAAAGCTGAAAGGAGCACCCAATAAGGTCCCACTGAAAGAATTGTTCTGTCAAACAGGATTTAGAGGGAGGAAACTTAACAACCCACAAGTGCAAAGAGTGGCCCCAGATAGCTAGGGATGGTGGAGCATTGCTCTTGCCCTAAGCAATGTTTGATCACTTGGAAAGGATTTGGCCAATGAAGCACTAGCCACTAACTGACCCACACCCCAGGGCCATGTCCTCAAAGATTTAGGCACATCATTTCTTCTGCCAAGGAAACTGAGATTAAAATAGCTCATATTTGTATTGTGTCTGTTTTAATAGGTTCTTTGTGGTTCTATTTCAAGAAAACATATTCTTTAGTTTTTGCACCAGTGTTAATCAGTGTAATATATGTTTGTGTTTTAGGAACTGTTTACTCTGGCCTCCCAGGAGATAACAGGACCTCTCCATTCAACGCACCAGTGGGTGAATATGAGTAACGTTACTGTGCAACTCAATGCCACCCATACGGTAAGTCCTTGGAATTCTCTGCCCTGTAGATGAAGAATCCACATCAGAATATTCAAGGCAGAATTATTGTGGGTTTACATCTGGAGTTGCTATATTGTATATAATCTAATTTTAATATACTTTTATTCAGGGTAAAACCTGTAAACCAGCCTTGGGCTACAGCTTTGCGGCAGGTACTACTGATGGAGTGGGATTCTTCAATTTCACACAAGGTAAGCAGTAGAACGGAGTCTGCAGGTCTTGTTCACTGAGGATTATTGTTATATGGCACTGGTGTCCTTAGTTATATTCATGTAACAGCACAAGCATAGGAAGACACAGTCCCTATCTCACATAGCTTACCGTTTTGAAAATACAAACAGACAAAGAGTGGATGGTAGGGGTGCCATGTTTAAGGATAGTGGTGAAGGTGAGGACTGGAACTTGTCTTTTTATTTCCTCAGTCATTCTTTATTTACAAATGTATACCTACTTGCCCCTGTTCCTAGCTATTGTCAGAGGGTTTTTGATATTTTTAAATTGTTCCCTCTTGCCATTAGCTCTGATCCAGTGAGGAGGACAGTCCTTTGTATTTCTTGCTTCAGAGGGGTAGCCTAGTTAGTCTGAAACAGGAAAAACTAAAAAACAACAAATAGTCTAGTAGCACCTTAAAGACTAACGAAACATGTAGATGGTATCATGAGCTTTTGTGGGCACAACCCACTTCTTCATGTTCATTAACCAGATACTCTGGTCACAACCACGTCTGAAATTGGTTAGAGTTGGGATTTTTGGGAGTTAGGTGACCAAAATTCCATTTTAAGATGACTGGCTCCAAATCCCCTAAACATCCCTGAAAATCCCATCCTAGATATATAAACACTTATAGGAAATGCAGGTGAGAAATTAGACTTTGTCAAATATGCATCCAGAAAAACATAAAGAAATGGTATTAAAAGAGGCTTCTGCTTACAGGGTCCCTGGAAGGAGAGCTATTCTGGGAAATCATTCATAACCAGCTGCTTGGAAAGCCATCCAATGAAACAAAAGAGTGCCACAAACCAAAGCCAATCCTTTTAAATACTGGAGAGGTAAATGTGTTGGTGTATATCATAGGGAGCACAACGATTGCTGAACTACATTGGATTTTCTTGCCAAAATGAAGGACTTCCATTTTAATCCCAGCCATAATTAATGATGCAGAAGTAAAGGGAGTGAATGGTTGTATGACATGAACATTCTGAAAGTGAATATTAATTTAAAAGACCTGAAAAGGAACATAAATCTATGCTTATCAATACTCCTATAAAGCAATAAAAGATGCTAGGAGTTTATTCACAAAAGAAGAGTATTTTTCCATACATAGTTTTTGTAGATCTTAAAAAAGCGGAAAGAAGAAATACATGCCTCATTAATGAAGGAAAAAATGTCTGTGTGATAAAATACATTGCAGAAATTGTTCAAGAATGTTTGTCCTTGTAAAAAGATTACTCCTTTGATGCTAGAAAGTTCAGTTAGATCTTTGGTTGTCTGCCACAATATAGAAGAGCTTTTGATTTATGGAAATCTCTGATGAGGAATTTGTAATCTGGAAAATTCAATCTAAAAGAATCATCTATACTGTAGTGGCAAAGAGGGAATCTTAGGGTGTGTCTACACAGCAGCATTATTTTGGAATAATGGCCATTTATTCCGAAGTAAAAATGCTAGTAGCTACACAGCAATTCTGTTATTTCAAAATAAATTCAGAATAACGGACAGCTTAGTCCAACTTCTGTAAACCTCATTCCACAAGGAATAATGCCTATTCCAAAATAGCTGTTTCAGAATAGCAGTAGTGTGGATGCTCCACTGCTGCTATTTCGAAATAGCTTCTTCCCAGGGCCATTTGAAGTAATTACTCCCCAGTGCCTCCTGGGGCCCTAAATTGAGGTAGCATGTCCACATTAGGGAAGCGTGCTTGGGACTAATTTTGAGGCTTCCCTGTAGTGTAGATGTGCTATTTCAGAATAAGCTATTTCAGAGTATTTCTTCCAGAATAGCTTATTTCAAAATAAGCATGCAGTTTAGACGTACCCTTAGAGATTAAATGAGAATGGGCATCCAATTAAAGCTAGGGAAAAGATTTAATAAATGCCTCAGAGAGTTAGGATCTTTAATGCCATTTTCAAAAGAGACATAGGCACCTAGGAGACCTAGTCTTACTGAAAGCCAATGGGATTTAAACTCCTAAATCACTTGGAGACTTCTCAAAATTTTCCTCGTGAGATTGAAATACTATTTGGTGTTTCCTTTTTTAAAAAATGTGTTTTTGAGCTGTCACTTCCTAGGCATCATGCTGTTTTTACCAGAATGCTCATAGCTCCTTTCTCAACAAAATTTCATACGGTTCTGGGCACTTCACTACCAGAAAGATACTAAGAAATGATTTTCATCCATGGAGCAAAACATAAAAGAACAAACCATAGACTAGCCAAATGTTGACTGAAAAATGATATGACAACTTTTTTGGGGGGGAGGGGAGTAGGGATAGCTCAGTGATTTGAGGATTGGCCTGCTAAATCCAGGGTTGTGAGTTTGATACTTGAGGGGCCATTTAGGGATCTGGGGCAAATCTGTCAGGGATGGTACTTGGTCCTGCTGCGAGGGCAGGGGACTGGCTACAATGACCTCCCAAAGTACTGCCTACAAGTATCTGAAAAAGAGAAGAATTATTTCAAGTGGGTAAATCAGATGTAATGGAATGAAGTTAAACAGAGGAAAATTTGTGGTCAAATCAAGCATAATGTGAGACTGGAATAAATGAAAACCCCATTGCTTGAGTCATTTAGAATTGAACAGAACAAAGCCTTTAAGAACATAGGATAAGGAACAGTATTGCACTGGGTATGGAGACACACTACCTAATATGATAGGTTTCCTCCATTCCTAATTAATATGGTTCTGGTTGAATGACTTAATGCATTGGTGGTATATAGAAGATGAAGTGAGACATTACTTTTCCATAGCCAATGCACATTTCTTACAGAAATAAATGTTATTTGCACCTATTCTTATGTATGTGGAAAGAACAAAATCAGATCACATCTCTTAAACCTTATTAAAAATGTAACCCTTGATTCCTTATTGTTTTAAAGATTTCATTACCTTACCCATGGCACCCTGAAATAGTTGATGTTCAGCTTTTTACCATTGGGTCCTTGGCAATAGCTGCTTTTCCAGGCGAGCTGACGTAAGTACTATTTTTACTCTTATTTTGTATAGCAAAGCAGACAGTTTTTGTATTCAAATGATTCCCAGTACTTGTGTGTATATACTTTTTCAGAAGAGATATAAAGCCAGCAAACTTTTATCACTGTTACAATATGTCACTGTATGTCAATGTCCAATCTAATGTTCAATGCAGGTGCATTTTTGTATAATATACTAGTTTGGTGTGATCCCAACCATTCCAACTGATGTCGTCCATCAGTGATTCCAACTCACCTTGCCCTTCAATATATTGCACTTTCTCTACATTACTGGAGTTTAACATTCCTATTATAATGCCTCACAGGACAATGTCTGGACGGAGACTACGAGAAGCTATTAAAAGTGTAAGTGACTGGCTAAAAACTCAAAGACAGTTGTTCTAGAAAGCAGAGTTTATGGAACCTTTATTTTCCTGAGACTGTCATCTTTCTCTTGCCTCCTACTGATGTTGTTCTTTGGGGGGTAGCTGGAAGTTGTAATTTCTTATATGAGTAGATCTCCCCCCCTCAAGTTCTGATTGAGTGCATAAAAATAGAAATGTAATGGCAACTGCATGAGTGGTGGGATGGGCTAACTGCTCAAGTACATATCTTGCATCTCAGGTCGGAGTGTACTTCTGCCATGAGCAGCACAGTGGCTACTCTTCTGTTTTTAGCATACTAAATCCGATTGCGTTAGTGTGCTTCCTGATGCTGGTGCTTACACTGCCAGCTCCAAGGTAGACTTACTCTTGGACTCACATATTACAAAGGCATTTTTTAAAGCTACTTGTGTATCTGATACCTGTCTCTCAGTCAGCATATCTTGCCTCCCAAGATAGCAATAAATCAGGCCACACAAGCAAACATACAATCTTGGTCCCACTGAAATTAATAGAGATTGTGCCCAGTGCCATTGACTTTAACAGAGGCTAGATTTCACCCATTAACTCTATCAGTGTGGCGCCACCATGTGATTGATTAGTAACACTGTGACAACAATAACCATATCCCTCCATCATACTGACTATTACTGAGTCTTTTTATTCATCTTATTTATGACCACAAAAATGCCAATACTTTCTTCTGGCACCAGCAGGGTTGCAACAATACTAAATAAAGATAGGACATAATAATAGATGGATACAATTGCATATTTATTATTTATTAAAGTTATTATATTTTTGTACCCATTCTTCTTAGGAATTTGAATCCCATGGGACCCAAGGAATGAATGTCGTAATTGCAGGCTTGTGCAATGTTTATACCCATTATGTTACTACCTACGAAGAATACCAGGTAAACAAACTAGCTGTAATACAGGACAAAAGATGTTTACAGGACATTTTTACCATGGATTGTTACTTTCCAGGGATAATTTGTAGAAGTTCATATGATTGTAGAATAACTTAGTTTTTTCACAAAGAAGTGAAAACAGCAGCAGCAAGAAAATCTGTGGAAGAAATGCAAAGATCTGTTCATATCTCTTGTAGGTTCAACGATATGAGGGAGCATCCACCATTTTTGGGCCACACACTCTCTCTGCTTATATTCAGTTGTTCAGAGGATTGGCCAAGGCTATTGCTACGGTAATAAAAGATCATTTGAATCCACAGCACACTTTCATATTTATATATTCTTCAGAAGAGAGGTTTACATATTTTTTTCATTCTATTACTTTAAATGTCATGGTCCCAATTCTCTGTTCTGATCTAACTGCCTGTACCTCTCTAGCAATGCAAAATAAACAGAACACAGCCTAATCTCCTTCCTGGGAATTTCCCTTCTGTAAACAGGATCTCCAGGTGGTGCAGAAGCAGTTTAGTGTCTCTGTCTCCCAACTCCTCACCTTGCTTTGAGGTGGTGTTGCTGGGGAAATCTGGGTTCTATGACAACCCCTGGTTACAGAACAACCCTGTTAATCTGTGGATAGCTGCATCTACATTAGATCAACCCATAAGTTGTTACAGCTCTTGCTTAGGGCTGAACAGGATGCTAACTAGAGCAACAAAACAGGAGTTGCAATTTGGTGTAAAATTACGTGAAGATAAGTTTGAAGAATGATATGGTGCTGAACGTAGCATATAAACATGACCCCTCTTGCTGTGCTTTTTTTTTTTTGGTCACTTTAGTATTCTTGTCATTATAGCCAATTATAATTGTAGTTAATTAAAAAGCTATATTTGGCTTTTGTGAAAGACAACATCTTTACATGATTTTTTGTCATGGTTGTATCACAGTAGAATTGACAAACAACATGTCTGCTTATTAAACAAACATTCTTTCTCTTTTTTTTTAGAATACAATACAGGATTTGCTGAAGGGTCCAGAGCCACCATTCATGTACATAACCAACATGACTTTGTTACCTGGGGTTCTTGCTGATGTCGCACCAATCAATAAAACATTTGGGGATGTGTTACAGGAAGTGCGAGCACAGTACAGAGTGGTAAGACTGTCTAGGGAAATATAATTTATTAACTACTATTTGAATACTTATCAGATTCTTAACCATATATTATTGTGGGATTTATATAGAGATAAATAGCCAAATTCTGCTTTAGCGTACACTGATGTAATTCAAAAGACTTCAGTGATTTTAATAGATTTATCTCAGGACATATAACAACAGATTTTTAGACTTAGTAGTCTGAAGTTTGTTAGTGATAGCAACTCAGCTTATCTCTGTATGACTTGCTAGAAAAAGTGAAACTGAAATATATTATATATTTGGAAGAGTTTGTGTATCTTTCTGTGTGTACACCCATCCATTTGTGAGTCCGTTTATTCAAGAATTCCTCCTAAATGGTAAGAGCTAGGGCCACCAAATTTGGTATGCAGCTTCCTCTTATCATAACTTAAAGCAAGGTCTGATTTGGTTGTTCCAGGACAATGGAATGCACAAGAAATATGATTGTTCTCATCAAGCAGAGAGGGAGGAATGAGAGAGCAGGGACAGTTATCCTCACAAATGACCACAGAGAGGCAGTAAACACCACAGGTGTGGGGAGCAGCTACTGGCTAGTAGCAAAGCCCTTTGCCATCCTGGCCTATCCCAGGGAGCAGGCGGCAGGTGGACTGCACTACCCCCACTGCCACAGGATGGTCCTGGGGAGAAGCCTGCAGGTGGGCCTCATAATTTCCATACCTCAGGCAGTTTGCGGGGAGAAGTCAGTGGCTTCCCCTGAGCCCCGACCCCCTTCTTCGAGCACCCCTGCCTCCAAATCCTCTGCTCTGACTCCTGAATCTCTACCCTTTGCCCTGAGCCCCTCCTCACCTCTCAAACTTCACTCCTGCACTCACCACACCCTCAGCCCCCTGCCTTGAGCCCTTCCTCACTCCGACTCTTGCACTCCCCTCACCCTCAGCCTCCTGCTTTGAGACCCTCCTCACTCTGACTCTTGCACCCTCCACACCCTCAGCCCCCCTGCCTTGAGCTCTTCACATCCACAAGCGTTGCCCTGATTCATGCACCCCCCCCCCCCCACTTCTAGCCCCCTGTCCTGAAGGACCTGAGCAATGCTGGGTAAGTCTTCAAGTAAGGTGATAATAAAAAACAAATGAGAACTCAATAGGTATTCACATGTTTATATAGCTGATATGAATTTCAAAATGCTCCTTTCCTTCCTTATTCTTTATAGCAATAACCCAAACATGCCCTTTGACTGTGAAATTCACAAATGAATGAATTACTGAGTAAAGAATGTGCTTCTGAGAAATGGATAACCACATCAGTGGCTTTATATTAAGGTTATTTGTCTTTATTTTAGAGCCAAAGCATAGATATATACCAATGTTTATATACTGAATTGAGCTAAAATCAGTGAATAAGAAAATAAAGAGCCCTTAACATCCCTCCATGAAGGAGAATCTTTTTATTTTTGTAACCCCCTATTTTCCTCCTTGGGTTAGTTGGGAGCAGGCCACACTGACCTTTGTGCCTGGAAGATCTCGAGTACTCTCAGTAGTGATGTTGTATAGTTTGTGATTCCCTATCCATCCCCTTGCTGCAGTCCCTTGCTCCTAAAGAAATATACAATGGTGGTGCTTCCACCTGGCTGGTCCAGTACACACTTAATGGTGTGCGTTGGGAGCCTCCAGGAATAAACTTATTCCAGGAATAATTTGGATCGAACTCCAAAACAATTATAAGTTAATTGATTAAATTAGAATTAGCACACCTACTTAACAACTTAAAGAAACAGGGTTTAATAGATTAAAAATTAATAAAATCAATTAACTAAGTACACAGAAAGAAAAGGAACGTATCTAACTGGCATTTACCCTGCCACCATTTAGCCATCCCCAAAGTGTGCACTCCTCTGGATTCAGAGTCCCAGATGCTTGCGCAGGCACGCTTGAAGGTCTACAGCTGGAGTGGAGACAGCACTGTGCAGGTTGTGTGTGTCAGTTCAAGCTGAGCAGCCAGCTGCAAAATCCCTCTGCCCGTAGAGCAGGCTCTACCAAATGCCAGCAGCTCTGGTTCACTGGGCAGATTGCTCTGGCTCTCTTTGGACCCACAGTCAGTCTGTCTTCTGTGCACCTCCCAGGCAGCACTTTTCCAAACAGCCACAATTACTCAGAGTGTCTTCTATGCAGTTTTTCGCAGGCCCTTTTCAGCCACAGACACAGACAGGGTCTCTCCTCTCCAGGGACAATCACCAACAGCCCTTGAAGCAGCCCGCTAGATCAAAGCCCCAGCAGGCTCTCAGTAACAGGCTCTAGCTTCAACACAACGGCTCTGGTCTGGTAAAGGCTCCACACCAGCAATCTGGCTCCTTTCTCCCAAAATGGAGCCCACCATCTCTCTCTCTCTCTCTGTCTGTCTGTCTCCTGGAAGAGAGTAAGATTTTTTTCCTCAAGAGCTCATGGGAGTTTTAGTCTCTAGGGCTAGACTGTAGAACAAAGGATCCTCCCAGTAAAAATCAGAATCTCCCATAGTAAAGGGAGCCTACATTTCTATACATAAAATGGAGACTCACTGGGAATGTCTACAATATGGAGCTGTTTTGGGATACTGGAAGTATTTTGGTAACCCTCGTTCCATTAGGGATAAGGAGCATTTTGGAATAGCAAGTCATTTCGAAACTTGGCACTGTATAGACAGCACCAAATTATGAAATAAACTATTTCGAGCTAAGGGTGCTGTGTAGACGCACCTGTTGTGAAGTAGCAACTATTGTCTTACAATGTTTGGAGGCAGGAACCTGGTTGTCTTTTGATGCACTTGCTTTGAAAGCTGACTGAGATAAACATGTTGTAAGGATTAATGATTTTAAATCCTTAGCATATTGGATTATAAAATATTCAGAACAAGCGTCATCTGCAGTGTCATCTGCACGCTTCTAAGTGCAATAAAAGCAGGCAGAGGGTGGGAAGCAGTAGTCCTATAACTTTAAAATCCTACCTGTCCTGCCTTTCTTTTTTTTTTATACTGGAACTAAATGTCACATAATGGAAATCATCCTGCAGACAGGCACTATACATGGTGGCATTCAAATATAAACTCTATAATCCCATAGCAACTATTAAAATAATACAGAAATGTTGATAAAGATGTCTTACATCATTGATTTTATTATATTCACTCTTAAAATATCTTGTAACATTTCCTCAGGGTGAAGTTGCTGAAGTAACATTTGTAGGTGCAAACCCCAGGAATTCTGCCGAGAATACTGTAAGTATAATTTAACGATGTTGGATTTTTCTATTCTTTCATAATGGCTAATGTTTAATTATTGTTCTGCTTGCTTACATGGAGGACTTTAAAATGTACAGTTCTAAAGACAAATTAGGAGAAAAGAGAATACAAAGCAAATGGTTTATAGAGAAAGGATAGGTCAGACATGGAAATGCAGAGCTGTTAGGCCTGGTCTACACTAGAACATTAAATAAACTTAAAAAACAACTAATGATCTGGTAGCCTTTATAGACTAACAAAACATGTAGATGGTATTGTGAGCTTTCGTGGGCACAGCCCACTTCTTCAGATGACTGGAATTAGTTTGGCATAACAATGTTTGGCATAAGTGTGGAAAAACCTGAGAGTGGTGTTGTAAAGCCAATCTAAGACCCTGTGAAGACAGTGTTAGGTTAATGGAAGAATGCTTGCATCTTCCTCTCAGGAAAGTGGATTACCTACAGCTATGGGAGAAGCCCCTTTCCCATTTGGCATAGATGGTGTTTACACTGAAGTGCAGCAGCAGTGCTGCTATAGCACAGACACAGACACAACTTGTAGAAAAGGAGATATTATTTGAGCTTTTATTTAATTTAATTTTAATGTATTTCTACGGCTAGTTGAATTAGCTGTGAACTGTAGGAAAGAGTCACTGAAATGTATAACTTTTATAAACAAAGATTCTTACATTCTACCTATTTACACGAGGATGAATATTGCACATTAACATATCCCAGATAAACCCTTCATTTAAAAATGTTTATAAATCACGGCCAACAGTACTGGTCGTCTCCTAAATACAATTTACTAAACTTTCTGTAACTAAATACTCATTGGAGGGCCTCATTAGTTCACATAAAAACATGTTCACTCTGTTTGTATTTCTGTGAGTTACTGACATAAGCATGTTCTTTGGAGCATTACATTACTGGAACCCCTTTGATTGTAAAGTTCTAGCTTGAAAGTTTGTCCAGTTGTTAAAGGGATTTTGAGCACTGAAAAGGAAAATTGCACAGACAGTTTAGTCCTAGATAATTCATGACCTCTTCATACCATATGAGTCAAAATTGCACATATGAACAATGGAGAAACCTTTTATCTACACTTTGGTGCAATTTAATGCAAATCCCAGTATTCCTTCTCAGACTCAAATTGAAACTGCTAAGTTTCTTATTTGTTTAAATAGTGAACAAACTTGTCATAGTGGTTATTTTTGTTGGAAATTTGTTAAATACTACATATTTGCAGCCTTTCCAGTGAATGTGTCCTTTATTATACACTACATTATATGTATAGCTTAGTCTTGTTATGTTTTGCTAATAAAAAGTTACAATGAAGAAAAAGCATCTGTTCTTTAAATAAAAGTTAAGCACTAGAAAGCTTAGATGGTGGGTGTTTGACTAGTTGTATTCATCCTATTCCAGACACATCAAACCTTCCTAACAGTAGAAAAATATGAGAACATTTCTGGAAATTGGCATGTAATGTATAATGATGCTTCTTGGGATACCAGGTGAGTAAATCCTCCAGGAATGACCCTGTTTCACAAATTCCACTAAGTATTAAGGATTCAGTGAGCTTCCTGTGATATACCCTCACATTTCTCACCCTCCAGCCCTTCTGCATTATAGAATAGTAACAGCGTGTACAGTGCTAGGCAGTGGAGAGTGCTCAGTTCTGGTGTTACTATATCCTTTTCCACAGTGGAAATGTAATAAGTCAGTACTGCGCATGCCAGAACTTTTATTTTTTTGATGACTATTATCTATTGTATGAGATTTCAATAACGCTTGGCACAACCTAAATTGAAAATAAATATTTAAAATGCCATTTAAAAAGAATTAGCCTCTAGAAATGAACTTGTGGTTTTGTACAACCTTTTGCACAGCTCTCACTAATGCAACATTGAGAGTGTACAACTGCAGGAACATCATGGTGTGAATCAATTTAATAAATCCCATTTTTCTAAACAATTTGTATTTAATGTATAAAAATTCTACATAGAACTTCTCATCCAGTGGTTTGCAAAGTCCAGTAGGGTCATTATGCTCATTTTATAGCTGGAAAAGTAGACCTAAGACTAGAACTCTCATCTCCCACTTTCTAACCCAACACTCCAGTCACTACACCACATTACCTAATTGTTGGATGTTAAAAGAAAGGTATAAAATTTCCACCAACACTGTTGTTTTTTGGGGGAAATAGTTTAGTGAAGTATGTCCCCGAAGTGAAAAAGTTTCACTTCAAAATGAAAAAGGCAGTAGAAATTAAATGTGTGGTCAGGCTGCCAGCCTTATGGGAAATGCATGTATTAGGAAGAAAAGATAGTGTGGCTTTTTAGAGCTAAAATCACTAGAATTAATAATATTAATATATAAGAACACAATGGGTTTGTTTATCAGATCCTTGTTCAAATAAGTTACTGCCTAGTCTAACCTCCGCCCCCCCCGATCATTTCTTTACTGCAGTCTCCTAAATATCAATAAAAAAAAGAATGGATTCCTGAAAGGTCCATTTCGAGATCCTGTGATGTTGGAGATATTTCAGTAAAAATACCATACACTTCACAAGGAGAGAGACAATGTTTCTAGTGTAACGGACTTGAATCTGTGATTCTGTTTCTTTGAATTTATGATGGCTTCTTGCTTGTGGTACATAACTTTCACTGCCTGAGTGCAACCAATTGCTTTCTGTATATGATCTGATAGTCAAAGGACATTGACATAAATTCAATGTCTCCTGAGACAGTTTCTGGCACATTTTAGTAGCTTATATGCCAGCACTAAGCTTGGAGTTTTTGGAGATAGACATCGTATCTGTCTGTCTTTGTGGGATACAAACTGACATTCCCTTTTCCAGTTTATCTATGTATTTGGGAGTTTGGGTGGTTGTGTTTCTATGGCTATGTCTAGACTATGGGGTCTAGACTACGGGGACTAGAAAACTCTGTTGCGTCCAAAGAACGCATCTGCTCTTCTGCTTTTTTTTTGCGGAAGAGCAGATGCACTCTTTCAGAAGCCCTGTCTTCCTCCCATGAGGAAGAAGGGCTCTTTCAAAAGAGGTTTTTTTGGAAAAGCCCCTTCTGAAAAAACTTTCAGAAAAAGATACACGAATTTATCGGAATTTTTCCGATAAAACCCCATAGTGAAGACATAGTCTATGTCTACACTACCAAATTATTTCAAAAAAATGACTCCCAAATTAACTAAAAATAAGCGTATTCCTTTTCACAAGAAGGAGTTATTATTTCAACATAACAAGCCCATTATTTCAAAATAACAGGCTTGGTAGCATGGATGCTTGCTTTGTTTTTTGGAAATAAGGGGATCAAAAGTTTCAGAGGGGTAGCCCTGTTAGTCTGTAACTAGAAAAACTCAAAAAACAATCAATAGTCTTGCAGCACCTTAGAGACTGTCGAGCTGCTCCCCACTTTGGCACTCCAAGTGCAGAAGGTGGGGGCCTGCAAGAGAGCTTAAAAACCTTGCCTCTACAGGCACTAGTTACAAAAACCTTCCCCCCAGAATCACAATACACAGATTTTTGGGGGAATCGCTGCCACCATCAAGTGGTTTTTATCCCTAAAAAACCAGGAGTGAACACTTGAACCCACTCCTAGGGGTACCTCAAGCTCTTTTGCCCAAAAAGAGTTTGAAAAAAAGAAAAGGAAACAAGCTGCAGGCTCTAGTAGCTGGCCTCTCAGTATGAGGCATGCAGATACACACAGACAGACACACTTTCTAGGACACAAGAATCAAATCATCACCTTAAAAAAAGTGAGTTTTATTACAAAACAAAAGATATACTTAATAAAGCATCCCTGATTGCTAGATGTTACAGAGCAACCAAGGAAAACAAATTAAAACACAGAGGAAAATTTCTGGGAACAATGCTAGATTAGAGAGCACATGCTAAATGAAGCTGAGAAGAATACTTAGTAATACATATTCTTAAGTAAATAAGGGGCATTAATTTGAAATAACACCCCAATGTAGAGGTATCTGAAGTTGTCACAGTATATTAAGATCCTGATTTTTAATTTTTCCTACTAATATAATCTATTCAGATAAAGGTAGTGCTGTGTTGCATTGCTTGTAAATATTAATGTGTAGTACATCTATGCTTAGCAGCCTAATAACAGCAAGCAAAGTTCAAGAAAGCAACTAATGCTACAGACAAGGAACTTAACATTTTCTTTAGTAACAAAATATAAAATATTTAATAAAAATCCCATGAAAATTACCACAAACTTGAAAAAGAAACCTCAAGAACATACTCACCATTATAATATTGAGCATTGGAGTGAGAGAGAGAGAGAGAGAAATAGCTCACAGTGCGGTGGTTATAAGAAACATGCCTGATTTATAGCAGGGACTTAAACCTGGGTCTCCCATACCAATGGGCTATTTTGGGGTCTCACTCTCACACCAGAAATTCCGTCTCATGAAACCATCCCATTCTTTATCAAAGTAGATATATTTCTTTAAAGCATTTTGATAAAAGCAAGTTTTGTCAGCATTATTGGACTAGTTATGTTCCCAATAGGTCATGTATCCCCTGCTGATACACATTAGAGGGATAGTGAGAGGAAGTTTGTGCAGCTGCTTGATGCTGTACTATACATGCTGTACAGTTAAAAAACATCATGCTCCAGTTATCAGGATAAGGCAATTCAGTTTTCTAAGACCATTTTTCTCATTTGCACAATAAATATGAGGAAAGATGTTTGGTTCTGACACAGAACTGGGGCTCACAAAATTTAGGTTCAATTTCCAGCTTTTTCACAGATTTTGCATGATCTTTAGCAATTTTCTTGACCTATCTATGCCTCGGTTCCTCTTTTGTTCAATGGGAATAATATTGTCTTATCTCCCACGGGAATTGTGTGTGTAAATTCATTAATATTTAATAATCAAAATAATGGTATTATGAGGTGCTCATTTAATATAGTATAAGAGCTATATAATTACCTAGGCAGAAATATTTTTTATCTACAGAAATAACTGCTTATTTTTTTATTAGTGTTCCCTGGTGTATTTCATTGCTGTTCATGGTGTTATTTACAAAGGAAGAAACATAAAACAAAGTAAAAAAAATCACAGAAATAAAATCGTCTTGGAACAAATTGAGCTGGAGTGATTATTTTAGCAACTATGTTACTTAATTTTCAGTAAAAATCTTTGTTCCATATTGATTTGGCCTTCAGATGTGTTTGACTCAGCCAGTTAGAGATCGTAGTTAGACTATTAAAATATACCTAAAGGTGGATTATATTTTTTAACGTATCATTTATTATTTTTCCATTAGATTTCACTGGACAAAAGGATTCCTTGGTCGCAGCAAGGCCAAAGTGGAATGGCATATTCCAAATTCTGCTGAACCAGGCCTCTACAGAATCCAATACTT
Organism: Pelodiscus sinensis; assembly: GCF_049634645.1. Classification (NCBI taxonomy): domain Eukaryota; kingdom Metazoa; phylum Chordata; order Testudines; family Trionychidae; genus Pelodiscus; species Pelodiscus sinensis. The sequence goes on along the minus strand of NC_134718.1, from coordinate 38,154,924 downwards.
TGGGCACTACAAGGTTCAACCATTTCTGAAGTCTGCTCTGTTTCATTCATTCAAAGGCACATCTTCAGTGTTTGAAGTTGTAAAATTCTAGCTTTTTCCTCCTTGGGGGAAAATTTTGCTTCATAGTAATAGTGTATATAAATACATAATTTGGAATTCTTGTTAGAGTACCAGTAATTCAGTGCTAAATGCATTAGTTCACATTCTTTCGAATGATTTGATCTATTTGATCTTCAGTCCTCCTTGGCTGGTTTGAGGTATTTCCATTCTCATTGCTATTGCCCAGCCCTATTATCATTGCAGTGAACTCCTACTCCAATAAATGATTCATCATTTTTTTAAAGTCATTGATTGCACTTGAGTTTTTATTCCTTGTTAAATGTATAGCACTAAGAACGAGCTGATTCCTAACAGGGACTATTTCAGACAATCCAGTCCATTCAAGACTGTTGTGAGCTGCATGAAATAATGTTGTGACAAGAATTAGTCTGTCCCTTGAACAGAATGGGCAAAATCTTTCCTAGCCGTGCTGTCTTTCTTTTTGTTGTCTCTTTCCCTCTTTCTCTCTCTCATATATCTATATCTAATCTATATCTATATCTATATATCTTTGTGTGTTTTCTTCCCCTTTCCCCGGGCTAGTCATAATGCCCATGGAACCTCCTTGCCATGTGTTGCTGGTTTCTGAGCAAATTATTCTAGACTTCCTTTGAGTGTTTATTACAACTATCTTATGGGAAGAGTGTGTTCCCATGACAGTGTGAATAAGGTTTTATCTCAACCTAAACAAGATTTAACCCAGGTCACAACTCCATATTGAGAACTCCCAAAACTTTGAAAAAAAAGTACATTGAAAAAAAAAGAGGCTCTGAACCTAATCCAAAATCATATGTTGCAAAAAAGTGGAAAAGTTAATTTCCAAGGGAGACACTTGGGGAAACATTATTATACACTTCCTCATTAAAGAAGCTAGGAGATCAATGATGTTCTTAATGGTTCTGTACCAAACCAGATGGATTATTTTTAAGAATAGATAGAAGCCCTATTTCTCTTGTTAAAACCATTGTACTTCCTGAGTAATTTGATTAAAATAAATGAAATTACACTGGGGGACACCAGTGTAAATGAGATTTGACCCAAGCCTAGTGCTTTTATGTTATGTGTACTGAGCTTGGAAAAGTTTTTGTTTTGACTTGCTTTTTTACAGAATCCTGTTTTTGCTGTCAGCCAATGGTCTAAAGCAGGAATAAGAGGGTCAACAAAGCTAAATACATTATCATATATAATAAAACCATTTTATTTTTTTAAAAAAGGTATGACATCTTCCAGAAATGTAGCTTCTCAACAGATGACTATATCATGTAGTCTCAGGACTGTCATCCTCCTGCACCCAGGTTATCACAGGGTGAGTGGGAGTTTCATTTGGCAAGGAATAGCACTTTTAGCCTATTAGGCTGAACTTGTGGGTTGAGGTACAGTTCAAAACAAGATGTTCAGAGTGGGCTTTTAGATCAAATCAAAGGAACCCAGATTATTATTGCTATTCATTAGAATTGTAGCAGCTCTTAAGCTTGCCTCCCTATCAAGGATCAGAGTCTTAATTTGCAAAGTGCTTTACAAACATATAGTAACATGATTGAAAAATTGTGTTTGTGTAGTCTGGAGAAGGAGAAGTCTGAGAGGGGACATAATAGCTTTCAAGTGCATAAAAAGTTGTTACACGAGGGAGGGAGAAAAATTGTTCTTAACCTCTGAGAACAGGACAAGAAGCAATGGGCTTAAATTGCAGCAAGGGGGCATTAGGTTGGACATTAGGAAAAACTTCCTACCTATGAGGGTGGCTAAGCACAGGAATAAATTGCCCAGGGAATTTGTGGAACCTCCATCATTGGATACTTTTAAAAGCAGGTTAGACAAATGGTCTAGATCGGGGTAGACACAGGCTGGATCTGGTCCTCAGGGTTAGTCCCTGATGGACCCCCACCACTACATTTACCTGCACCTCTGCAGGTATTGGGTGATCACAGCTTCCATTTGCAGGAAGTGGCGTCCTGGTCTGCTCTGCTTCCTGCCACTCTCATTGGCCACGAACAGCGATCTGTGGCTAACAAGAGCTGGGATTGCATGATACTTATGGAGGCGCACGCAAATATAGTGGCAGCAGCCTGCCAGCGACTAACCCTGGCATGTTGTTTTGTTTGTATTGCCCACCTCTAGTTTAGATAATACTTATTCCTGCCATGAGTACAGGGGGTTATACTATATGACCTCTTGAGGTCCCTCCCAGTCCTATGATCCTATGACTACCACTGCTGCGAAGGTCATACCATAAGTACCACACAAATTGTGGTAAGGAGATCAAAATAAAACAAGCATGTTTTTGCACAAAGTATCTGTGTTCACAGTATAGCTCACCACTTGCCTCACCTTCATCACCTGACAAGGTTCTGTAGGCATCATAGCAAAAATGAGTTTTACAGAGAAAGCTGAATAATGTGTAAAGCTGAATAATGTGGCAGTGTTACAAATTTATTCGGGAAGTTTATTGCAAAAATGAAGTGCAGCTTGGGATAAAGCCCTGAAGTTCTTGCAGATGAACAGGTAGTAAAGACAGGCAATGTTGGTGATGCAAAGCTGACAGTCAATGACTCCATAAAATTACTAGGTGGCGTGGGGCTTAATTTTCTAGGAACCTAAAAATAAGCCCCACAACCAAAAACATACATTGTATGGGGTTAAGAGGGAGAAATGTCAGTGGAGGACAGGAGATGTGAATAAATCAACCCATTAGGAGAATATTTGGCAACAGCAGTTTGAATGGACTTCAGGAATATTTGCTCTAAGCAGCAGACAAAACATCCCCAAGGAGATGTCATAGAGGCACATGAGCTGCCGGACTAGATGGAGGACAGTACAGACATTGTGATTAATTCTTAATATTTTACATGACATAAAGCATCAGGTATGCATTTTGAAGGCAGCCCGTGAAGGGCTTCAGAACCTTATTATCCAAATAATTCTGCCTTTCTCAAAAAGTCAGTGGGAGAGAAGGAAGTCTTCATTTAAAATCCGTCTACAGGTAGGTGTAAGACACTCCTACCTTCACATAAGGAATACAAAGAAATCTTAATACAGATTTAGGAAATAGAAGATGTTGGAAAAAAACCAACAATGCCTTGCCTGTTTGCTCATAGAAAACTAAGACTTAACTCCACTAAGTCTTAAGAAAACCCTAACTTATTTTTATAAATAGAAAACATTACAAGAAAAATGCTTTTCTGAGCAAGGAATTGATTTTTATTTTCAGCACTGAGTATTATTGCCCTAGTGCCAAGAGGTAACAGTTGTCCTGGTTTGCAGGTTTGCTTCCCAGGTGAGGAAAATCAGTCAGACAGACTCTAGTAATAGTCTAAGGCTATGTCTAGACTGCAGAGTTTTTCCGGGATACAGGTATCCCGGAAAAACTCTACTGCGTCCAGGGAATTTGTCCGCTTTTTTGGAACAGTTTCAGAAAAAGCGGACACGTTCTTTTAGTATCCCTATATTCCTTATTTTATGAGGAATAAGGGATATTTCAAAAGAGGAGGTTTTTCCAACGGGCCATGTAGACGGGTCAAATGTCGGAAAAGTCTCTTCCGAAAAAAAAAGCAGAAATTTGCGTATCTTTTTCAGAAAACCCCTCCCAGCAGTGTAGACATAGCCAAAGACCGTGGTATCCAACCATTTCTGATGCAGTAACCATTATACGGCTATAGCAAACTAACCACACTCAACTGGCCTGATAGCCACGTTGTTCAAACCAATTAGCCACACTCAACAGCCAAATAGACACATGTGGCTTGAGTATTGGGCACTACAGGTCTAAGAGGTGAGCTCTGCATCCACTGTGAATATGGATCATATTCTTTGGCAGCGTTCCAACTGGTAATGTAGACTCAGGCAGGGAGCTGGGCCTGTGAGCAGGTTAGTTCCACTGACTATAATCTTTATATGACATCATATTGGGCTGAGAAATACTGCACAACTACACGATGGGACAAGAAGTTCTGAACTTTACTGGTACATTTTCTACATGCAGAAGAGGAAAAGCTGCACATATGTATTGCTGGACAGGTTTAATAGTAAAAGTAGTATTAATGTGTCTAAGTGCAAAATTGAAATTTGATGCCTTTAGTGGAAAATTGGCAAATTTACTGCCAGCTTTGTATAACAAACATTTTGTTCTGCTTATTTAGCAAAACAGAAAAGAACCTTATTTTTCAAAATATGCAGGCTACCTTCCTACTGGATTGTTCATAACTAGACAGAGGATCTTGATTATATTAGCAATAGTCAGTAGTAGCTGTTTGTTATGAAAATTGAGCAGCAAGCTTGCCTAAGAATAACTAATAGTTCAAATTAGATATAGGATAAGTTATTCATACATATTGATGGTAACAGGAGGCTTCATTTGTTTATCTAGAAATGTCTGCTTCTGCCATTAGAGGGACAAGGTAGGTGAGATAATATCTTTTATTGAACTAATTCTGTTGGTGAGAGAGACAAGCCTTTGAACTACACAGAGCTCTTCTTCAGGTACTTTTGCTGTTCCTATCTATGTACCTTATATCTAGGTTTGGCAGATGTGATTTTTATTTGTTTATTATTGACAGATGAGATTGATGTTTAGTTGTAAGCATTTTTATCTGTTCAAATTTTCACTAATGCATCAAATTATTAAACATTTTTATTTTTAATTGATTTAACTTTTTACAGTTCTGATCATAGTTATTAATATTATTTAATGACAATGAACATTGAGATTCAAAAAGTAAATGCTTTATACCCATTAACACACAAAATTCTCAACATCACAGGTCAGCATATACAAAGCAAACATCCTTTAATCAAAGTCTAATAAGTTTCCAAGCAGCATTTTTCTTTCTTTGCCTATCTGTAAATTTTAATTATATTATTGATAGAAATATTTTTTGTCATTTGGCATATGTACAGTGAAATCAATGTTTACTAACATTAGTGATAATCTTATCTTTCCAATGCTTCTCATACCAATCAAAACAATCAATTACAATTCAACACAACATAACAGGACCCCTTCTAAAATTCTAATTCAGTTTATAGTTTCCAAGCACTGCCGCAGTAACCATCTAATAGTCAAGGTACCTTCATATGGAATCCCCCAGGGGATGCCAATTAAAATTTCAATGAGAGGTGATGAGAAATAACACTTTAAAGTGCTGGAAAATTAGTATTATAATTTATCACTTATGTAAATAGGACTCAAAATTTTGATTTGAGCTTGAATATATTATGCAGCAACAGGAACTGAAGGTTTAAATTACCTCCAAAACCACACATGGGAAAAAAGTAATTAACTTTTATAAATGTAGTGTATCATATCTGTAACACCATCTATTGGGGAAGAAAGATACTCTTCAAAGACAGGAAGCAATAGAATCATCTGGTTCGAAGAGATCTCAGAAGATCATAGAGTCCAATCCTCAGCCCACATCATGAGCAACCATAACTAAATCATCCCAGTTAGGGCTCTGTCAAGCTGGGACTTAAATATTTGCTCACTATGTGTTATTTGAGACTATTTCTAATAATTAACGGGGGAAAGTATTCAGAAAAAAACACTGAAAGTTAGGCTGAATTTTATTCTTAAAATTTGTTAAACAATACCATATATTTAGATTCCATATTGTGCAGTCATTAAAACGCATCATGATAACACAATGGAGGGTTCATGCAAATCCATAAAGTTACACTACTTAATTCTTGAAAACAATTAACTCAATGAAAGAACTGATTTTAACAATAGATGCAGCAACAGTGGAAGGCAGCAGATTGCTGTCCCTGGAGTAAAATGCACACTATTTATCCATAGAGCAGAGGAGGATTGCAAGGGAATCTCAACAGAATAGGAGGATTTTTTTTTTTTACGTTTTTTGTTCTTTTAGTCAAGAAACATCTTGTTACAAGTTTTACAGACCAGAGGCGAAAGTTGTCTGGAAAGGGAATATGGGGGCGATGATGTGTTACAGGTGGGGACATACTTGGGCGCAGGAGAGGCAGAGGACTTTTGTCCCGTCCAGGTGATTAATAATGGGGCAATAAATTCCTCTACATAATTTCAACTGACTCCAGAACCAACCTAGCCAGGTGCAGGAGGAAAGCTGGAAGATATGGGAAGACTAGGATGATCGTCCTCATGCCCACAGATATTGGCAAAAGGAGCTGAGCCAAGGGAGATTGGAAAATAAGGGGTATACTCTGCAACAGGGTAATAAATGTGCCCCTTGTACACTGATAAGATCCCGGATGCTACCTTCAGCAGGCACATTGAGCCTGGAGGAGAACAAGCCAGTGGATTAATCACTTCATTTAGTTAAGAACATAAGAACAGCCATACTAGGTCAGACCAAAAGTACATCTAGCTCAGTATCCTGTCTGCTGACAGTGGCCAGTACCAGGTGCCCCAGAGGGGATGGACAGAAGACAATGATCAAGCAATTTGTCTTCTGCCATCCTTCTCCAGCTTTTGACAAACAGAGGCCAGGGGCACCATTCCTTACCCCCTGGCCAATAGCCTTTTACGGACCTAACCTCCATTAATGTCTCTAGCTCTTTTTTAAACTATAAGGCTACGTCTAGACTGGCCACATAAGACGGAATAGGCATGCAAAGCAGGCAAGTCAGAATAGGGAAATCCGCGGGGGATTTAAATATCCCCCGTGGGATTTAAATAAACATGGCCGCCGCTTTTTTTCCGGCTTGGGGAAAAGCCGGAAAAGAGCATCTAGACTGGTGCGATCCTCCGGAATAAAGCCCTTTTCCGGAGGATCTCTTGCAAGTAGGAATAAGAGATCCTCCGGAAAAGGGCTTTATTCCGGAGGATCGCGCCAGTCTAGATGCTCTTTTCCGGCTTTTCCCCAAGTCGGAAAAAAAGCGGCGACCATGTTTATTTAAATCCTGCGGGGGATATTTAAATCCACCACGGATTTCCCTATTCTGACTTGCCTGCTTTGCATGCCTATTCTGTCTTATGTGGCCAGTCTAGACGTAGCCTAACAGAGTTCACAGCCTCCTCTGGCAAGAAGTTCCACAGGTTGACTGTGTGCCGTGTGAAGAACTTCTTTTTATTAGTTTTAAACCTGCTACCCATTAATTTCATTTGCTGGCCTCTAGTTCTTATATTATGGGAACAAGTAAATAACTTTTCTTAATTCACCCTTTCCACATCACTCATGATTTTATATACCTTTCTCATATCCTCTCTCAGTTTCCTCTTTTCTAAACTGAAAAGTCCCAGTCTCTTTAGCCTCTCCTCATATGGGACCCGTTCCAAACCCCTAATCATTTTAGTTGCCCTTTTCTGAACCATTTCCAAGGCCAAAATATATTTTTTGAGTTGAGGAGACCACATCTGTACACAGTATTCAAGATGTGGGCATACTATAGTTTTATATAGGGGCAGTAAGATATTCTTTGTCTTATTTTCTATCCCTTTTTTAATAATTCCTAGCTTCCCATGCCTTTTTTGACTGCCACTGCACACAACGTGGACGTTTTCAGAGAACTATCCACGATCACTCCAAGATCTCTTTCCTGATTAGTTGTAGCTAAATTAGCTCCCATCATATTGTATGTATAGTTGGGGTGATTTTTTCCAATGTGCATTACTTTACACTTATCCACATTACATTTCATTTGCTATTTTGATTCCCAATCACTCAGTTTGGTGGGATCTTTTTGAAGTTCTTCACAGTCTGCTTTGGTCTTGATTATCTTGAACAGTTTAGTATCATCTGCAAACTTTGCCACCTCACTGCTCACCCCTTTCTCTAGATTGTTTATGAATAAGTTGAATAGGAATGGTCCTAGGAATGAACATTGGGGAACACCACTAGTTACACCTCTCTATTCTGGAAATTTACCATTTATTCCTACCCTTTGTTTCCTGTCTTTTAACAAGTTCTCAATCCATGAAAGGATCTTCCCTCTTATCCCATGACAACCTAATTTACACAAGAGTCTTTGGTGAGGGACCTTGTCAAAAGCTTTCTGGAAATCTAAGTATACTGTATCTACAGGATCCCCCTTGTCCACATGTTTGTTAACCTCCTCAAAGATCTCTAATAGATTAGTAAGACATGATTTCCCTTTACAGAAACCATGTTGACTTTTGCCCAACAAATTATGTTCTTCTCTGTGTCTGACAATTTTATTCTTTACTATTGTTTCGACTAATTTGCCTGGTACTGACGTTAGACTTAACAGTCTGTAATTGCAGGGTCACCTCTGGAGCCCTTTTTAAATATTGGCGTTATGTTAGCTGTCTTCCAGTCCTTGAGTACAGAAGCTGATTTAAAGGATAGGTTACAAACCACAGTTAATAGTTCCGCAATTTCACATCTGAGTTCTTTCAGAACCCTTGGGTGAATGCTATCCGGTCCCAGTGATTTGTTACTGTTAAGTTTTTCAATTTGTTCCAAAACCTCCTCTAATGACACTTCAATTCGGGACAGTTCCTCAGATTCATCACCCACAAAGAACGGTGCAGGTTTGGGAATCTCTGTAACATCCTCAGCCGTGAAGACTGAAGCAAAGAAATCATTTAGTCTCTCTGCAATGGCTTTATCGTCCTTGATTGCTCCTTTTGTATCTCGATCATCCAGGGGCCCAGCTATTATTTTAGCAGGCTTCCTGCTTCTAATGTACTTAAAAAACATTTTGCTATTACTTTTTGAGTTTTTGGCTAGCTGTTTCTCAAAATCATTTTTGGATTTTCTTATTACATTTTTACACTTAATTTGGCAGTGTTTATGTTCCTTTCTATTTATTTCACTAGGATTGGACTTTCTTTTTAAAAGATGGCTTTTATCTCATGGCTTACATGGTTGTTAAGCCATGGTGGCTCTTTTTTAGGTCTATTACTATGTTTTTTAATTTGGGGTATACATTTAAGTTGGGCCTCTATTATGGTGTCTTTGAAAAGTTTCCATGCAGATTGTAGGGATTTTACTCTAGCCACTGTACCTTTTAATTTCTGTTTAATTAACTTCCTCATTTTTGCATAATTCCTCTCCTTGAAATTAAATGCCAGAGTGTTGGACTGCTGAGGTGTTCTTCCCACCACAGGAATGTTAAATGTTATTATATTATGGTCACTATTCCCAAGTGGTCCTGTAATAGTTACCTCCTGGGCCAGATCCTGCGCTTCACTCAGTACTAAATCGAGAATTGCCTGTCCTTTTGTGGGTTCCTGTACCATCTGCTCCAAGAAGCAGTCATTTAAGGCATCGAGACATTTATCTCTGCATCTCGTCCCAGTCAATATGGGGATAATTGAAATCCCCCATTATTATTGAGTTTTTTATTTTGATAGCCTCTCTAATCTCCCTTAGCATTTCAATGTCACTATCACTGTTCTGGTGAGGTGGTCTGTGATGGGGCAGATAAGTCCTGCACTGAAGGGCAGAGGGCAGCCCAGGCCCAGCTGGCGGAAGAGGCCCCGCCCATCCAGCCCTGCTGGGCATGCTCCCATCAGAGCCCAGGTATAAGAGCAGAGCGAGCCCTGCGTTTGGGAGAGCAGGAGGAGGGCGGAAGGGAGCAGGCAGCAACCCCGGTGTTTCTGCAGCAGCTGAGGCCAGAGAGAAAGCCCGTAACAGACTCCAGGAGTAAAGCCAGGAGCCATCCCCTGCCCGAGAGACCCGAGCACCCGCAGCCCCGACGGCAGCCCCGGCAAGTACTGACTCCGAGGCAAATAGGCCCCCGGGGAACCAGGGCGTGGCAGGAAGCAGCAGAGGACTCATAGTGCGGCTCGGCGTGTATCGCCACAGGAGCCACAGTCCCTGCCTAAAGGGCCCTGGGCTGGGACCCGGTGGAGAGGGAGGGCCCAGGTCCCCTTCCCCCCTTTTCCCTACCCTGGACAATCAACCCCTGGTCCAGGAGAGGCTTCTCTGGGCGGCTAGGCCTCAAAAGCCGTATTTACCCCAGTAGAGGGGCACTGATTTTGGGGACTAGGCTGCTAGAGCCGTATTTACCCCGGTAGAGGGGCACTGACTTTGGGGATTAGGCTGCTAGAGCCGTATTTACCCCGGTAGAGGGGCACTGACTTTGGAGACTAGGCTGCTAGAGCCGTATTTACCCCGGTAGAGGGGCACTGACTTTGTGGCACAGCCAAAGGGGAGCATGAGCCCCTTGACATGGTCGATAATATATCCCTACTGCTATATTCTTATTAGAGCATGCAATTACTATCCATAGTGATTCTATGGAACATGTTGATTCATTTAAGACTTTTACTTTGCTTGATTCTACATTATCTTTCACATATAGTGCCTCTCCGCCACCTACATGACCTATTCTGTCCTTCCAATGTATTTTATATTTTGGTATGATTGTGTCCCACTGATTGTCCTCATTCCACCAGGTTTCTATGATGCCTGTTATGTCAATCTCCTCCTTTAATATGAAGTACTCTAGTTCACCCATCTTATTATTTAGACTTAGCATTTGTGTAGAAGAACTTTAAAAAATTGCCACTGTTTATTTATCTGCCCTTCCCTGATGTATTAGATTCTTATATATGTGATTGTTTGTCTCATCTGGCCCATAGTTTGTCATCTCCACGCCTCACTTTCTGACTAAAACCTAGAGAATCTCCATCAATGAACTCTCCTCTAAGAGAAGTCTCTGTCTGATCCATGTGCTCCTCTGCACCAATCGGCTTTCCCCCATGTCTTAGTTTAAAATCTGCTCTACAACTTTTTTAATGTTTAGTGCCAGCAGTCTGGATTCACCTGGGTTTAGGTGGAACCCATCCTTCCTGTATAGGCTCCCCCTATCTCAAAAGTGTCCCCAGTTCCTAATAAATCTAACCCCCTCCTCCCTACATCAAAGTCTCATCCATGCATTGAGACTCTGAAGTTCTGCCTGTCTACCTGGCCCTGCGCATGGAACAGGAAGCATTTCTGAGAACGCTACCATAGAGGTTCTGGATTTCAGTCTCTTTCCTAGCAGCCTAAATTTGACCTCCAGGACATCTCTCGTACCCTTCCCTACGTCATTGATACCTACATGTACCACGATCACTGGCTCCTCCCCAGCATGACACATAAGTCTATCTAGATGCCTCAAGAGATGCAGAACCTTTGCACCAGGCAGGCAAGTCACCATACGGTTCTCTCGGTCATCACAAACCTAACTATCTATGTTACTAATGATCAAATCACCCACTACTGACAACTGCCTCTTCCTAACAACTGACGTTTCCTCCCCCAGAGAGGTATCCTCAGTGAGAGAGGATAGCATAACATCCTTTGGAAGTTCTTAGGGGATGGGATTAATATTGAATTTGGGAAGGAGCTGAGCAGTGCTTTGTCTCTTCCTGAAGCTATATCTCTAAGCACAGCTGTTGCAGTGCAACTGTAGCAGTTAAGCTGCACCGTTGTAACATGGTTGGGGAAGATGCACTGTGCTGACAGGATGGAGCTCTATTTTGGCATTAGAAAGCTGCCTCTGCAAGAAGCATGAGGTAAGTTGGCAGGAGAAGCTGTCCCACTGTCATAGCACTGTGCACGTGAGCACTTTTGCTGTTATCGGAACCAAAATTACCAGTGCTCAGTTCCCAGGGAGCAATCGTGCTTCAATAATCATTGTCAGGGAGATTAAGATGGAGAATGCATTTGCCTGTTGCTTGCAACAGTTCCCCCTACAATTTTTTCATTAAACCATCAACAATATAGCATATCATAAAGGACACTGCTGTTATGAAAAGAAACTTGGAAAACTATGTGTAACAGCACCATCTAGTGTCTCCCATCTGAATAATAATAATTAATAATAATAAAAAAGTCATTCCTTATGTTTCTGTGACTCTTCTGCTGTCAATATTTCTTACACTATATAAGCGAGAGCACGTAAAAAAATGTTGTTTATAGGTTTTCCTGTAAAATGAAGTTGAAAATGAATCATTACATGTGCACATATGGATTTAAAAGAAATTATTTGAAAGGAAATGTTAAAATGTTTTGTTTCAGTAGCATGAAACTTACACACTAATACCCTAATACATTTGTTAGTCTTTAAAGTGCCACCAGACTCCTTGTTGTTTTTTCAATAGCACTGTTTCAATTCATTTTGTCATCTTTTATATGTTACAATTTAAACATGTGCATACAATATTCATGTGCATACAATAAACATGTCTATTCAATATTTTAACACAATATGAAAATTGAAATTACGTTATTGAAAACCTTTCAAATTTTCATTTAGCAAATTTTGGGATTTTTTTTTGATTCAGACTGATATTTCCCCCCAATTGTTGGACTATATTATGGAATGGGATTTCTGGTTCCTGATCAGCTGTGACATAAACAATAAATATCACAAGTACCAGTACACGTGTGTGTGTGTGTGTGTGTGTGTGTGTGTGTGTGCGCGCGCGCACGCGCACAAGAAATAATGGGATACCTACTGCCACCTTTGTAAAGCACTTTGAGGACAAAAGGTGCTAAAGTAAAAAAGTGCAAAGTATTAATAATTGTAAATGATTTAGAGTGCAAGTAATTTGACTCTTACCTGAAAGGCTTTGGGTAGATAAATCAAAGACTGGGATTCAAGTCACTTTTTCTCTGTTGTCTGCTGTATAAAATCTGCTGGGGAAAAAGGACAAAGCTAATGGGACATAACCCTACGTAAGTGGCATAACATACTCCAGAAAACAGAAAAGTACAGCACACAAAGATCAGATAACTCAAAGGCCTTGCTAAATAGAAATCCACAAGAGAGAGAATTTAAATCTAAACACTTAGTGTATGTCTACACAGCAGAGTTATTTCAAAATAACAAAGTGAACATCTACGCAGCAAACCCATTATTTCAAAATAGTTTTGAAATAACAGGCATCTTATTCTGAATTCTGTAACCCTTATCTTATGAGGAATAGTTCCTATTGTGAAATAGTTATTTCGAAATAGGGTGTGTGTGGACAGGGCAGTTGTGGTTATCTCAAAATAAATGGCCTCCATGGCTTCCCACAGGTGCCCTGGTAGCCATTCTGTCCACACTCATCAGAACTCTATAGTCCCCTTTCCCCTGCAGGCTGTAAAGGTGCAGCTTCAGGGGAAACAGCATGCGGCACAGAGCAGGCCCAGCTCACACCATGCCACACAGCAGCACCCAGATCTGCCATCCCTGCTGTCATGGCAGACCACAGCACCTAGTCTGAGCCCCCAACAGCTGCAGGCAACTCCCAAGCCCCTGCCTAGGGGCGGTGGAGGTGGGCCCCATCCTGGTCTAGTGCGGAGATTCTGGATCTCATTGAGATCTGGGGAGATCAGACAAACCTCCAGGATCTCCGCATGCGGCACAGGAATGCCAATGTCTACAGCTGGATGGCTGAGAGGACCCAGCAGCAGATGCAAATGAAAGTGAAGGAGCCGAGGCAGGCCTATACCAAGGCCAGGAAGCACAGCTGCCGCTCAGGGGTGGCACTGCAAAGCCGCAGTACTTCAAACACCTCCGCTGCATCTTGGGGGAGGGAGGAGTGTCAATTCCTCCCCCCCGATTGTGGACTTTGGGCAAGAGACGCCCATTGTCACCTCCCAGAGGGCAGGCCTTCGGCCGAGGAGGAGGAGAAGAAGGAGGAGCAGGCCAGTGAGGCCACAATGTCCCTGGAGACCAGCCTGTTCCTGGAGTCAGTACTACTCTACCACGTCCGTTACCCAAGGATCGGACGACATGGGAAGGCCAATCAGGTGAGCTCAGTTACTTTCTCTAGTCACACCTGGAGGGAGGTAGTGAGTGGTGAGGGGCTGCATGCTCCTCCCTCTACCTTCTTGGCCTGGGTATCATGCAGCAGCCTGTGTACATGGGTGCATGTGCAGTGCCAGTCCAGAGCATGCAGCCCCATGAGGCTGCCTCAGAGGACCCTTGTGCTCCTGCTTACAGGGTTTCTGGGGAGGCCTGCTTTACTCCCAATGCTGTGGAGGAACACTCTCCCACCAGAAGCCACCACTAAGGAGGATGGGATCAAGGACACACACACACACACACACACACACACACACACACACACCAGTGCCACGCACAGCACACAGGCATGCCCACTCTCTTGGAGAAGCATCTGCTCCCAGGCAAGCACGGTGAGGTGGAGGATACTGAGCCCCTGCTAAGGGAGCCTGCTGGGAGGGGAAGGAAGTGGAGAGGACTCCAGTGTCACCCTCCCTGGCTAGCAATGTCTGCTGCTCACATACACCTTGCCCCACCAGTCTTCTCCCTCTATCCACCAGTGGGCAAGAATAGAAGTCCTCTCCCTGCAACACCTAGTGCACCAGCCTACCAAATCTGTGGGAGCCTGTCAAGGCTGTTCCCCACTCTGGAATGACAAATGCAGAAGTTGGGGGCCCACAAGAGTACTCCAAAACCTTGCCTCTTCAGGCTCTGGTACAAAAACTTCCCCCCCAAATCCTAATACCCAGATTCTGGGGAATCTGCTGCCACCATAAAGTGCTTTTGAAGCCAGAAACAGGGGTGGACACTTGAAACCCCAGGGCTACGTCTACACTGGCATGATTTTTCCGGAAATGCTTTTAACAGAAAAGTTTTCCGTTAAAAGCATTTTCGGAAAAGCGCGTCTAGATTGGCAGGACGCTTTTCCGTAAAAGCACTTTTTGCAGAAAAGCGTCTGTGGTCAATCTAGACGCGCTTTTCTACAAAAAAGCCCTGATCGCCATTTTCGCGATCGGGGCTTTTATGCAGAAAACAAATCTCTACTGTCTACACTGGCCCTTTTGCGCAAAAGTTTTTCGGAAAAAGACTTTTGCCCGAACGGGAGCAGCATAGTATTTCTGCAAAAGCACTGACAATCTTACATGAGATTGTCAGTGCTTTTGCAGAAATTCAAGCGGCCAGTGTAGACAGCTGGCAAGTTTTTCTGGAAAAGCGGCTGCTTTTCCGGAAAAAGTGGCCAGTCTAGACACAGCCAAGGGGTACCCCAAGATCTTTTCCCCCAAAAGAGCTAGACAAAGAAAAGAGAAAAACAAGCTGCAGTTTTTGGTATCTGACTCCTCAGTCAGGCATGCAGCTACACACAGACAGACTTTCCAGGACACACACATTGACCAGTACCGGTTAATTAGAAAAAAACAACAAAAAGAAACAAAACTACAGTTGCAAGCATAGTAAATTGGCTAGATGGAAAGAGCCACCATTGATATAGATACTCAGGGAAAGTCCCTGGGCTGAAGGCTTAGTAACGAAAGAAAAAAGAAAAAAAACCACTTAAGCTTAGACATTATTTCCAAATCCGCAAACAAGGAAAACAATAAGCCCTGATGGACACTGCACACTGAGACCACTTGGGGGACATTCTGCTCACCGAGGTCCAGGAGGGTGAGGAGACAATAGAACCTCCCTTTCAGATGCCCGAAGCTACTCTCCACCACCATTCAGGCCCTGAGCCTAGCATTAAACTGTTCCTTGGAGGTGTAGAGGTGTCCAGTGTAGGGCTTCATCAGCCATGGGAGCAGAGGGTAGGCTGTGTCCCTCATGATGCACATCAGCATATCCACGTCCCTGACCCTCGTGGAGTGGTTGGGGAAAAAAGTGCCATTATGCATCTTCTGGAAGTGTCTGGAGTTGCAGAAGATGTGTGTGTTGTGTGCCCTCACTGACCACCTGACATTGTCTATGAAGCAGCTTTGGTGGTCCATGACAGCCTGCAGGACCATAGAAAAGCACCCCTTGTGGTTTATATAGTCGGATGCCCAGTGGTTGGAGGCCCAGATGGAGATGTGGGTGCTGTCAATGTTCCCCTGCCCACCCCCATAATTGGGAAAGCCCATGGTGGCAAAACCAGTGATGATTGGGTCCATGTCACCCAGGAGGATGAGCTGGTGCAGCAGTATGGTGTTGATGGCCCTCACCACCTGGAGAAGGAGACAATCGGAACCACTGGATTGCCAGGGTCCTCAGGAGGTCCTAGAGTACAAACCCCCTTCCCTCACACACTCCAGGTCCAACCAACCCCCAGCTTGCTCTATCCCCCGGCAGGGCTTTGTGAAGGTGGGACAGAAAAGCCTCCCAGGGAGAGGAGAGGGCTTCCACCCCCTCCCTTCCCTAGGGAACCCATTCTAGCAGTTCACCACCCTCCCAATAACAAAGTAAGAGAGTCATTCCTGCATGACCCCGACCTCAACTGGTTTCCGATGGAGTGGTAGCTGCCCAGTGAGGTGAGTTTCTAGCGAACAATGGTGACCAACTTCTGGAGGGAGTGGTGGTGAGTTGCGTGTGGGTCTCCCATTGCTGGAGGGCAAGGGCGAGTCACTCGTACAGTTCCAGGCAGGTATCCTTCAGACTACGGAAGTTCTGGAGCCACTGCTGGTCATCCCACTGCTCCATGACGATCCGATACCACCAGTTAGAACTGGTGGCCTAGCATCAGAAGTGGCAGTGCACGGTGCACAGAAAAGGCTGAGAGGGGCTGTGCTGCATGAACAGCACATGGAGAGAGGTGAGGAGGTGCCCTGCAGGTGGCAGAGGGTCCAGATTTTGCAATGCCACAAGGACAGCTTACAAAAACTGCACCATGGGGTGCAGCATGAGGTCCAGGAGCTGGAGACTGCTTTAAATGCGAATGAGGTTCCACTGCATGTGGATACTCTATTTTAAAATAGCACAGTGCTATTTCGATTGGCATTTGCTGTGTAGATGTGCTATTTCGAAATAAGCTATTCTGGAGTTTTTCTTCCGAAATAGCTTAATCCGAAATAAATGTTCAGTGCAGACATACCCTCAAAGATGAAGCAGACCCTCTTTTTTCACAAAGCACTTAAAAATGCAACACGTGGATGTTCATTTAATAGGGCCAGAAGGGTCTATTATGAATGTCTGAACTCGTGAATAATACAGGCCATAGAATTTCTTCAAGTTTCAGAAGTTCATTATGAACATTTCATATGTTACAACAGCACATTTTAAAATGTGTATATGCACATTCTCCTGAGTTCCCTGTCTAGTCCCTTGTCAGCCATGAACACAGGTTTCAAGAAGCAGAGGTTCTCACAGCTTTTCTTGCTGACTTGGTGACTCTGCTTCTAAGAGTTAGGGCAGGTCTACCCAAAGGAGTGATGTCGAGCTAAGGTACGCAACACCAGCTACATGAATAGTGTAGCTGGAGCCAATGTACCTTAGGTCAAGTTGCCACAGGATATCCACTGTCGGGGGTCAACAGGAGCAATTCTCCCTTTGACTTCCCTTACATTCTCATTCTGATGGAGTACAGGAGTCGATGAGAGACCTGCTAAATGGACATGCAGGGGATTGATTGCTACAGTGCCAATCTCTTGGTAAGTGTAGACGTGCCCTTGGTGATAGTGTGGTGTGAGCTAGTTAGATCAGTAGCTGATATAGTAGGGAGCCATTTAAAGTTAGCATTCAGGCTGATCAAGGTAGCTGACCACCTAGCATGCCAAAACCAAATAAATTGCCTCAGTTGCTTGTTGTTAGGAGGATGTGGACTTCCACCTCACTCTGAAAGACACGTGAATAGCCTGCACACGACTTATCTAAAAGAAAGGAAGAGGGGCTTGGAGTGTGAATTCCTGCTTAGTGGTTACTCAACTCTTGTTTAGAATTCTCAGTTCTCATGTGGCAAAATAACTACATTGTCGATGATAGTTTATGCATGAAAAGTTAGGTCTCTGCAATTAGCAGCTAGTGCATCAATTATAACCTACTACTATGTAGCAATAATGAATGAGGAGAGAATATGAGCTGTCAGGCCAGGTCTGTGCCAGAAATGTGTTTCTGGTATAACTAGACCAGCAAAGTTCCCATTGGAGACTGCTCTACTTTTATTATTGTAGCCCTCCTTGGGTTTCACTGCTGTATTTGCATCTGGATAGGAGCTTTTGTTAGCATGGGTTTGTTGGTTACAAATCACACTTCATTATACCCCTGACTGACTTAGCTATGCCAACAAAAATTTGTAGTGTAGCCATAACCTTACTTGGTTCTTAAATTCATTTTAGCACAGTAACTTCAATAGAATACTGACTCTGCAGTATGTCACCTGGTCTATTTAGAACACTGAAGTGTCATTAATTTCACCTGCCAGTGGGTGACAGTGTTGTGCTACACAAAAACAAGGTGTCGCTAAATGAATTAATATATTTAAAATTCAGTGGGAATGGTTATCTAAGGTGTCAGATCTTCAGATTTAGAACTATAGGTTGAATACTTTTGCTCTGGGATTCTCTGGACCGGCAACATCCATGGTTCAGTGAACCAGACAAAAGAGGGTACTGAAGGTCCTCTTGATAGTGATGCCGGTGGTGGGGGGTTCCCTTTGTATGAATGAGCCTAGACTTGGTAGGGCCCTTAGAGAAAGCTAGGTCAGGCTGCCAGTATATCCTCACAGTGGTGTACGATGTGACTAGGTACCGCAAGGCTGTTCCCTTGTGGAATACTTCAGCCCCCCACCATAGCGGATGAGCTTTTAAAATGTTTTTCCTGGGTGAGGATACCCAGGGAGATCTTAATTGATCAAGAGAGTAATGTGTCATCAAAACTGATGGCTGAATTATGCTGGTTACGAAATATTAGGGCCCTAAGGACCACGGTTTACCACTCCCAGACAGATGGGTTAGTAGAATGTTTTAATCAAACATTAAAATCAATGCTGCAGAGGTTCATTAATGACGACCTCCAAAATTGGGACAAGCTACTCCTGGCCTTGTTCTTCACAGTGAATGAAATCCCCAAGTCTTCCATCGGCTTCTCACCATTCAAGCTCATTTATGGGAGGCAACTGCAGGGAATAGTCAACTTGTTAAAGGAGACCTGGGACACACAGGAATCACGAGCCATGGGATTAGACCCCTATATACTACAACCCCGTGAGTGGCTCCAGAAGCTGGGAGAATTTACCCAGATAAACCTTTTGTAGGCGTAACAGATGCTTGCCAGATATTATAGTCGTGGGATGAGGATTCTCACTTTTGAGCTGGGAGATCCTGTCCTTGTACCACTGTCAGAGGAGTCCAAACTACTGGTGAAGTGGCAGGCCAGCTAGTCCAGGCCTTCTCCTCTGTATTATCCAACCATCCTGGATGAACCAAGTTGGTTCGCCACCACATAGCCACCTTGCTGGGCTAGGAGGTATGTGACCAACACCGGCCCCTTCCTAGGAAGGTGTGGGAGGCAATCCAGAAGGAACTCCAGACTATGTTAGAGTTGGGAGTAATAGAAGAGTTGCAGACTGAGTGGAGGAACCCTACAATTTTCGTGTGGCCCATTGGCCAGGTAGGGCACATACTAATGTAAACTTTTTCTCCTAGGCAGGCAGGGGGAAACCCACACCAGAACCTTGGCTGGATAACCATTTAAGGGGGAGCGTGTGTGATGGGATATATCAACCCCGCACTGAAGCTGATGGGGTTCCTTTGGTCCAACTAGCTGAAAGGACCTCCCCACAGCACTGCTGGGCATGCTCCAACTGGAGGCTGGCTATAAAGGCTTCTGGAGCAGCTCAGTCAGAGCTGACTGCTGAAAGGGAAGGAGGTGCTGAGGGAGCTCCAAGCAAGGAAGCATAGCTGGACCAAGCAGAGGCACCCAGCCTGAGAGGTGCTACAAGAGAAGCTGCAGGACTTGTGTGAGAGTACAGAGAGGACATCTGCCAGGATTGAGTAGGAAGTAGCTCAGGGCAGGGAATTGCTCTCCGAGTGCTCAGCGTCTTGCAGCATGATTCCTGCTGAGCAAGCAGTGGATTGTGTCACTACCAACGGGATCCTGAGATGGGACTTGGTGGAGAGGGAGGGCCCAGGTCTCCCTAACCCGTTTCCATACTCCCATATGCAGAAGTTCTTCCAGTGTATATGGACTGAGGCCGTAATACCCTGGATAGAGGGACTTATATATGGACTAAGGCTCCTGGACCATAATACCCTGAATAGTGTGATTTGTGTATAGACTGAGGCCACAGGGCCGTAATACCCCAAATAGAGGGACATATACCTTGACTGAGGCTGTTGGGTCATTCTGAAAATAGACTCAGTGGCTGTTAGGCTACTCAATCAAAGAGAATAAGTTTGAGGGGCCTCTAAGGGCTTGTCACTCTTAACATCCCTGTTATGCTTAAGAATCCACTGAAATGTTACATTATTGCATAGAAAAGTGCTAGTTTCACATGATAACATATGCTCTGATCCCCTGCTCAAGTAGCTGCTTTTCATTCATTTCATGTTTACAGGGATAATTTATATTTGAGTTAATGAAAGTTAAATGCATACATGCCTGTTTACAGAGATAAGTGTGTAATACAGCCATGATAGACTAATGGTGTGAAATCCCACCAAACCCGGGTCTCTTTTGTTTTCTTAAACTGTCCTCCTTCCTCCAACAATTTTATACTAGATGTCTTCTGTCCTGGTGCAGTCTATGCTAGGGACAGAAATAGTGGTGTGGGAGTGGTTGAAGGGGCAGGCTTGATGGGGCTGTTTTAGCTCTTAAAGTGCAGTGGACAAAGGGAGAAAATGTTCAGTAATACAGGGAGTGGTGATTTTTCTCAATCTGGGCAACACCCACGTTGCTCCTGTGGATCTGAAGTTGTCTCAAATTGTAGGGATGAAAAAAATACATATACATATATATGTATATATGTCAGTGTGAATACAAAAAAGCAATAGTTGGAGTGGACCGTTCTTGAACATCATGTCCGTAGTACACTAGAGAGGTTCCATCAACATCATCTTTATGCAGTCAAAAAAGTGCAAATTAGACCAGCTTGCTGTTTAATTCCTTGGGTATGTTATCTGCCCCAGATGACTGACCATGGACATGAGCAAGTTTGCTGGGATATTTGACTAGACTGCACTGGAGGATGTCCATGGAGTACATCAATTCCTGGGTTCCACCAGTTTTTGCAGGCAATTTATTGAGGGATTTATAGCTTAATTACAACTATGATTGACTTTCTGTGTAGTTCATTTAGACCCCAGGGGCACGAGCTGCCTTTGGTCCACTAAAAGAGAAGTACACCATGGATCCATCTAGATTCCACAAAACCATTTACGGTAGAGGCAGACACATCTAAGTTTGTGCTAGGGCTGGTCTTGTCCCAGGCAGTGGGCCTTATGATTAGCTGTATCCCTATGCTTTTTAATCCTATAACCTACCTCAGGAAGAAAAAAACTATGAAACATGGGTCAAAGAACTGATGGCCATCAAAGCATCATTTGAAGACGGGCATCATTTACTGGAGGGAGATAGGTATCCCTTCCAGAGACCAATAGATCATAAAAGCCTGGAATACCTCTATATGACAAAACATCTTAATCAACATCAGATCCACTGGTCCCTCCTCTTTGCCTGGTTCAACTGTTGTGGCCATCTATTGCTCGGAGATCAGATATGGCAGGGCAATGCCCTGTCTTGAAAAGATGAGTACTATGAGCCTTGTATGAAAACTCCTCCTATGATCAACAAGGTGTCCAGCTTGGTTTAGGAGACAGTAGGGAACAACCTGATGGCTTCCATCTGTTCCCAGTTACCCACTGTATCCTTCACCACTTGAACCTGCCAGACCCTGGGTGATGTTGGTACTATTGCTGAGTTCAGGCAACAAGATGGGATTTTGTTACAAGCACTGTCTCTGTGTCCCAAAAGAACAACCCTGACTTCAGATCCTCAAGTTCTGCCATGATACCTTTCTTTGCTGGTCACTTCAATTATTTCATAACTTGGAACTTGTTCTGAAGGACAGCTCTAACAGGCACCTTCTGTCCTATGAACTAATGTACATGTGGTGATCTTCAGGTTTTCTAGGTCTTCAGTAATTTCTCTGAAGGTTTCAGTTCTCCATGTATGTCCTATTTCAGAGCACTAATATGATTTTTCACCTGCATCTTACTGTTTAACATGAGCATATTGCTTTGATTTAGGAATAATTATTTCCCTGGTGTTTCTTCAGATTTTGAAACAGCATAATGAAAATCTGGCTGCTGCTTGATGTATCATCTCATCAGGTGAGAAAACGAAGTGAATGACAGTTTCTGAGAGCTCTAAGGACCTTTTGAGTTCTGTGTTTGCCATGATTTTAAAACAAAATGAAAGCAGGAAATAAGTAGGGTTAAATGAAGTAGAGCAGAAAATTAGCGAAGTGAATGAGCTAGAACTGGCAGAACAAATTCTTCTTGATCAAGTAAAGCTCAGAATACAACTGACCTCCTTAAAATTCTTCAAAAATTGCATCTGGGTATTTAAGGCTATTCTTCATTTCTTCTGTGGCTGTTTTTTTTCTTTCTGATTAAGTATCTGCCAAGCATTGGGAATCTTCCTAGTGGACATTATGTCATTTAAACAGATTGCAGCAGAATGTTGAAACCTCTTTAATTGTTAGGATTCAGTACTTCCATAAATAATGATATTTGAAGAATGCGAGATCAAGCAAATTGTAATGCTTCGCTATCCTGGCACAAAAGTTTTGGATGCTAGTGCCAAATTCAGTGCAAAGGGTAGAATTCAGAATCAATGTAGAGCGGAAAAAAATGTAAATATACATGTTCTGGTACTTAAGGGACAAAATCCCTATTTTTCTATTCTGACACTAGCTCGATGTAACTACATTATGACTTCTGCTCAGGCAAGTCCCAGAGATTGCAATTTTAACAGTTTACCAATAATAGCATTACTGCTGACTGCTGTGTAACCTTCTCCACTGTCTCAAAATTAACTCACTGACATGGTATGATGGTTAAAGGTCTTGGCTAAAATTTTGATTTTAAAACTTGATTGAATTGAATTTATCTACTGCAAGAGTTAACTGGCTACCCACATGCCTTGTCCTTCCAGTCAACCAAATCAAATTTTGGACACGAAGCTAGGCTATATCCTCCCATGCAACTATGAGATAGTCTCCTCCATACTGCTCAGCTCACCTTTTCTTTTCCTCCTTAAAGGAACAAGGACTTCCAAAAGGAGTGGGTGTCCTAATGAATACCCCAGCATGTAACCTAACTAGTGATAGAGCCCTTTTCTCTTGACCACTCACCCTCTGCCTGAAGACCTGTACCATCACCTTCTGGCTGACTGACCACTTGTTATTTTGAATATTCTTGTCTCACCTCACGTGCTTTGTGCAGTCCTACACCTTTCAGGAACTCAAGTCAGTATGTATGTGAGGGACAAAACCATTTTCCCTGACAAATGATCAGCTGACTTTTTGTTTTTGTCAGCATGCGGGTTCCGCAGTTGAATGAAGATTTAAACTGTGGATCGGGGGGGGGGGGGGGGGGGGGGAGAAGGTCATGGTTAGGACTCAAATAAGAATCTTATAGCTTACACTATAAGTGTAGCTTATCTGTCCTCAGCTACACTTCCTTGTTGTACCAGAGTCCTGACTTTTCTCTCATACCTCCCTATTACATGATAGCTGAACATAGCAGCACAGCAACCAGGATATATTTCATGGAGGTTAAGTCCATTAATGTCTCTTAGCCAGGATGGGTAAGGAATGGTGTCGCTAGCCTCTGTTTGTTAGAGGGTGGAGGTGGATGGCAGGAGAGAGATCGCTTGATCATTACCTGTTTGGTTCACTCCCTCTGGGGCACCTGGCATTGGCCACTGTCAGCAGACAGGATTCTGGGCTGGATGGACCTTTGGTCTGACCCAGTATGGCTGGTCTTATGTTCTTAAGATATTTCTTCAATGAAAGGTTAGTTTATGGAAAAATGCTGCTATGCAATAGGGATGTGAAACATTAACTGGTTAACTGGTATGCATCACACTTAATGAGTGATGCTTACTGGTTCCGGTTAACCAGTGGAGGCCTGTTCCCGCCTGGATGCAGGAGGTATGGAGCTGCTCCAGTCCGATTGAGCTGGAGTGGCTTCCCATTCATCCCCCTTTAATCGGTTAAGTGATTAAACATGATGTTTAACCCGTTAACCTATTAAATGGGATTTTACATCCCTACTCTGCAATTGTCCAATATAGTGGCATTTTCTGATATTTTGCTTTGTCCTTGTTGATACTAATACCGGTGCTATTGGCTTCCACTTCGCACAACAAGAAGGAAAATTGATCCCTGCAATGCACTATATGTTTTTTGTCACCTTCAACAAGTATAACGCACTGAAGTCGCTTAGCCAGAAAAAAGCTGCCTCTTGTCCATGTCTGATCATTCCATTTAGTGCTTTGTTAGCTCTTTCAACTTGTATCTCATTCCTTGAAAGAGCCAAGTCTAAACTAATAGTGAAAGGGCTAGTTGTGCATATGTCTGTCATGGGGGAACTAACTGAGCAAGTACCTTGTTCCCTTGGGATCCTGAGGGGAAATTCACCGTAGAGGCCAGGACACTTTGGGCATGTCTACACTACAGTCCCTGAAGCTGCTGCTGTCAATCTTCCAGGGTTCGAATTAGTGGGTCTAGTGAAGACATGCTAATTCAAACTGAGAGGGGCACTCCAGTCGATGCTGGTAGTCCTGCTTCCATGAGGAGTAAGGGAAGTCAAAGGGAGTGTTCTTCCTTCAACTTCCTGCAGTGTGGACTGCGCCAAAAGTCGAGTTAAGGTACTTCAGCTTCAGCTATGCAATTAATGTAGGTGAAGTTGAGTAACTTAATTCGACCTTATCCTGTAGTGTAGACATCCCCTTTGAGAGTTAGTTATTATACCCAATAGAAATCACTGCCTGTGCCAAGGTTAAACATGCAGTCCCAAAATGCATTTATAGCTTGCTGGTATCTTTAGATAATGACACTTCGTGTTTGTCAGTGCTGTAACTGACATTTAGAGCCATTTTACTTCAGATAGTCATCACACTAGCAGAAGAAATGAAAATTACAGAAAATCTTGTGCAAACAGATGTTTTCGATAAACAGCACATTTTCAGATGCTGTTGAACACATTCGTGTTCTGTGGGCCGAATTGTGTGCTGATGTAAATGAATGCAGCTCCACTGACTTAAATGAGGACTCACCCATTTATATCAATGGGAATTTAATCTAATAACTATTGCCACAAATTCAATTTCAATTGACATCTGCAGTAGCAGTCCCAAACAAGGTTTGTTTTGAAGCCCCCCCCCCACCTTATTTTTACTTGAGTTGCTAGTCAAAGTTTGGTGCTTTGAGATGTTCCAGGTGGGAGAAGAAATTGATAGTCCAGCATTTTTTGTGCAGTCTCATTTGTTTACAAGTATCAAGTCT